>NW_026596069.1:4942782-5044375 GCF_907164565.1 Psammomys obesus
TTCTTTCTTTCTTTCTTTCTTTCTTTCTTTCTTTCTTTCTTTCTTTCCTTCTTTCCTTCTTTCCTTCTTTCCTTCTTTCTTATTCATTTTTTTATTGTGAGAAGAGCATTTTTGACTCTACAAGCAGGTCCTGGGTAATAGAGAAGACATTCTTTGTCAACTCTTTATTTTATTTCTCTTCAAGTGTTACTTTACTTACAATTTTTTTTACACTTTATTCACTTTGCATCCCCCCATAAACCCCTCCCTCCTCTCCTCCTAATCCCACTTTCCCTCCCCCTTCTTCATGCATGCTCCTCCCCAAGTCCACTGTTAGGGGAGGTCCTCTTCTCCTTCCTTCTGATCTTAGTCTATCAGATCTCATCAGGAGTGGCTGTATTGTCATCTTCTGTGGCCTGGTAAGGCTGCTCCCTCCTCAGGGGGAGGTGATCAAAGAGCAGGCCAATCAGATTATGTCAGAGGCAGTCTCTCTTCCCATTACTATGTAACCCGCTTGGACACTAAACTGCCATGGGCTACATCTGTGCAGGGGTTCTAGGTTATCTCCATGCCAGGTACTTGGTTGGAGTATGAGTCTCTGGAAAGACCCCTGTGTTCAAATTTTCTGGTTCTGTTGCTCTTCTTGTGGAGTTTCTGTCCTCTCCAGATCTTACTATTTCCCACTTCTTTCATAAGATCTCATGCACTCTGCCCAACAGTTTACCATAAGTCTCAGCATCTGCTTTGATAGTCTGCAGGGCAGAGCCTTTCAGAGGCCCTCTGTGGCAGGTTCCTAGCTTGTTTCCTGTTTTCTTCTTCTTCTGATGTCCATCCCCTTTGCCTTTCAGGATGGGGGGTTGATAATTTTAGTCAGGGTCCTTCCTCTTGATTAGTTTCTTTAGATGTACAGATTTTAGTAGGTTTATCCTATATCATATGTCTATATGAGTGAGTATATACCGTGTATGTCTTTCTGCTTCTGAAACTCAAGTGACAACACATGCTGGAGAGGTTGTGGAGAAAGGGGAACCCTCCTCCACTGCTGGTAGGAATGTAAACTTGTACAACCACTCTGGAAATCAATCTGGTGCTTCCTCAGACAACTAGGAACAGCGCTTCCTCAAGATCTAGCCATACCACTCCTAGGCATGTATCCAAAAGAGGCTCAAGTACACAATACGGACATTTGCTCAACCATGTTTGTAGCAGCTTTATTTGTAATAGCCAGAAGCTGGAAACAGCCCAGATGCCCCTCAGTGGTGGAATGGATGCACAAATTGTGGTACATCTACACAATGGAATATTACTCAGCAATGAAAAATAAGAAAATCATGAAATTTGCAGGTAAATGGTGGGACCTGGAAAGGATCATCCTGAATGAGCTGTCCCAGAATCATTTCTTAAGAACACCAATGTTGTTCTTTACCAATAGTTTGTTTACCAATAGTTGTCATAGGAGAAAATGCAGGCATGAAGTGGCCGCCAGCCTACTTGGCACACTGAGCTTCTAAATAGGGGGCACACCGGGTCCCAGAGTCAGAACACTGAACCCTTAAGTAGCACAAGTGAATAAGTCTGAACTCTCCTCATCTCCTCCATTGTGCCTTTTCTGCATAGAGACCCTGGTGGAATGAAAGTGCACTATCAAATCCAGGGTAATGTGCTTACCAATACAGGCGGTCGGAGTCCACTCTGCAAATGATTGCTTATGTGGAATAAAGCAGAGGTGTTCTCTGAAACCCTCTCTGTGGGGGTTCATGTCTGTGTCCATGGCCTTGCTGTCTTGTCGGGGACACCACAGTAATGAAGGCAGTTAGTCTTGCCCACCTGGCAGCATTATTAATTTCCTGATGAGAGCACGGGGAACTCAATGGCCGACCAGGACTTGACAGTGGCTGTGACACCGAGCTGTCCCTTAGACGCATGTTCTTTTGAATCAGCATGGGTCTATTGGCGCCTTGCAATTTGGCGCTGTCTCCTCTTGTTCTGGGAATGCAGCCTAGTTGGAGGTCAACTTTGTTAAATAAACATCAGCAGAAAGTTTCTCAGCAATCCTAAACATCAATTATGGCACAAAACTTTCTTAGTTTCTAACAAGGCTGGTTGGCACATCCTTAACTTCCAGTCATATTGGAAGGAACACTCCTTTAACTGAATTTTCCTTTGGGTAACTTAATACTTGCTAAGCAAGCATATTATTCAGTCCGTTATAGCAGCAATTTGACTACTCAAGCAGCTCCTGCATCATTATGACATACAGAGACATTTGAAAATCTTATGTTAGACAACTCGTAACTTGGGCGGGTTGTAACTTGGGCACTCTGAGAAACTGAAAGAGGGTAGGTGAGGAGATTTCATCACCATGGCCGCTGAGGAATGCTGAAGTACCTGTCTGTCATGCTACCCTTTTCCAACTAAACTGTAGAAAATCTCTTATTTTCTTTTATTTTCAAGTAGAATGCAAAGTCATTTCTCATCATCCTTATTTAGCATTCATTACCTCCCTTTTTGTAGTTATTACCTGATTTAAAACTCATCACACTTTAATAAAGCATGTGTTGCTTTCCCACTTCATACTTGAGGGGACAGAGACAAGGATTCACATATGATGCCCTTAAAGCCCTTAACTCTCAGGAGTGAGAGTTAAAGGCTTCTCTTGAACCTTTCTCTGCTTATTTCAAAGCTGAGACTTAGACATCTCTACCAGTCTTCTTATTGGCTGATTATAATACCCTTCAAGATTATTTAATGAACTCTAGTTCTGCCTCAGTTAATTTCTTCAAGATATTCACATATTAAATTTGTAGGAAGGATCTTAATCGTGTTGAAACTCATCATCATCTCCCCATAAACAAGCACAAAGAACATCTACCATACTTCTAAACTTGCTTTTAAAGCCTTCATTTTTAGCTCAGTTTTATCTTTCATAATTTCCATCGGCTGTCTTGAGCTACCCAGTTAATATTTTGTGTCCTTAACACATTTTTCTGCTACTGGTTACATGTTTTTATACACTGTATCATTTTAAGTTTCTGAATGAACACTCCTGAAAAGAAGCTTGTCTGTTGAGACTGATATGAATTTCAGCACTGTGGAGAGATTGGGATGTTGAAGATGCAGGGCTAATTACCTTCCCTTCGGCCTCCAGAGCAAACCATACCTTGCCTACCCCAGTATCAGAAATGACATCTTATGACTAACAGATAAAAATCTTCTAGAACTATTAACTTAATAGATTCCTAGCTTCCACCAAATTAAACCACTTACAGCATCTTGGGACTATAGAAAAATTTCTCCCATCGGCTTGCTATTCCTTTTTCTCTGAGGTACCCACCATGGTATTTTAAACTTGCCTTGATTTATGACTTTCTTCTGTGATAGTGTAAAGCTTCATTGAGAGGACTTAATTTCAAGGAGCCAGCCAGTCCCAATCAGAGTCTCATAGCCTTCATGGACACTAGCCAATCTCAATCGAGGTCACAATAAAAATTCCCCTTTCTGGTGAGGTCCCTTTGGGGTCGCTGCCATGTTGTGAAGGTGGTGACCTTAGGATGTTGGAATTCTCTGCAGAATAAACGCTCTTTGCTTTTACACACTACTTGAGTCTGGGGTCTTCCTTCAGCAATTCTCAGACCTAATATTTGGTGCTTGTACGGGGAATCACTGGGGACCTCTGCCCTAGGGAGTGGAGGGTTTGAGGGAACTTTTTTTTTTTTTTCTTTTTTCTCCCCAGACCGATCGGTAAGTTTTTGGGATGTCCTGTGTCTGGTCTGATGTCTTTGTGTCTGGTCTAGCGATTTTGTGTTTTGGAAGTCTCTGGAGTATGGTCTGAAGGCAGAAAAGGAGTTGATGGATGAGCAGGCAGTCCAAAGGCCAGGAGTGGAGGAAGGCACTCGCGATTCCTGGGGAAGGTATCCAGACCCTCAGGTTAAGGGAGAATCAGAAGATTGTCACCTGGTTTTCTACTGGCCTCAGCTCTCTTCGTCTCTTGTGCACACAGAGAAAGAGATGGAGAGTGCCCCTCGAATTTTGTATTCAGATTTCCGGGAATGTCTGGTTTCCGTCCATGGTTGTCTTAATCGTTGTAATTGTCTCATTGTTATGTTGTTGGATGATTTCATGTTTATTTGTTTCCTTTCGACTGTTGGCACTGTTTCTCTTCTGTTTCTCTTCCTACTCCTCGACTAACCATCTTTTGCAGGAACAAATGGCCCACATTCAAAGTAGGATGGCCAGAGGAGGGAAACGTTTTACCTACCCATTATTTACAGGGTTAAGGATCTGGTCTATGAAAATTTACTTTTCCCCTGAGAGAAATATCTTTGTGTTTCATATTCCGGGAAAAAGGCCAAACTTCATTTACCGGCCATTTAACTTTTGAGTTAGTTTTAATTCATTTCAAGCCCTGTACCTTTTGGCTAGGAATGTCCCCACTTTCTGCCTGGATGAAACTGGCAACCAGCCCAGAGCTGGGCATTAAGAGCTTTTTAGCCTCTTCAGTAAGGAAACCGATGGCTCGTCCTGCTAGAAAACTTCTATGCCAAAAAAAAAAAAAAAAAACAAAAAAACAAAAACAAAACAAACAAACAAACAAAAAAAAACAAACTTCTATGCCCACGAGAATTGGATTCAGCAGGTAACAACATGCTCCTCCCTTGAAATTAGAGCTAAAAAAGTAAAAACAAAACAAAACATTTTTTGTCTGTTTTAAAGATATATAACCACTACATGTTGGTTTTTGACTGGTCTTAAATGTATAAGATTATTATGCTTTGTAAAGTCTTGGTCATAGATTAAATCTGTAACATCTGCAAAAAAAAAAGTTAAATAACCCTGTGGAGCACATGGTCTACAGCCTGTCATGTGAGAGAGCAGCCCACCCTCTTGAGATAGCCACACACTATATGGCAACAATTACAGAACCTCTTAGTCATAATGAATTTTTAGTTTATTATCCTATCTCCTTTTAGAGTAAGAAAGAAACAAGTTTTTAAAATTGGTATGATTATATATATATATATATATATATATATATATATATGTAAAATTCAAGGTTATGTTCTTACATTATACTGTATATATGATGGTAAAAATTGCTCACTGTGGCCTGTAACAACATATGGCTGGCCACCATGTTGATTCAGGGATAAGGAGGGTGGAGCCATCTTAACTAAGGGCAGTCACATGACTGGCAGCCATCTTGATTGTGGTCCACCATCATCTTTGCTGAAGGCTGCCAAGTACATTCAGCACCCTGTTTAGTGCCAAGTACAACATCTGTCCTTTAAGCTTTTGCTGTTCATTCTTAATAATGTAATGTGGTAGGGCCAGCAAGATTTGCCACTTCCTCTATGAACTGTATCTATGATTGAAAGTTTTGCTTTTTGAATGTAAGACAGGAGTCTACCGCAGAAGGCATCTGAAATACTCTACCTAGCAGTGTTTCAAAGCAGATATTAAGACTCATAACCAAACCTTCGGCAGGATACAGGGAATCATATGAAAGAAGGGGAGTTAGTATGATGGGGAAAGGATAGGAGCTCCACAAGGACCAAATATATCTGGGCACAGGGTCTTTTCTGAGACTGACACTCAACCAAGGACCATATATGGATATAACCTAGAACCTCTGCTCGGATGTAGTCCGTGGTAGCTCAGTAGCCAATTGGTTTCCCATAGTTAGGGGAACAAGGACTATTTCTAATAGGAACTCAATGGCAAGTTCTTTGACCTCCCCACCCCCCAAGGGAGGAGCAGTCCTGTTAGGCCACAGAGGAGGACTTTGCAGCCAGTCCTGAAGATACCTTATAAAACAGAGTCAGGTGAAAGGGTAGGAGGTCCTCCCCTATCAGTGGACTTGGAAAGGGGCAGGAAGGAGATGAGGGAGGAAGGGTGGGATTGGGAGGGAATGAGGGAGTGGGATACAGCTGGGATACAGAGTTAACAAAATGTAACTAATAAGAAAAATAAAAAATAAAAAAAGAAAAGAATTGAAGAAGAAAAAAAGAAAGTTTTGCTTTGAAATTAGTTCAGAAATACATTTAAAGTTATGCCAATAACTGATGCAGTTGATTACAAAATTGAGCTTTACCTAGTCTTTTGTTTATGTTTTCAAGGTTAAGTCTAGGATGGGAAACTACAAAGTTTGCCTGTTTAGATCTACTTGAAGTAAGTGTGGTCTTAAAACACTTATCTACAAAATATGCTATAATAATAGACTATAACATTCTGTTTTATTTTGACAAGATGCAGTTTAGAGCGGATAACTAAAGACAGACAAAGATTAACTCATATGTTGGCCCTCAAGCTTGTCAGAGATCTGCTAAATATAGCATTTAACATGTGTAAGCTTATTGTGATAGACAGATAGTCCAAAATCTTAACAGTAGCTCTGCAAAGTCTCTAAGAAGATTTGGGCACAATGACAGATGACTTCAACTCTAGATTGTTGCATGCTAGCCACTGAGCAAGTCTCTCCCAGCTGGCTCAGCCTGAACCGTGGACAAAACTGGATACCTAGAGAGTTATTGTCTCATGTTGCTGAAAACGAGGTGAGGTCAGTCCCTCATGTTCTTCTTCCACAGAAATATCTTCTTGTCATCTGTGCCTGATGGCCAGACAGCCTCTGCCCATGATGGTGTAAAACCACAGGAACTGGGAACTACCTTCTAGAGGGTGGACTAACTAGTCATCCTGTCATTTTGATTGATACATATATTAATCTAGGTTACAGTTTATCCTTCTCAGGTCTTTGATCATATTGGTAGCTAAGTTAATGGTAACTTGACAGCCAGAGAACAGACAGTTAGTAGTTGATTTATTGGCTAGTTAAAACTACTAGGTATTAGATATCTTGTTTAAAAAGGCAAACAGGTTTGCTTTGTTCACAGGCTTCATGTTAAAAGGCAAACAAATTTCAATGTAGCTTTCTATTCTTCCTTCATTTAAATGACTGCTCCCAGTAATCTTTCACCTATGTCTTGAGGTGAATAACTGGATAGAAAAAGTATATAAAGTTTATGTAAGCTCTGAGGATACAAAAGTTTAAGTTATGGGGATCTATAAAGATGTTTTAAGGTTGGCAAATGCAATATTTGGGGGTCTAAAACGGTATTTGATGGTTGGTGAATGAAAAGTATAAAGGTTAGGGGTAAAAAATGTTTCCAGGTTCTGGCTATTATGAATAGAGCTGCTACAAACATGGTTGAGCAAATGCCCTTGTTGTGTACTTGAGCATATTTTGGATATATGCCTAGAAGTAGTTTAGCTGGATCTTGAGGTAACACTATTCCTAATTGTCTGAGGAAGCAGGAGATTGATTTCTAAAGTGATTGTACATGTTTACATTCCCACCAGCAATGGAGGAGGGTTCCCCTTTCTCCATATCCTCTCCAGCATGTGTTGTCACTTGAGTTTTTGATCTTAGCCATTCTGATGAATGTAAGGTGAAATCTTAGGGTTGTTTTAATTTGCATTTTCCTGATGACTAAAGACATTGAGCATTTCTTTAAGTGTTTCTCTGCCAGTCTATATTCCTCTATTGAGAATTCTCTGTTTAGTTTTTTATCTCAATTTTTTAACTGGATTACTTGATTTGTTGCTTTTTAACTTCTTGAGTTCCTTATATATTGTGGATATTAGCCCTCTGTCAGATATAGGGTTGGTGAAGAGCCTTTCCCAGTCTGTAGGCTGTCATTTTGTTCTGATGACAGTGTCCTTTGTTTTGCAGAAGTTTTTCAGTTTCATGAGGTTCCATTCATTAACTGTTGATCTTAGAGCCTGTGCTGTTGGTGTTCTGTTTTGGAAGTTGTCTCCTGTGCCAATGAGTTCAACCCAAATGTCCCTCAAGTGAGGAATGGATATAGAAATTGTGGTACATTTACACAATGGAATGCTACTCAGCAACTAAAAACAAGGAAATAATGAAATTTGCAGGCAGATGGTGCGAACTAGAAAAGATCATCCTGAGTGAGGTATCCCAGAAGCAGAAAGACCCACATGGTATATACTTACTTATAAGTGGATATTAGATATATAATATAGGATAAACATTCTAAAATCTGTACACCTAAAGAAGGTAAGCAAGAAATAGGATGATCAATCCTCACTCAGAAAGGCAAATAGGACAGACATAGGAAGATGGAGAAAACAGGGAACATGACAGGAACCTACCACAGAGGGCCTCTGAAAGACTCTACCTCATAGGGTATCAAAACAGATGCTGAGGCTCATAGGCAAACTTTGGGCAGAGTGCAGGGAATCTTATGAAAGAAGGGGAAAATAGAAAGACCTGGAGGTGACAGGAGCTCCACAAGGAGAGCAACAGATCTAGGAAATCTGGGCCCAGGGCTCTTTTCTGAGACTGGTATGCCGACTAAGTGCCATACATGGAGATAACCTAGAATCCCTGCACAAATGTAGCCCATAGTGTCTCAGTGTCCAAGTGGGTTCCATAGTGATGGGAACAGGGGCTGTCTATGACATGAACTCAATGGCTGGCTCTTTGATCACCTCTTCCTGAGGGGGGAGCAGCCTTACCAGGCCACAGAGGAAGACAATGCAGCCAGTCCTGATGAGACCTGATAGGCTAGGGCCAGATGGAAGGGTAGGAGGACCTCCCCTATCAGTGGACTTGGAGAGGGACATAGAAGGAGATGAGGGACAGAGGGTGGGATTGGGAGGGAATGATGGATGGGACTACAGCTGTGATAGAAAGTGAATAGGCTGTAATTGATATAAAAAATACAAATAAAAAATAAAATAAAACTAAGAAGATGTTTTAAGGTATATAAATATAAGTTGTAATGCTATATGAACATGATTTAATGAAAAACATTTCAGATATTTTTCCTCTCTCTATGGTATTTTTATGCTTATGTTATAAGATTTTAAAAGTTCAAAATTTCAACATTGAGCAATGGAGTTCTGATGAGCTGGTGGAGCTCTGGCTACTTACTTTTCAGTCACAAGCTCAAGATTTTACATCCCCTTTAGTTGTGTCCTGAATATAGACTTAAAAGTGCTTCCCATCATCTTAAAATCATGTCTGTCCAATATACATGTCTAGCTCTCTGGACTGAGAAAATAATGTTTATGTTTTTAACACAAATCTATAGTGTTTACTAGGTCTCAACAGCATGAGTCTATCCTCCTGTCTTAATTGTTAACTGCTTTTTCTAAAATATGGATCTCAATACAATTGTGATACTAGTATACTTACTTTTTTAAATTAAAGTTTATACAAGTTTCAGGGAATCAAAAAGTCATAAAAGGATCCACCTGCCACAAATCAGACTCCAGCTAAGGACACTCACCTGCTCTTGAAATGCAATTTTCCCCCTTCGTCTGGGATTCTTCACTTCCCCAGTTACTAGACAATTTTAACTTCTGTCCCTCATCTATATTTGTCTCAGCAGATTTTTATCTGGCTGTTGGACTTCATTTAGGGATCACCTGTGGATTGTGAGCTGCTGGGATCTGGGCTTACTGTGAGCCAGTCCAGCAGATGTGATTGCTCCCTGTCTCTTCAGCTGGATTGCTGTTCAGATGGTTCTGATAGGCACCCCATTGCTTAGCCTTTGACTAGCCTTTGAATCTTCCTGGGCCCCAATAACATCATCCTAATTTCAGCTAGAAAAAGTTACAGAAGAGAATCATTGCCCATTGTCTCACCTAGTAGGCTGAAATGTGGAGTCAAAAGAAACTCTGTCATAGACAACAAATGGCTAACTAGTGACATACCAGGAAATAGGCCTGGTCATGCTTTGTGTGCCTCATGTGATTATGTCTAGCATTAAAAATATTTTGTTAAAGATCAGGTCTAGATGGTCCGACTCATGGTGTTAAAGTCTCAATAGCATCCCTTGGACCCACTTCAAGGGTTTCAGATGGAATCCTATTTGAGAGGAGAATGAGAGGACATAATCCCAAGGAGCCTTCCAGTCCCAATCGGAGTCATGTAGCCTTCATGGACACTAGCCAACCTCAATTGAAGTCACAATAAAATTTCCCTTTTCTGGCTTTAAAAGGAGCCTGCCAGCTCCCCTCAGGGTCACTGCCATGTTGTGAAGGTGGTGACCCCGGCAGGCTGGAATTATCTGCAGAATAAAATGCTCTTTGCTTTTACATACTACTTGAGTCTGGGGTCTTCCTTCAGAAGGAAGTCTTGGACCTAACATTCATGAAACTGCTTTCATGTTAAAACATGGAA
This sequence comes from Psammomys obesus, assembly GCF_907164565.1. Classification (NCBI taxonomy): domain Eukaryota; kingdom Metazoa; phylum Chordata; class Mammalia; order Rodentia; family Muridae; genus Psammomys; species Psammomys obesus. The sequence continues at coordinate 4,952,972 of NW_026596069.1, forward strand.
TTTTGGGTAATCTAAATCTATGTTCCTGGGCCATTGTCATTCAAAATAGTTCCAGAATAAACTACTTCTTCTTCCTGTTTAAGCTGAGACCTTTGATTCTATGTCAATAATTCATATATATGTTACATACTGAAGTCTGTTTATTATATTGTTATATAACACATATACTATGTTTATTATATTTATGATCTTAAAGAAAGACAAATCAAGAAATTGCATCCTGCTAAACAACTCATTTTATTTACTACAAATTAGGTATTTCAGAAAATCCAAGAAACACTAAAACAAAACAAAAATTTAGTCTGTTTATTTTTCTCTGCCATTGTATGTTTCAAAGCTGTAACCGTAGAGGTTAAAATGGTTGAAGTAAATCCATGGTGGGCTTCTATGCCCCCAGAATATTTTATTCTATATTAAAATAAATATAAAGCCAACATAGCACCTTTCAGAATATGCTATTTCCCACAAAAAAGGCATAATAAAAAGTATCATTCTATTAATCATAAACTTACTTTGAGTAGATATTTGCCATGGTCCCGAATCTCCTTTATCAGGTAGAAGAGCTGGAGAGCATTTTTCCCAGCCTTTAATTCTGCCCCAGGCATCATTCGCTGCCTCCATCCTTAACTCTTAAGGAAGATAACATTATAAAATATTCAAATTGTCTTTGGATAGTATGAGCAGGGAAATGAAAAAAACATACATGATAGTGACTGCTTTGAAATAAGGTGGCATTTTAAAATATCATATAACAGTAAATTATTATAATAATGACGTTCTGGGGTGCACTGTGCTTAATGCCAAATAAACTGATATTCTTTTCTTATCTCACAGTAAGCTACATTTTTTTATAAATGGTTTTATTATTTTTTTCCATATTAAGTTTGGACAAAACTACATGCTCTAGACTTTATCTTTCAGAAACAACTATTTCCAACTTATTTCTTGTAGGATTAAAATACCAGCCTAGAGTTACATCATCTGAGTCGAATTTCTTGAAGTAGGCAGTCTTATTGCTGTTCAAAGATAGGGCATGGATTCTCTTCTATTCTGTAGGTTTCTATTTCACTGGAGTATTACTTTAGTTGTACAGAAGCTTTTTAATTTTAGGAGGTCCCAATTGTCAATTGTTGGCCCTTAGTTTCTAGGCAAATGGAGTCCTGTCCAGAAAGTTCTTTCCTACATGTATTGTGTTGAGCTCTACCTATGTTTTGGTGTTTCAGATTCAAATTGAGGTGTTTGATTCACAGAGATCTAATTTCTGCAGGGTGAATTTTAGCTGTAAAATTTGAATTCTCATTGGTTGCCTGTAGTCATTGCCCATGTGGGCACAGGATGACATTTTTCTTCAGCACCCTTTAGTTTTCTCTTCCAACAATACAAATTCTACTGCTCGAATATACTAAGAAAATTAGGAAGAAATACACACAGGCAGATTTTCTTTGTGGGACATTTTGTACATAATATAAATATATTATGATATTAACTTTCTGATTTTTATAGGTGTGTATGTCAAAAAGTAAAAGAAAGTTCCTCCTCTCTTACTTAAGACTAATAAAATTCTCAAATAGAAATTAATCTGGGTCTAGGTTAAGAGAATATTTTATTTGAAAAAGCTGTTACAATAAGAAGAAAAACACAAATTCAGGATTTGAAAGTATGTCAAAATCAAAGAGAGAAAGGTCTTTCCTTACAGAGATGGGGAAGCTGAGCTGGAGGCATCATTGACAGCAAGTTGGGTAAGTGAAGGGAAACCAACAGTGCGAACAGGGTGGATGATGAGAAATATTTTTAGCACTGGTCATGTAGTTCCTAAAATTGAGGATTTAATGAGGCGTGCTTTTTATATATTTTATTTTATTTTTTTGCCCAGAGTTGACACAGATCAAAGGTAGGAGAGTAGGGCAGGGAATGAGGTTAGAAGTTTAACTGTTTTGGGGAGAGGTGAAGATTCGCACTTGAAGAAACTTGTTGGTAAGTAGGAAGGCTGAAAAGTCATTGGTTGAGGCCAACTAAATTTTGTTACTTCTCCAGGTCCAGAGGAACAACACAGTAAAGGTGACACATACGTCAAAATGATACTAAAGTGCATGATGCTAGGTAGACACTGAAGGTACTATTGAGACATGAAATGCATGAAGTTTTGTGTAGAGCTACATGAAACATACAGCATGCATGAGGTAGCCCATGGTATATGAATGACTCCAACCTCCCACCCCCAACTCTGTACAGTGAGGTCAGGTGAGCTGCTAAGCTTTCATTTCCTCCCTTGCAAGTCTATTCTGCTAAACTGTACTTGCTTCTGCTGCTATCCCAATTTCTTGTTTTAAGACACAGGGTCCTAGATCCCTCTGTAGGTACCTATAAAACTCAGTATATAAAAAGTTCAAGGACCTGTAAGGAGCAGAGATTTCTGACTAAGGTTTGGCTAAACTTAACAGGTAGCAGGGACAACTATGAGCATTTGGTTAATAGCAGGCAACAAACTTAGTTTTAAATCTAAGTCAAACCAGGTCCACAGATATGATGAAGTTTCTACCATGCACATGAGACTATATTATGAAAACTAATGACTTCTGAGATAACCTTACCAACACTGTACTCTTACAATTGACCATAGAAAACACTGCATTCTACAGCACTTTGAATATCTTTGTTTCTTGCCTCTGGAGAAGCATCAGTGAGTAAGGGTAACATAACAAAGCAATAGAAGGAAAGGTTAAGACTTAGAAAGGTACCAACATACAATGCTAAGTAAACAGGGACAGTGTTTTCATTGGGTTCTTTCTTTAAAAGTAAGTTTAAGAAACTAAAATATTATTTTCTCTCTCTCTCTCTCTCTCTCTTTCTCTGTGTGTGTGTGTAAATACACATGTGTCTTAAGATATCGCTGAATACAGGAGTGCTACTGATTTTTTTTGAGTTAATTTTGTATCCAGCCACGTTGCTGAAGGTGTTTATCAGCTGTAGGAGTTCCCTGGTAGAATTTTTGGGGTCACTCAGGTTTACTATCATATCATCTGCAAATAGTGATAATTTGACTTCTTCGTTTCCCATCTGTATCCCCTTGATCTCCTTCGACTGTCTTATTGCTCTAGCAAGGACTTCCAGCACTATGTTGAAGAGATATGGGGAGAGTGGGCAGTCTTGCCTTGTCCCTGATTTCAGTGGGATTGATTTAAGTTTCTCTCCGTTCAGTTTGATGTTGGCTATAGGCTTGCTGTATATCGCCTTTACTATGTTTAGATATGTGCCTTGTATCCCTGATCTCTCCAGTACTTTAAACATGAATGGACGTTGGATTTTGTCAAATGCTTTTTCAGCATCTAAGGAGATTATCATGTGTTTTTTTTTCATTAAGTTTGTTAAATATGGTGGATCACATTGATGGATTTTTGTATATTGAATCACCCCTGCATACCTGGATGACGCCTACTTGGTCATAGTGGATAAGATCTTTGATGTGTTCTTGTACTCGGTTTGCAAGTATTTTGTTAAGTATTTTTGCATCAATGTCCATAAGGGAGATTGGCCTGTTGAGAAAGAAATTAGGGAAACAACACCATTCACAATAGCCACAAATGACATAAAGTACCTTGGTGTAACCCTAACCAAACAAGTCAAAGACTTGTATGAAAAAAATTTCAAGTCTCTGAAGAAAGAATTAGAAGAAGATATGAGAAGATGGAAAGATCTTCCATGCTCATGGCTTGGCAGGATTAACATAGTAAAAATGGCCATCTTACCAAAAGCAATCTACAGATTTAATGCAATTCCCATCAAATTACCAACACAATTCTTTACAGACCTGAAAAAAATTCTCAACTTCATATGAATAACAAGAAACCCAGAATTGCTAAAACAATTCTCTACAATAAAAGATCTTCTGGAGGTATCTCCAACCCTGATCTTAAGCTGTACTATAGAGCAACAGTTATAAAAACTGCATGGTACTGGCATAGAAGCAGAATGGTGGATCAATGGAACTGAACAGAAGACCCAGAAATAAACCCACACAATATGGACAACTGATCTTTGACAAAGATGCCAAACCATACAATGGAAAAAAGATAGCATCTTCAACAAATGGTGCTGGTCTAACTGGATGTCTACATGTAAAAAAATGCAAATAGATCCATACTTATCACCCTGCACAAAACTAAAGTCCAAGTGGATCAAAGACCTCAACATAAAACCAGACACATTAAATTGGCTAGAAAAAAAAGTGGGGAATACCCTAGAACTCATTGACACAGGAGAAAACTTCCTGAACAGAACACCAACAGCACAGGCTCTAAGAGCAACAATCAATAAATGGGACCTCATGAAATTGAAAAGCTTCTGTAAAGCAAAGGACACCGTCATCAAAACAAAACAACTGCCTACAGATTGGGAAAGAATCATCACCAACCCTTTATCTGACAGAGGACTCATATCCAGTATATATAAAGAACTAAAGAAGCTGAAAAGCAGCAAACCAAGTAATCCACTTAAAAAATTGGGAACAGAGCTAAACAAAGAATTCTCTGTAGAGGAATATTGAATGGCAGAGAAGCACTTAAAGAAATGCTCAACGTCATTAGCCATTAGGGAAATGCAAATCAAAACAACCCTGAGATTTCACCTTACACCCATCAGAATGGCCAAGATGAAAAACTCAAGGGACAACACATGCTGGAGAGGTTGTGGAGAAAGGGGAACCCTTCTCCACTGCTGGTGGGAATGTAAACTTGTACAACCACTCTGGAAATCAATCTGGCTCTTTCTCAGACAACTAGGAATAGCGCTTCCTCAAGATCGAGCCATACCACTCCTAGGCATATACCCAAAAGAGGCACAAGTACACAAAAAGGACATTTGCTCAACCATGTTTGTAGCAGCTTTATTTGTAATAGCCAGAAGCTGGAAACAACCCAGATGCCCCTCAACTGAAGAATGGATGCAGAAACTGTGGTACATCTATACAATGGAGTATTACTCAGCAATGAAAAATAAGGAAATCATGAAATTTGCAGGTAAATGGTGGGACCTGGAAAGGATCATCCTGAGTGAGTTGTCCCAGAAGCAAAAAGACATGCATGGTATATACTCACTCATATAAACATACAATATAGAATAAACCCACTAAAATCTGTACATCTAAACAAACTAAGCAAAAGAGAGGACCCTAACTAAAATGTTCAATCCCCATCCTGAAAGGCAAAGAGGATGGACATCAGAAGAAAAAGAAAATAGGAAACAACCTCGGAACCTGCTACAGAGGGCCTCTGAAAGCCAGAAGAAAACAGGAAACAACCTTGAAACCTGCCACAGAGGGCCTCTGAAAGCTTCTGCAGTGCAGACTGTCAAAGCAGATGCTGAGCCTGATGGCCAACTGATGGGCAGAGTGAATGGAATTTTATGTAAGAAGTGGGAAATAGTAAGAACTGGAGGGGACGGGAACTCCACAAGGAGAGCAACAGAACAAGATAATTTGAACACAGGGAACTTTCCAGAGACTCATACTCCAACCAAGGACTATTCGTGGAGATAACCTAGAACCCCTGCACAGATGTAGCCCATAGCAGTTCAATGTCCAAGTGAGTTACATAGTAATGGAAAGAGGGACTGCCTCTGACATAATCTGATTGGCCTGCTCTTTGATCACCTCCCCCTGAGGGGGGAGCAGCCTTACCAGGCCACGGTAGAGGACAATGCAGCCACTTTTGATGAGAACTGATAGACTAAGATCAGAAAGGAGAGGAGAACCTCCCCTATCAGTGGACTTGGGGAGTGGCATGCATGAAGAAGGGGAAGGGAGGATGGGATCAGGAGGGGAGGAGGGAGGGGTTTATGGGGGGATACAAAATGAATAAAGTGTAAGTAATAAAAAAAATAAAATAAAAAAAAGAAAAAAAAAGAAAAGCCATAAAGAAAATAAAGATACTGCTCAAAAGGGCAAACAGTCAAGGGGCAGGGTTTGTGGCACGGGCGAGTGTGTTTCTGTGGGTGTCTTGAGTGCCAATTGTTCAGACCGTAAGCTGAGAAATTGCTGAGTAGAGCTGATCGTTCAGCTAATGTGTAACTATGGAAAGTACACGCCAATTGGGTAAGAAGGTAGGTATCTATTTTTTTCTATTTTTTCTTAAAAGAATGTGAAACAATATAGTGTGAGACTTATCCATTTTTACTGTCGCTGTCTACAGAATGAAGGTATTGAATTTATTCAGTATTGTTTTTCTAGCAGCTATAACAAAGGAAACATTTTTAACTTTGGGAATGCATTAGAAGAGCTGGCAAGCAATATTTTGTTTACAGACAACATAGTAGCATCTGTGATTAATTATCAGTGAAATTCTAATAATATTTTTGTGATAGCAATTCAGAGAGAAAAGAGATGGCATGGTCAAAACACATGAAGGAGATTTCAAATATCTACCCACACTTCGAATTCTCAAGAATTGTTTTTTTCTTTGGGGGGGGGAAGAGGGGTTTGATAATGTATTGTGTAACTGTATTTATTATATGTTTTGAAAAGTAAATATTAGAAAAGAAAAAGAGTATTATTTTCTAGTCTCTCTGCGGTGATTTGGTTTTGCGTTGTCAAAATTTGAATGTATCACTAACAAAAATATTTTGTCAAACTACTCCATATTGCTAATTGAATTTTTTTCTCATGATAGAATCCCAGGCTTTCCTAAACCCAACAAGCTAGTCTCGGTCACTCATCCTTAATGATGAGTGACTCTCTATACCATTATAGAGGTATCTCAATTGTGTAAAACAAAGAGATTTATTCAATGTGGTCACATTGGAAAGAGAGACAGAAAAATGTGTAGTGGCACCCAATTATCTTCAAGGTGATGTTAGAAAGTTTAGTTTCAAACAGCGTCTAAGTTTAAGAGGTATATATGACTGAGTAGGACTGGTCAAGGTATAATTCTGCCCGTCACTGAGCTATCATTCGTCTTTGCTCTGTTTTGCAAAGGTAGTCTGATAAATTTAAAATTCATAATCCCTGAGGGTGCAGTCTAGCCTTCATGGACAATGACCGTCCTTTGGAAGTGTGGGCATCTGCTGTGCCACACCCCTCCAAAGGAGTTCAAGGAACTTGAGAGGAAAAGTTAAGAACAATTACTTGTCTGTACTTCAGCCAAAATACAGACACAGAATAAAGACAGAGCTGCTGGGTGTTTATCCTGCTCCTCATTCTCTGAAGGGATCAGTGAGGAATCAGTCCTTTGTCTGGTTCAACATGTTTCTTATGGGATGAAACATACGATTTCCTTGTATGTATTGATGTAGTTTTAAGTACCAATTAAAATAATATTTTTAAATATATTTACCAGCAGGGCAAGGTAATCTTTTTGATTACAAAATATGTCTTTGGGGTAGAAATAATACCAATTAAAAAAAAACTAAAAGAAACTAAAACTAAAATATGAAATGACAGGTTTTTAAAAACTTATCTTATAGAGATAACATTTTGGTTAATAATATTGTTTAATAGCACACTTAGCTTAACTAGGCATTTTTTCTTAGTAGTCTCTCTTAAATATTTTGGAGAGAAAATAAACTTGTCAACACAGATAAATAAGCTATAAATAGAGTTCATTGAGATATGCTAATATCTAATACACAGCTTAACTTTAAGGTAACCTTAAAACAAAATGTTCAAACAGATATTATGACAGTTGAACAAAAAAATAGAAAGAGCTGAACACGGAAATGAGGGTATGAATATCCACAGATGAGAAAATATTAATCTATATTTTAAAGAGAAATTTGACATGTTGAGGGCAGTATTTGCTGTAGGAGAAGATGGCTGTTACATGATTTGCTGCGAACTAGCTAAAAAGATTAATCTCTATTCATCTATCAGGAAGGCTGATGGTGCCTTTGCTGGCTAATTCAGGGCCCTTTGTGCAAGTACCAGATGCCTTCATGATACACGTTATATGGCTCAACAACTTTCCAAGGTTACTGTATTTATGAAGATGAATTATCTGTCACTGCTGAGTGACAGCCAAAGTTTTACTGTTGATGCTGAAAGGCCGTCAATGATCGGCTCCTCCAGGTTTTGGTGTTAAAATATAAAAAGTTTAGGCTTTTACACATAATGACCTGATCTTGTACTGGGCCAGCCAGTGTTCTGTCACTGTGACAGTGATCTTAACATGATAGATGGATAAGGAAAAGGGGCTTGTTTTGGTTCACGTTTTGAAGGGCCAGTCTGTGGTCAGTCAGTGACTCTCCTTTGCTCAAGGCAGTGCATCAGAGCAGATACCTCATCTCCCATCCACAAATGAAAGGAACAAACACTCTCCTTCAAAGCATGAACGTTACTCAGTGACCAAAGACCTTCTTTGGGGCCTCAAATTTTAAAGTTTCAGCTGCTCTCAGGAGTTTCCCTTTGGGAGCCAAGATTTAAACACATGGGCTTTCACAGGCATTCAACTCTCAGGTTTAACTTTCAGGTTAGAGCAGATGAAAACTTAGCTTTCCCAAAATCTGTGTTGGGGTTTCAGCTGGTGAAAACAGAGGCAGAACTTTTAGGAAAATTTCGTAGAAACATACAAAACAATCAATAAATGTTATTCTTTATAACAATCCTCTTGATTTCCTCTTTGGCATGAGAAATCTAAACGCACAGTTTAACATGTCCCGAGAGTGTCTTATACCATTAAACTTACGCCATGTGTGTGACCTAATGTACATAAGAAAACTGATACGTTGCTGTGAATATTTTGTATGTAGCTGTAGGACACTTGGGTGAGTGAGATGTCTGAGGGGGAGAATGTAATAAATATACTCATCTCTCAAAAACAGTGTGTCTGTTACAAAAATCACAAAAGTGCTCCAATTTAAGAGTATGAAATAGTAACAGCCAATGCAGCTACCTGAGAGAAGGAATATACAGAGGTGTTCCTGAATTCAACAGTCATTACAAAGTGCCAATGAATGGCCAGTGCCATTCCAGTATGAGAGGTATCACGGGATGATCTAAGAACTCATGAAAATCGGAGTTCAAGGCACCATGGGAAAGAGGTTCAAGAATCCCAGTGAATACACAGAAATTAGAAGAAACAAAGGGAGACTGGTCTTGTGAATACGGCAAAGAGAGGGTGGAATAGGATGAGTAAATCCTTTCTTTTTACTGCCTTCTTAATTGCCACTTCTTTTTGTTAGTCTCTCGTTTTTCAATAAACCACTTCTGGAAGAACCGTCACAGATATCTTCATATACACGTGTGTAAAATTTGTATGTGTGCTTCATATATCTCTTTTTAGTTTCCATGTCAGTAAATGGATATACATATAATGTGTTTAGCTATCGATTTTTCTCCATGGAAGACATCAGCAGATTTCAAATGTAGATGAAGGATACAAGGTAGGCAATATCGCATTAGCATGCATTATTACAGAATTATATTATTTTCTGAAGATAAATATATACATGAAATTTTTTGAGTAACATACTATATATAGTTTCAATGTACTTTTTTTTTTTTTTTTTTTTTTACAAATGTCTTTATGTTCTAGGCATTGTCTACTGTCAAATAGTCAATAAGAAATTAAAGCCACAGCCTTGCTATGTGGTATTTACGTAATGATGGGAGTGAGAGGATGAACAAATGGATTGGTTCTCAGTAGAGTGTGACAAATGGAAAACATCAGGCTGTGTGGACAAAGTGGCACAAAGGAAGAGACTGCTCTAGGTGAGCTTTGAGGAATGGCTTGTCATAAAAGGATGAGGCATAATAGGGCTGTCATAGCAACTCCAGTAGAGTTGGTATGTATGAGTACTGACTCCCAGTACCCGAGGGTCATACAAAGTGGATGATACAAAGTGTTGATAGAGGTCTAAGTAACCAGAGATGAGGTCTCCAGAGGCTGGGTAGACGTCTGAACCACCTGGTCTGAAGTGAAGAACCCAGGATGAATAAGGACTCATGTCCTTACACATTGAATATGGGCTGGAGTTAGGTCATATTTCAATATATCTGAGCTGGCAGAAGTAGCACCAGCCTTTTGGATTGGGACCAATATCTCTAGCATATTTTGAGCTTTGGTAGGTTGTGAGCCTGGACTTCATATACAACAGCAGAGTGAGCTCTGCAGGGGAGAATACAGGTGACATACACTTCATCATATACTGATGAAATATTGAAACATACACCTGTCTCCTCCAACTCCTACAGCAAATGATGGGAGGGCAGAGGGAGATAATTACAAAACCTGTTTCCCTGCTTGATAACCTTCCTAGGTTTTGCTGCTCCAGAATGGCTTCCCTGCTCCCATTCTGGACCAGACAGCTCAGACATCTCTGGGAACTCACTGAGCTGGGCTAGGAAAAAATCATTCCCTAGCCTAGGTTTTCTGTAGGAACCCACATTCTTGTCTCAGGCTCTGCCTCAAGGAAAGCCAGTGTAGGAAAAGAAGATCCTGTAGAAGATGGTTTAGCAAACTACACATTATGACCCATATCGATTCAATCCTCTCTTGCTTACTTTATAAATAGAATTCCGCTGGAGCACAGACAAACCTTTCTACTAATACAAATTTCACACATTTTTTTTAGAAGATCTGCACTTATTTTCTTATTTCCCGACCTTAGACAAAAGTTAAAAAAAAAAGCTTACTGACCCATGTTACAGCTTTTCCACCAATGTTTTATTGATGCATTATCAAATATCTTCTATGCTTAATGAGGTAGAACAAGTTGTTGGAGTTAATTATCTTCCTCTGATGATTTTCAGTGTAGAGCAGGCCAAATAAAATCCTCACAAACACTAATATTCACTAATACTGAATGGAACCAGGAAGACTACACCCTTGCAGTTCATGAGTGTCTTCTCAGGTCAACAATTCCTCGTTATATATTAGTAACTGTGCACTTACTGCCTTAACTATCTAGAAGCATAATAAACACAAGCATAATTCCATGCTAAATGCATCATCAGATTATTTTCATGTGCTTGAAAATTTATATGAGAAAAAGTAATTTTAATCTGGATGTTAAAGAGAAAGGAAGATTTTGAATGTACAATTACGATAGCAGATGAAAATTATAAAATAAATTAAAATGAAGAATCAAGAATGTAGGTGCTAAATTTGAATGCCATGTATATTTAGTGCTACTGTTCATGTTGTCTCAATTTTTTCTTCTGCTCTTTTTTTTTCTGTTCTCATCTTTGCAGATGGAAGGTTTTAAGATGGGGAAGAAGTCATTCCGAGCTTATGGAAGTTTGCAAAGCAAGGGAATTTTTTTCTTATGCTGAAGACAATGAGAAAATTGTTGAGCAACTATAAAAAGTAGCAAATCTCACAGGCCTAGTGGTACACACCTGTAATCCCAGTACTTGGGAAGGCAGAGTCAGGCAGATTTCTGTGAGTTCGAGGCCGGTCTGGTCTACAAAATGAGTCTAGGACGGCCAAAGCTACACAGAGAAACCCTGTCTTGAAAACAAAACAAAACCAAACAAAAATTAGCAAATCTCAGAGGCAACAAAAAGCAAAATAACAAAAATCCATAGTCAAGTCCATAAGCAAAGAATTAATATATTCTTGAAATAATTTGTTTGTGACATCAGACAAAGATTATTCTTGAATTGCTTATCTGACACAAAACCTCTACAATTACTTGAGTTGATTCCTATTGAGCACTGTTTTTAGCAACATCCTCATGGGGTTTTTGCATGACTTGAAATATAAATGTTTTTTATTGATTTTCTTCTTAAACAGTATGGGGATTAGAGCTTTAAAGCTCTTTATAATAGAGAGAAGTCTCGACAGTGATTGTTGTTTGGTGAATCCTCAGCTCCATAGACCTCATCCTTCAGCTGCCCCCCTCACCATCCTCTTAGGCAAAATACAATCATGAAGTCACTCAAAAAATCTATTAAACATAACTATTCTCATGGTTACATTCATCATTTAAATGAGTGGAATTTCAACACAGTGTGTTTTAGAAGTAGAAGAAAGTATCAGAGATCTTATTAAAAAGTGAATCTCTAGCTCTTCTCTTTCCACCGAGAGTCTTGTGATCTTGTTTAATTATCTTCCTGGCAGGATATTGACCTTTCACTAGTGAAAAGTCAAATGTAGTATACTAGCTAATAAATTATAATACTTATTTGACTGGGTACAAACAGCAAGCAGAGTCAAGTATATAAAATGGATGAGCACATGGATTAAATAAATGTAGGTTTGGTCAGTGGCTGAAGATGACATAAATTCAGTAGAAAAGACACTTTTGAAAACCCAAAGGTCTGTGATTATGACTGTATGTGCTCAAATTAAGGCTAGATTTCTTTTCAAAAGTTGGACTAAGATCATGCTCATAGTTGTGAACACTAAACATGATTTTCTGTATCATCACAGAAATCACCTCCAATGCGGAGACAAAGGGCAGAGGACACAACATTGTTGTGAGGTGTTGTCATATAAAAGCATGCCTCTTATGAAAAGACAGGCTATTTCACTTAAAACAGAGGACATCACTGAGAAAAGACTTAGGGTGAGACCAGTTGCCAAGGAGGGAGGGCCCTCCATCCAAGTAGGTAGCTGTGTGGTTTCAGTTGCCCACTTGTGGTATAATTTTTTAATATATATAGCAGAAATGCATAGTTGGAAGAAAATCTGTTTAGAAAAACTTGTACACGTTTTCTTTCTAGCTTTTCAAGAATTAATAGCGGCTGTTAGATCAGTCTCAGAGTTTAAATCTTCCTCACCTTGTAAGTTCTTTCCTGATAGAGACTTCTATTTCCATTAGTCCAGAAACCAATTCAGGACTGTTAACAGCTGTTTATACATGTAATTGAAAATCAGAACATCAAATACTTATTTCTAAATGAACTTCAAGGAGTTCAGGGAAGTTTTTAGGGAGAAAAGTAATAATTTTTTTTTTATTTGAAAAATATCGCATTTAAGTTTTACATTCCAGCGAGCGTGACCATGTGTAGCTCCAAATTTAGTCACAATTTTTCAGGTGAAATCTCATGGTTCCGGCTTCTTAAAATGTATCTTTAAGTGATTTATATTTTTTGGCTGGCTTAGATAAGAGGAAACTAATGTCTGGGACATCCTAGGATATTTTATGCCTTTCCTCTCTAGTGGCCGTAGCTCTTTCAGATCACTATTTGTAATGCTATAAGCCAGAGGCAGAACTAGAACAGTAAGAAGTAATTTGTGAAAGTCAGGCTTGCTTCACAGGGGTCCTGTGAATAATGTAAACCATTATGAGCAAGCATGTTAACACACTTGCCTGCATTTCATTGTGCATTGTATGATTCCTTTCTTTGTCTTTGTTTCTGAACTTAGACTTTCTACTTTGTCCTAAAATCCTCTAATAGGAGCTAAAGTGACAATAACCTCAACCTTTCCCTCAGACATGTTAGGTGTTGGTAATGTGCTTTCTCAACATCTCATAATTTCATTTTAATACACAGGACAAGTTTTTCTGTCTTAGTCCATCAACTTCCTTTCAGGACCACCAGCCTAGGGATGGCCTCAACACAACTCCCCATGGATCACTAAAAAAATACCATAGCTGTATCTTATGGAGGTTTTCTTAAGTGAGGTTCCTATTCTCCCATGACTCTAGCTTCTGCCAACTTGTCATAAAATTAGCCGGTACTGCTGACCTCCTGTCAATTTGACAAACAAACACATCATATTTTAGTTAAATAGAACCTTCCCTTTCTCAGTTCTTCCCAGGATAGAATGTTAATATTTATATCACAATATAAAACAAATAACTTTAAAAGTCCCACAGTCTCTACAAATTCAAATACATTAAAAGATCAGTCTCTTTAAAATAAAATATTAAAAAAATATTTTAAAATTTCAAAGTCTTTCAGATGTGGGCACTGGCAGAAATCAAAATGAAGTTAAACACTTTCTTCACTAGGGAAGTCACAGTCTGAACAAAGCAAAACCAAACTGTGTAAACAATGCAATGTCCACTCAAGTAGGTGACAAGATTGTGGGGTATTGCTGTACTCTAGACCCAAAGAGGGTAGATTAGGTCTGTAGTCAGTTTTGACATATAGATTGTTTTTGAAAGAGTCTCACCTTCTGTGCTCTTCCCAAAAGATAAGAAAGACATGTTATCCCAGAGTAAAAGAGAGTCTCTCTTAGAAAATTAGTGGTGGTCTCCTCATAACACCGGTAAGTTTTATTTTACTGTGAATCACAGTCTGAGGTGGTCCCCTATAATCCATCCATTTAGTAAAAGTACTTTATAGGTGAAAGAGGAAGTTTGGAAAGGTTAATATTTAATAGAGGCAAGATGTAGCTTTTGAACAAAGCACTTAAATTCCTACTGTTTCCTGCTATTTTTAAAGCTAGGTTTCTCAGGCTATCCTATAAATAGTATATATGTTACATCTGTGTATGTATGTGTGTGTAATCATACATACATATGTAATCATACCTACAATTTTGCTCTTTGTATAGACACAGTGAATTTTTCTATCATGTTATTTTTCTGCTTAGAGCCAATCAGTTTGTTTCTTGTCTCATCAAAAATGAACTGGTTTATTGTCTAAGTGTACTGATCAAGCACAATCTTTATATTCAAAATCAGGAGTAGCAATTAGGATGCTTTTCATAAAGTTAAGAGAGAGACTATTTTCATTATCAAGAAGTGTAGGACTTATCAAGAAGCATAAGATTGACGCTTTCTGTGCCTCTGCTATCTCCTTCTGGACTAATTTCTGATTTGAGGAAACTCATTTTTAATAGAAGTGTCATTGAAAAGATCTGAGTTCCACACTGTGATGTGCAGATTCAGTATTACATCTCTTTTCCCGGGCCTGGGTGATTAACAGAAATGATTCATCAGAGACGCCTTAGTCTTCGGAGTTTTGCAGGAGTCTCGGTGTTTGGTGAGGTGTTTTCTTGTCAGTTGCCATCGCTGTGCGACGATTTGCTTGTATGTCACAAATAATATGTCTCAGCGACTTCCTCCCCAGATACTTGCCACTTTCCTAGTTGAGCTATACTTAAATCCAAGTAACTTCTGACTTGTAACGCATCCCAAGGGCAAACTCAAAATTAGGAAAACAGTGGAAGAAAAATAGGATCAGGCATGCTCTCTGAATGTAATTTGTTTTGGAAACTGAAGATTATTATTTTTTTTTCCCTTTGAAACAGGCTCACTAAAATGCCCAGGCTGACCTAACCTTGTGATCCTCCTCTTTCAGCCTCTGGAGCAGAACAAGCTGTGCTAACCTTAAAAAGCGCAGGTTTTAATAACAAAACTTAGAGAGGAAGGGGACAAAGCTCTTGGGTAATCAGTCATTATGATGCAAACTCAGGGCCTTGATTCATGGTTTTCCATAGCTACGAAACCTTCTCTCCCCTGTTTCTTTCAACATTCAAAATGAGCAAATACAAAGAAGCCATTTCTAAATCTCACCTCCAATCTCACCCATGACGTGGGTGGTGAGTCACGGGTCTTCATAACACAGGATGCCACATGAAGAAGGCAACACACTGCTTAGCATTCCTTAGTCCCTCGGCAAGATGACCTCTGTTACGCTATCAAGCCAGCTCACGCAGGATGCCCACCCAATTTCTGCTGATGACCCTCAGCCAACATACAAATTCCCCAGGTGAATATCATCTGTTTAGGATTAACAGCATGGGACACAGGCTGATTGATATAGAAAACATACACACGTTAACTGTGCATTCAAAGTGTCTGAGAAATGTTTTGAGAAATATATTTTTGTGTTTTTTATTAATTATTATAATTTGTTACAATTTATTCACTTTGTATCCCCGGCTGTGGGCCCCTCCCTTGTCTCCTCCAAATCCCAACCTCCCTCCCTTTTCTCCTCATATGTCCCTCCCCTAAGAAAGATATTTAAAAAAAAAAAATCACAAAGTGTCTGAGTTATTTTCCATTTGCAAATGAGTAATCAAAATTTGGAATACTTTATATATCACAGTTAAAAAAAAAACAAACCTGTATTTTCTATTTAAAATTTCCTGTTTCCAATTCAAATTAAAATGTATTTTTCATCAAGTTGTTATTTAGAAATGCTAATGAAGCTTTTAAATTAAACACAGACCACTCCTCTGTGGCATAGGCTCCATGAAGTGCAGGCTGGGTTTTCTTTCTGCCTGTTTCTGTTTGTTTCATACAGGGCATCACTCAAAACCAAGGCTGTACTTGCCGTCGTTGACTTACAAGTTCCAAAACATGAATGTTTTACTTTAAATTTAGTCTGTATCTTAGCCGTATTTACTCACTGCACTTCGTAAAAACTGAAAAGGCATAATTTTGATTACTTTTAGTGAGGTTATTTATTATTATTTTAAATAATTTTTATTTTTTTATATTACCAGTTATTTACTTTGTATCCCAGCTGTAGCCCCCTCTCTCTTTCCCTCCTAATTCCACCCTCCCTTCCTCATCTCATTCCATGCCCCTCTCTAAGTCCACTGACAGGGGAGGTCCTCCTCCCCCTCCATTTGACCCTAGTTTATCAGGTCTCATCAGGACTGGCTGCAATATCCTCATCTGTGGCCTGGCAAGGCTGCTCCTCCCTAGAGGAGTGGGGGAGGTCAAAGAGCCAGCCACTGAGTTCATGCCAGAGACAGTCCCTGTTCCCCTTACTAGGGAAACCCACTTGGATGCTGAGCTGCCATGGGCAACATCTGAGCAGGGGTTCTATTTGTTTATTTTTGCAAGGAAAAACAAAAACAAAACAATCCCAGGAGACCTCTAGTTAGATCTGTTTGTACATATCTTGGGTTCCCTTTTTAAATTATTTTTCTTGTTTTCATTTATTATTAAAAACCAGAGAGACCAGAGCACCATATTTTTCTCATTTTGTGAAAATGACCTAAAGTGAATGTGATTTAGTGTTGATTCTTGCCACAAAGCATTTT
Organism: Psammomys obesus; assembly: GCF_907164565.1. Lineage (NCBI taxonomy): Eukaryota > Metazoa > Chordata > Mammalia > Rodentia > Muridae > Psammomys > Psammomys obesus. Next base: position 4,969,855 of record NW_026596069.1, read on the forward strand.
GTCTCTGGCTGGAAGTAACAGGCTGCTTTCTTCTACGCTACTGCTTGAGTCAGCTGTGATCTCAGAAGCCTTGTTTCCCATATTGAGGACCCACTCTCAAGCCCCACTCTCCATTTCAGGGAAGCTCTCTGCAGGATTAACCAATCTCAAAATCCAGTCCAACCTTCTGAGCTCACAGTGCTCCCTGAGCTTCATCACAGACTCCCCACGCTGAGGTGGGCATCCTAAGGGCTCCGCTGATACTGACAGAGCAGTGGAAAGCCCAGGTTTTTCTAGAGAGGACTTCTAATTGATCCACTCATACCTTAGCCTACAGCTCAGACTCCTGTTGGAAAAACAAACCTGATTTGCTAAAATGCTAAAATGTCTCCTCCAAACTCGGTTGTCTGCTCTTTGGTCACTTCCTTCTGATGGAAAGACCTTTCCAGGACACAGAGGAAGAGGATCCAGCCAGTCCAGATGAGACTTGATAGGCTAGGGTCAGCTAGGAGGGGAGGAGGACTCCTCCTTTTCAGTGGACTAGGAATGGACTAGGATGGGGGGTGGAAGAGGAAGGGAGGGTAGGACCTGAATGAGATGAGGGAGGGGGCTACAATGAGGATACAAAGTGAATAAACTGTAAAAAAATAATAAAATAAAAAAAAGTTTCCTCCAGAGTTTTGAATAATTTCCTAAAATACTTAAAAGAAAAGGAAAATCCAATTCTAGCAATTTGGAACAAAATACTGAGATGGAAATAAAACAAAGGTGAGAAGTATACAAGCATGCAGTCTCTCTCCATATATATATTCACACATACATATATGTAGGAATATATGTATATACAATATATTGCATTGTGTGTGTGTGTCTGTCCGTCTGTGTGCCTGTGAACAGGTTTGGAAGACAAGGCAAAGTACTGCCCTTTGTGGTCCATTTGATGTCAGCTAAGTGTGTGAGGTGTACTAAGGAAACCTCTTACACAGTGTCTGGGAAGAGCAGCTCAGAGCTCTCCATCACCAGCAATCAAGGTCTTCTCAGCCTCCTCAGCAGGGTCAGTCTGTGAGGTACACTCTTGTTTTCCCAGCTTGCACCTTCATTACCATATGCTCAATTCTTTTCTGACTGACGGTCAATTATTAGTGGATTTCAGCTCTTTAGCGTTAGGTTTGTCTTGCTTTCTCATCACTCACCATAGCCTCTCAATCAAACAGTTAATAATTTGAAATAATCAAAAGCACTGGAAAAGAGGATGTTCTTAAGGAGGCCCATTGGAAGTGGACTTTTTTTTTTAAGGGTACATATTTATTTTTATTTTATTTTTTAATATTAGTTATAGTTTATTAACTTTGTATCCCAGCTGTTTCCCACCTGTTCATTCCCTCCCAATCCCACCCTCCCTCCCTCATCTCCTCCCTGCTCCTTTCCAAGTCCACTGATAGGGGAGGTCCTTCTCCCCTTCCATCTGACTCTAGCTTATCAGGTATCTTCAGGACTGGCTGCAATGTCCTCCTCTGTGGCCTAGCAAGGCTGCTCCTCCCTTGGGAGGGGGGATGTCAAAGAGCCAGTCATTGAGTCCATGTCAGAAATAGTCCTTGTTCCCTTCAAGTGACAACACATGCTGGAGAGGTTGTGGAGAAATAGGAACCCTCCTCCATTGCTGGTGGGAATGTAAACTTGTACAACTACTTTGGAAATCAATCTGGTGCTTTCTCAGCCAACTAGGAATAGTGCTTCCTCAAGATCCAGCTATACCACTCCTAGGCATATATCCAAAAGATGCTCAAGTACACAAGGAAATTTGCTCAACCATGTTTGTAGCAACTTTATTCGTAATAGCCAGAACCTGGAAACAACCCAGATGTCCATCAGTGGAGGAATGGATACAGAAATTGTGGTACATTTACACAATGGAATACTACGCAGCAATTAAAAACAAGGAAATCATGAAATTTGTAGGCAAATGGTGGGATCTAGAAAAGATCATCCTGTATTTCTTAGCGAGGCTGCTCTACCCTCAGATTTTATCTAGAGCTGTGGAAAAGCTTTCTGTGGCTCTCGGTTATACTAAAAATATTCACAGTGCTCTCTCTCAAACTGAGCATCAGAGGGATGTACTGAAGACATATGATCTTTGCACGCATTTCTCATTCTTGTCTCTCAAATTTAGGAAAATTAGTGTGTGAAAATATTCAAATAAAATTCTAGGAGGCTGCTAGATGTGATTTAGTTCTCTGGCAGCTGAAGTTCCCAACACAGTTTCATTGGATGCAATTTAACAATTAGCTCTTTGAGTATTTGAGTACTCAACCTTGTAGCCAGGACTAAGCCATCTTTGAGGAATCCTCTCTGCCCATGCACTTAGCACAATAAGTCCCAGTTACAAACAAAGCAACGAAAGAAGGGTTTGATGCGCATCAAAGGGCAAAAGACACAGGAAGAACGTTTTGTTTTAATGACCGTAAGTCAGCAGGCTGAAGTTACCTAGATGAAGGCGTGGCATCCAGGTTCCCTGAAGTACCCAGGAGACCTCCGCGACATGAGACACATTGTGCTTGGCACCATCTCACCACTGGAAGGGCATCACAACAAGTCTGGAGATGGTGGCCACAGAGGGAGGTTAGCAGTGCAGAGGGAAAGGGTCTCATCTTAACTGAGGTCACATGGCCTCCAAGAGTTCAAAAGATGATGAAGGAAAACAATTACCTCAAATCTTTAAGACAAATAATTCCTTTTTTTTTTTTTTTGGCCTGTTGATGCGCAATGTCAAACCAACATAAAACACGAAGAAATAACAAGGAAAACCATTTTCATTTAAATATATAGAAATATTTCCCCAAGACCTTATGTTTTCTTATATATTAGATCAACGAGGCTCATCTATATGTCTGCAGTAAATAGAACGCTAAGAGTTAAAGCGTCTTCCGGCTATATGTTCAATGCAGCTGCATGGGCACCACGGATTTACACCCAAGAGTGGCTTAGTAGTTCTTTATCACTGACCAGATTCAGTCACAAGGGCAGAATCTCCAGGAGGCAGGAAAGTCTCCAGGAGTCCCTTCTCAGGAAGTAACTTCGCTGGGACAAGCTTATTGGTTGCAGACGTTTCAAATTGCTACATGAGCCTTTTAAGCTTTTCCTTGGGCAAGGATAACATAGACAAGTTACCTTCAATTAATGTTTTTCCTGTTTGATATTTCAAGTTTGTCTCTGTTCCTATCTGTGAAAGAACCTAGTTGGATTTTTATTGTGTCCCTCAAATTCATATCGATGCTTTGGCCTCAGTCCTTAGCCAACTCCACTATTTTTACAGCCCCCGAAGAACCCAAGGCTACGGTTCTTAGCTATAGCCGTGATCCCTCTAGGATCCTGATCTGTCTTCCGCAAAGCCGACAACGTTGCAGCAGCAATTTTGCTGCTTTAAGGGGCTTAAGTTACGCATCTATGTCGAAGTCCTGCTTCAATACCAACAGGGTAAACTGAATCAGGGCATAGATCAGTGGCTGGCTGTGTGGCTGGTAAGCCGGCGGACTTTTTCTGAGGGTAATTTTTCCAGGGCCGGAACTGGTGGTTACCGACAGCGGCTTCCACTGATAGTGGCGCACTGAAGGGCCAGAATTAAAATTGCTGGTTGGGGGCCGGTGCCTATAGCTTCCTGGTGCGGGTTTACAACTACCATGTAAGCCGGGATGGGGGAATGGGGTTGGGAGGTGGGAGGTGACGGGTGCTAAGCTTGTTGGCTCCTGGCGGAGGCTTCCACTAATTGTGGCAAGCGTCTAAAAAGAAAAGGACAGAAAAAGATCTCTCTCTCTCTCTCTCTCTTTCTCTCTCTCTCACACACACACACACACACTTACACTTGATGGTGAAGTAAGACAGACTCCAGAAGGTAGGCTCTAACAAGCTTCTTTCTTAACCTTTCTTTATTTAGCTTCTCTTACAGGCTTTTATTTTACACATATACATACATACATACATACTCATTCACATATTGGGTGGATGAAGCAAACTCCAGAGAGTGAGCTCCAAAGGAATCTTACACATGTTCATATGCACATACATGCATCTTGGTGGATAGAAAAATATTCCAATAACCTTGCACACATATTCTTACACACATCTTGGTGGATGGAACAAACTCCACAAAGAGTTCCAAACCACACTTTTACTCCTTTTCCATCCAGCAAGATCTTTCAAGCAGTAAAAACAAACAAACAAACAAACAAAACCAATGTGGTTACATTCTATTTTTCTTTAAGTGAATGATTACAATGAGTATATGTGTGCACTCATTGTAAGAAGAACATATTCCCCACATTCACATGATCAAATGTTTTACATATTATGGGAGAAAAATAAACATGAAAAACAAGTTATTCCCAAGATATATTTGTAACTAAATGTAAATGTTGGTATAATGTTCTTTTGGATATATACAATTTATCCTTGTTCATTCAAATGCTAATTTCTCTACCCCACTATCTGGTTTCAATCCAGATATTGCATTTCATGCTTATTCTAAGCATCACCTGTCTCAAGTTTGTGTAAACATGCCACCATTTGTTCTGTATATTGTCAGTTAAACAACCAGCCCCAATGCTGTGCAACGGAGAGGAAAGGTTTGGACATCCTGGTCGGAGAAGGAAGCAAGGAGGAGGAGAGAAAATCCAGGAGGAGAGGTTTCAGAACCACGTGGAGAGATGGACTGGACCTTAGATATGATTAAAATCAAGTATAACGGGTGAAATCTAAATGGTAACAAACTACGTGGGCTTGGAGGTTTAGGATGGAGTAACTATTGCCCAGCATTGTGCTCTAGGTTAATTAAATAAATCCTAGTCTCTGTGTGGTGATTTGGGTATACAGCTGGTTTAGGAATAACTGCAGATTAACTTGTTGTATTAAGTGATTAAAATTTACTATTGATTTATCTTTTAATAAAGCTGCGGTTAATCCTAAACAGCTGTATAACCAAATCACCACACAGAGACTAGGATTTATTTAGTTAACCTAGAACACAACTCTGGGCAATAGTTACTCCATCTTAAACCTCCAAGCCTGCATAGTTCTTACCATCCAGATTCACCCATTATACTTGCTTTTAGTGATATCTTAGGTCCAGTTCATTTCCCCACATTGTTCCAAGACCTCTCTTCCAGCCTCTGCTATCCCAGCTTCTGCTCCTGCTGCTTCTCCTCCTGCTCTGCCTCCCACCTCTTCCTCTCCTCTGGCTCCTCCCCTCTCCCTCCCACTCCTTCCTCTTCATTGCTCAACATTGTGGCTGGTTGTTTTATTTTGTATGTTTACACAAGCTTGAGACAGGTGATACTTAGAATAAACATCACAATGCAATGTCTGGATTGAAACCAGATAGTGGGGAGAGAAATCAGCATTTGAATGAACAAGGGAAAGGTGTATACATTCCAAAAGAACATTATACCAACATTAACTAAAAGCTAAGTCAATAGTAAATATTAAATACCACCAACATGTAACTAAACAACTTGTTATAAATTAACAATGGGAGCAAGCACGGTAATTTCTCAGCCAGCTTTTCTTTACTGGAAGCCTGCAGTTTGCGGTTACAAAGAGAGAATCTTAAATATAATCTTACGGAAGTCTTAAAAGAATCACAAATCTAAAGTTTTATATAAAAAGTCAGCCACCTCTACTTTAAATCTTTAATGTGTGCATCTAACCATTAATAATTGTTATTAAATCATATCAGGAAGCTGAGGGCAAAACAAGAATAAGGAAATCAATCATTGTCTCAGTCACTGGCTTGTCTTAAGAATGTCACCTCATCTTCTGTGGCCTGGTAAGGCTGCTCTCCCCTCAGGGGAGGTGATCAAAGAGCAGGCCAATCAGATTATGTCAGAGGCAGTCCCTCTTCCCATTACTATGTGACCCACTTGGACACTAAACTGCCATGGACTTCATCTGTGCAGGGGTTATCTCCATGCCTGGTACTTGCCAGGCCACAGAAGATGACAATTCAGCCACTCCTGATGAGATCTGATAGACTAAGATCAGAAGGAAGGAGAGGAGGACCTCTCCTATCAGTGGACTTGGGGAGGGGCATGCGTGAAGAAGGGGGAAGGAGGGTGGGACTGGGAGGGGAGGAGGGAGGGGCTTATGGGGGGATACAAAGTGAATTAAAAAAAAGAATTGACTAAAAAAAAAGAATGTCACCTCAGCCAGTGCTACCTTGGGCTATTGTTTCTTTCACCAACCTAAAATGGTCCCTGGTTTTACTATTAAGAGTGTACCTTTCTGAGTTTCAAATTGTTCTCTAAGATTTTCTACATCAGAGCCACTAGCAAAGACATTTTTACTTAACCTTGCTAAACAATCTGTTTTTCCGAAGATTTTCTACATCAGAGGCCACTGGTAAAACATCTTTATCTAATCTTGCTAAACAATCTATTTTTCTGAATTCTTTCTAAGGGTAATGGTCATTGCTAACAATCTACATCTCTAGGTTCTTTTCACGGGTGGTGGTTAAATCATTAACCTGATTTTAATAGCTGAGTTGTATTCCATTGTGTATATGTACCACAATTTCTGTATCCATTCCTCTGTTGAGGGACATCTAGGTTGTTTCTAGATTCTGGCTATTACAAATAAAGCTGCTCTGAACTTAGTGAGAAAATGTCCTTATTGAATGGTGGGTCATCTTTTGGGTATATGCCCAGGCAGGCAAAGGGATGGAACTAGAAAAGATTACCCTGAGTGAGGCTACCCAGAAACAGAGAGACAGTCATGGTATACACTCACTTATAAATGGATATTAGCCATATGCTATAGGATAGTCATCTACGGACCTAAAGAAGCTATACACTAAGGAGGACCCTAGGGAAGATACTTAAATCTCATTCAGAGTGGCAAACAAGATAGACACCAGAAGCAGTGGAAGAGAGGAAACAACATGGGAGCCTACTATAGAGGGTGAAAGGCTCCATTCAACTAGGGATCAAAGCATATGCTGAGACTCAGGGCCAAACTTTGGGCAGAGTGCAGGGAGTTTTATGGAAGAAGAGGGGGTGGAGATAGAGGGACATGGAGGGGACAGGAGCCCCACAAGGAGACCAACAAAGCTAAAGAATCTGAGCCCTGTGGGTTCTTCAGAGACTGATGCACCAATCAAGGACCATGCATGGAGAGGGCCTACAATGCCTTGCTCAGATATGGCCAATTGGCAGCTTAGTTTCCATGTCTCTGGGCGAGGAGAACAGGGGCTGCCTCTATCACGAACCCGGTTGCCTGCTCTTTGATTACTTGCCCCTGGTGACACTGCCTTGCCAGGCAGTGGAGGAAGAAGATCCAGGCAGTCCTGTCCTAATGAGACTTTATAAGCTATGGGCAGATGGCAATGGTGGAGAACTTCTCCTTTCAGTGGACTAGGGGAAGCAGATAAGAAGAGGGAGGAAGGGTGGGACTAGGCAGGACTAGGGAGAGAGCTTTAAACAGGATATATAATGAATAAATTGTGAAAAAAATAAAATTAAAAATAAAAAAATCATTAATCTGCTCCAGCAACAATGCCTGAAAGAGATCAAGCATTGTTATTTGTAAGTGCCAGATATATTGCCCAGTCCATGGGTGGAAGCCGCCTTAGAATTTTCACACAGTTCATATATTAGGAGGATTATGAAGTCCACAAGGATAACAAGTAGAGCTATGCTCCATAACAGCATGAAGTCCTCAGGACACGTCGTTCTTGGGGCTGTGCCATGCCAACACACACCCATCACGGCTCTGCTAACTGATGGGCCTCATTCCAAGAGTTCTAGAGCTGTTTCGTGTGGCTACTGCATGGCTCCCCACAGATCTAGATTCGAGATTAATCAATACCTACCAATCTCAACAAGGACTTTGTGGTAATTCTTCGTCTGTCTAATATTGTGCCCGCACTGTTGTCTTAGAGCTGCCAGTGACTTCTCCCATTGGAGTCTGAGATTAACAACCAGAATCCACTGTACTTCACACCCCAGGTCTACTTCCATGGTGTTTACAGGATGCATTAAGTGGCCCATAATAGAGCGTAGAAAGACACCATTAATGATGATTTTGTGGTTTTTATTGTCCAGAACATCGACAGAGGCATCTCTGTCTTCAAACACAAGTCCACAGTTCGGGAAGAATGTAGGCTGTGCCTAAGAAGCAAATAAACTCAAGAATTAGTTCAGCTGAGGCTTCCAGACACATAAAACAGAAAAGAATATACGTTTTTTACTATGAACTTACTGACCTTGTTGAATGTAGTCCAAAGATGGAGTCATGTGAGGAGATTTCTGAGTGTCTGAGAGAAAACTCCATGAAAACAAGACAACTCTTGTGATCTCAGCTTCTTCAAAAACACGAAGTTTTTCTTGCAATGCGTTTTTGTGTTCTTCCCAGGTATAGTAGACAGGAGTGAGTTTACTTCAGACCGTTTATTACAACTGGTCATTGTTATCTGTTTATATGCTTCTCTGGAAACGTGTTTTTGCCACAGGTGGCTTGTCTACCCCGTGTGGCTTGTCCTTGTAATTGTACACTTTGCTCTCATGACTCTTTTTAACTCTCAGAGTATAAATTGTAGGATGCTCTGAATAAAGTTGGCTATCGGACAACACTTCAGTCTGCCTTATTTATCAGTTCCATTCTCCCAAGTCCCACAGCCTCGAGAGTGGCAAACTGTTGAACAGGGACCTGAAGTTGTCTATGAGATAAGAAAGTGGGAACGCTCACAGAGGAGGTGAGTGAGAATAGTGAGGCAGAACCAGGGAAGGCTTTGTCTTACTCTGAGCATGTGCAACATTTTTTAAAGAAAAGAGGAACATAAGTATAAAAATCACAACTGTTAGATTGTTTTCAAGTTGTTTATGATTATAATCCCTGGTTTCTAGAAGAAAGAACTTCAGTTGAAGAGATAAGGAACAGAGTCTGAAAGAATACTGAAAAGGCATATAGACAAGTAGAAAAGATCTCCACTCAATTTTGGGCCACTTGGTGCCTTAGTCAGCGTTCTATTGAAGGGATACCATAACTCTAGCAACTCTTATAAAGAAAAACATTTAACTGGGTCTGCCTTAGAGTTTCAGAAGCTTAGTCCATTATTGTCGTAGAGGAATCATGGCAGCACAAAGAAAGACATGGTGCTGGAGAGGTAGCTGAGAGTTCTACATCCAGATCTACAGACAGCAGGAGAGAGAGAGAGAGAGAGAGAGAGAGAGAGAGAGAGAGAGAGAGACTGGGACTGGCTTGAGCATTTTAAACCCCAAAGCCCCCCCCTCCCGAACCCCTTGATACACTTCCTATAACAGGGCCACAGCTATTCCGACAAGGCCACACCTCCTAATGCTACTCCCTAAGCGTTCAGATATATGACCCTATGTGGGACACTCTTATTCAAACCACTGCCCTGGGCATTAATTCAGAGTGTTATTAAAATACTTAAGGAAGATAAGGTGAATATTAATTACGAGGAACGTTTGGCCAATTCCTTAAATAAATTAAGCTGGATGATGAAACTTCAAAATTGATAAAAGAGGCAAAAAAGATTATCCCTGTTCTGGCAAAATTGAAAGGAAGAAACCGTACCGCAGATAACTGTGCTGGTGAAGGTTCTCTCAGTGCCCTTACAGGAGTGTCCTTTAAATACTTATCCTCCATTGCCCAAAAAGGACCCTGAAGCATGGGGTGAGGAATTTGATAATCAAATATTGAATTCTCTGAATTCTCCCTGCTTTTTGATAAAGACTTAGGAGAGTCTATGGAAATGCCAAATTTATAAGCTAGGCAAGCCAGGGCATAGCAGGGAAAAGAAATTTGTTTACCAATTCCTCTCCAGCCTTATGAGCTGTGGTTGGTATTATTGGTGTAATTTCGACAAAATCAAATGTTTATAGGCACTAACCAATCTGTTTAAAGCTTCAGGAAAAGAGATGGCATTTGAAAATTCTCTAATATTATCTCTAGAGGCAAGGGAAGAATTAGAGCTATTTGAATTTAGACTAAAAGAAGCATTTGTGTATCACGTGAATCCTTCACTGCCCTTTAACTTACTTATTTTCCCCACTATATTGTCTCCTACAGGTATTACAGCACAAAGGATAAACCTTTGGGGTGGATTTTTTTACACCATTGTGGCTCGTAAAATACTGCTTACCTTAGTCCTTTTTTTGCTCAATTAGTAAATCAGGGGAGGATACTGTGTCAACAATTCTACGGATTTTTACCCTTAACTAACAATCAGTTTTTAAGAGCATTATGGTACTCTATGGAATTTCAAATTTCATTTGCAGATTACAATGGAAGGATGGGAATGGCCTGTATTGCTTTGTGGATGTTGCGCTCTATTTCCACCCATAGTGTTTGTCTGTATCATTTCCACTTTTCTATAGATTCTCTAGCATTTTAGTAACTTCTGCTTTCCTTTAGAAACCATATTCTGATATACCATTATAGTGTAGGCATATTCTTTTGGAGAAAAATTGTGGAATTTCCGTCATCTCAGATTGCCAATGGCTACTAAGTGAGAGAGAATCGGCTTTCTTCAGGTGCTGGCGTAGTTTGCCCAATCCCGAGTGTTCAGCAATTGACATGTGTACATATGAGTAACACTAAATAGAATGAGTGGGTTGCATGTGTGCACCTCTCTCTCCACTAATAAAGACGACATCATGAGTTTGGGAGGGAGATGGGAGGACACAAGAGAAGAGGAGCTGGAGGAAGAGATAGATGCATGAGTGTATAGATAGTGCTCATACACGAAAATGTTGAAAAGATAATTAAAGAAAGTGCAAAAGAGGTTGTTGGTTCTAGTTGGCTACAACGAGTTGCCTTTTTCTTACAGTGGCTTACGGTGCTGGTTTTGGTTGTGCACTTGTAACGGTGTGTGACACTGTCAGCCTCACCTTCCCAGCCTGAATTTATTCACTCTTAGTGACTTAGCAGGAATCCGTGGATAACGTACGATATATAGTTCATCTTCCTTCTTAGCATATTTATCTATTGGGATTTAAAACACTTAACCTTCAAGGGTACTGTATGTTGTTTTTACGTATCTGAAATCTTGCTACTTTGTGTGCCTAGTGATCATAAACAGATTTTAAAGCAGCTTTTGGGGAAGTGGCCTCCCATACCCATCTTAAACTTCAGCGTCTGAAAGGTAGAATTCCCATATTCATTCAGTTCTTGGTGCGTTTAGGAAGAAGCCAAGCAGCATAGGTCCAACTTGGTAATAGAGTAGCAGACAATATGAATTCAACAGAATAAAAATGACTTGTGTGTGTGTGTGTGTGTGTGTGTGTGTGTGTGTGGTATTTGTATGTTTTGTTGTTGTAGGTGTTAATTGGCCTTGTCACCAATGTAATTGCAGTTTTATTTATTTATTTTACACATTTTAGAATGTGGGGAAGATTCTGTTTTTACTTTTTTACACATCATGTCAAGCCTTTGCCTTCCCACTCTGATTTCTCCCTGCAGTACTGACAAGCTTTGGAAGTCTGTTGAGGAAAGCAAAACAAACAAAACAAAATGAAAGACAGAATTTCAACAAAATATATGCCAGGATTAGAGAATGAGACTTACAAGGTTAGATCAAAGAGTTAAAATTTATATGGTCTTCAAAAGAGAGGTCTCTAAGGTAGGGTCTCTATGACACAATCCATAAATATCACCAAGGTAACAAAATAAACAAAGCAAATTATTTACAGTCACACAAAAAACAATAGGACAAGAATGATTGTTTGAAGCTAAGTGATGGAAAACTTTATAGTGGAATATAAAAAAGAGAAAGTTTTAGCTGAAAGCAAAACCAATCAGTAAAGCCAACAAACAAACATTGAAATCCATCACAGACCTGTAATAAAACAAAAATTCAGAAAACCTACAGGCTTGTGTGGGAAAAATATATACATTTTAAAAGCTGAAAATTATTCCATTATGCAATGTAAAAATTAGCATGGGGGATCCCAGTCAGTATTTCTTGCTCACCAGATGTAAAGGATTTTTGAGAATCTAATTCAAATACACATATAGATTAGAGGAATACTACTTGCTTCAGTTGAATATCATGCTTGTTTTATTCTAAAGAACATTTCCCACTGCCTATGGAGCCATATCTGCTCATATCCTGAGCATGAGCAAAGTATGTGTTCCCTTTTCTGCCACTACCAAGTTTTGAGAAGAAAAGCATGTGACTGAGCCTAGTCCTTGACTCTCAGTAATGGCTTCATGCCTACTTTTTGATTATTTTCATCTTGTTTTTCTACCAGGAGCACATGCATTCACAAATGAGTTTCTATTTTCCATGTGGAATGATACAATTCCAGGACCAGTCTGAAGCACTGGATATCACTGACATACTTCTTGGATGCTTTAATGGTTTGTTTTAATACTTTCCTTATAATAGTTTATTTAATTCTCTACATGCTTATTTTTGGATGAAGACCAGAAAATATTAGTATTTAATCAATTAAAATTAAACCAAAATTTACAGTAAGTTCCTTGCTCATAAAGGTATCATTTCTTGTTGTGTCTTTTCATTTGCCTCTGATAAACTATTCTATATTCCAAAGGCAAACATTTCTCCTTGATTTAAAATTTACAGTTTTAAATTGATTTTCCATACATCTCATTAGATATTCTAAAATAATGTAAAACTTTAATGAAATCAAAAATCAATTATATTTCCATAAATCTAATTAGATATTGTAAAATAATGTAAAACTTTAATGAAATCAAAATATAACCCATCATTCACATCTCAGCAGTTTACTTCATGCAAGTCCATTCTTGACAATTTCTGTATCTTCAGGGACAACTATATCTCTATTATAACCAGTTAGGCAATACAGTTATACAATAAAATATTATCCAACATTTAGTTTGTTCATTTCTCAGTCCTCCACACCCATAGAGCAGAAATATAACATTTCTTCAGGCACAACATTGTATCTCCATTATAACCACTTAGGCAATACAGTTACACAACAAAATATTACCCAACATTTAGTTTGTTCATTTCTCAGTCCTCCACACCCATAGAGCAGCAACACTTGCCAACGTTTCTCCATAATAAGATGTGTTTCCTTGCCAAGGTCCTCACAGACCCATAATGTCAAGCTAAGATCATCATACTTTCCCTAATGAATAACTGAAATAATTTCACAGACATTGGATTGATGCCAACTTTTCTAGACTTTTTTTGTTTTGTTTTTCGAGACAGGGTTTTTCTGTGTAGCCTTAGCTGCCCTAGACTTGCTTTGTAGATCAGGCTGGCCTTGAACTCACAGAGATCTGCCTGTGTTTGCCTCCCTGAGTTCTGGGATCATAGCTTCTCCAGATCTTAATTCATGGTTCATAGCTATTTCTGGAGAGGCACGTTTAAATTGCCCACTTATTCATATTTGTCTGTGTTTGGAAACCATCTGTGGCGCATATCCCTAGCGAAATTTAAAGTTCTCAAAATTGCAGAAGGGGGAAAAGAAGGTCCTCATAATTTACTTCCAATTTTTTTTTTCAGATTTCTCTTCTAGCATATGCTTTAACAGTGTAGATCAAGAGTTTCAATGCTCTCTCATATGTCTTTTCCTCCACACTTTTATAAATAATGATGCTTCCCCCCTCATGGATCCATCCTTACTCAGTTTAGTATTTATATTCTATGGATCTGGGATGCCTGAGAAGCTCAAACCATGACTCTTACAATGTACTTGACAAGTGAATGAACATTTTAATACCGAATTGTCTTACATTAAAGACTAGTCCCAATCTTAAATTTCTATGTCATTTAAATGCCCCAAATCACATGTATTAGACTTCTGTTCAGCAAGTGAGTGACTGAACACCTGAAGGGTGAAAACAGTTGTGAATTTTAACTCTGTTAGTAAGTTGTTAAAAAAAGATAAGATTCACACTGAGTCCTCTTTTCTATAAGGTAGTTTCCCACTATCTCACACGGTCATAATAATGGTTTCCCACTATCTTGCGCGGTCATAATGAGCTCATTTGTAAAGAAATGAGTGCCTGATACTTAGTGCCTAAAGCGTAGCCATTGATTATGGGGTATCTGATGAGAGTTATGCTGTGTATTTAAGGTACTCTACAATTTTAATTTATCTCTTGGGGAAATAGAAACAGTCTTATAACTACCATTGGCAAAAGTGTAGTGTTATCTCAATTTTCGACTAGAAAACTCTCATCTTAACATTAATATTAGTAGACTGTTGTGGCATTTGAATCATTCTATAAAATTATTCAAGCAAAATACTGAAAATATCCACCACCAACTCAACCCGCATTGTTTTCATTGAGTCAGTTATGGCAGCTTCCTAACCATCCAGACCAAGAATGCAACAAAAAAATCTGAAAAAAATCTGTATTCAAATTGATAAGCAACTGATAAACTGAATAAGATGAAGCTAAGATACACTATATCAAAATTATAAGAAATGAAATTTAATCTTTTTCAGATGTTAACAGATAAGATCTTACATATTCTCAGAGTCCTCATCGCATCAGTTACAATCGTACCTAGGACACACTGAAGTAAACTGTGATTGAAACCTCAGGCCACTAAAATGCAGATGAATAGCTTTTGATATTTATTTGAAGTCTGCCAGTTTGAAAGTTGTCGTTCCAATACCCTGCTTCTAGGTTACCCAGTAACCTCTGATGTCATCACTTGCCGCCGCCCGGTGCGAAGCAGATAAAAAGACCTGCCTGCCGTGGCCATCCCTGTCTTACTCACGTCTCCTTTTAAAACTCTCTATTTTTGTTATGTCTCTCTGTCTCTTTTATAGGCATCCTCCTCTCTCTCTCTCCCCCCTTTTCCCTTTCCCAAAATAAATCTCCTTTATACCAAATCTGTTGAATGGCCTTTTAATCATTATTTTGCTTTATAGTTTTAATGTTCATTACAATGTCTTGTATACATTTTAAAATAATTTTAACCTAAAATATTTTATTTATGTGGTGAAAGGCAATGTTAACACTGATTGATAGAAAAAAATCAATTATCCGGATAAGATATTTACCTAATATATATTGATAGGAAAAAAAAACAAAACAAACCCAGAAATATCTTTTTAGACCATTTACGATATGTTGAGGTCCAAACCTAGAACCATAATAAAAATAAGAAAATTGAACAGAGTTTTCTTTTTCAAGTAAATTATAACTTAACACATTGTGCAATGTTGAAAATGTTGTTGGAAATATTGTAGGACTTTTAGCTGGGTCTCAAATCACTGGAAATCAAGGGAGTTAAACAAATTAATAGAAGGACATTAACTTGATACATCTTTGCTTTTTCTCTCATTAGAGAAAAAGCACATTCACAGTGCTGCCCTAGGCACTGTCTAGGCACTGCCCTACACCTGAAGAAAAAGGTCAAAGCTAGAAAGCAGCCGAATGCAGTGCCACCCAGGAGGCTGAAGAAGAATGATCCGAAGAGTTCAGGTTAATGTAGTGACACCCCATCTCAGAGTGGTGTGATAGGTTCCAAGCCAGAGTCTTTCAGGCACAACAAGGCTGATACGCAAACGAAGTCACAAGTGACTGTGACAGCATGCGTGAGAATTGCACAAGCTCAAGCCTTACAAAAATCCAAGCATGGGGGAGGAGAGGTAGGCATAAAACCTCTCCCAGCCGTTCAGAGTTGATAGCTACCTGGAGAGGGAAAATCAGTTTTCTTCAACAGCGTATTATATCAACTACACTCCCGGGTAGGCCCTTTGCTCAGGAGCAGTTGGCCACACAAACTGCACTCTATGGCTTTTGTGGATGTTGTTTTGTTTCTAAGAGCAAAAAAGAACACAAAGCTAGGTGGCTGGCTGAGGATGTGAGAGGAGTTGGGAGAGGGAAAGTAATAAGATAAAATATAGTGTATGAAGTCCTGAAAGAATAAATGAAAAAAAAATTTTTAAAAAAGCTGTGTAATAAGAGCCTAAGGATACGAGGGTGGTAGAAACCAAGTCATTTGTTTCAATGAATCCTCAAAATTGAAGGCATGAATTTGGAGAATTGGAGAGCTCAATCTTCATTATACCAGCAGGCCCAGCCAACTGACCCAGCCAAACTAGTGCTTGAGAGAGACAGTGGGCCAAAATCTATTGTATAGGTACTATCACATATTTTTTTTCACCTTTTCTGTTATTGGTAGGTTATTCTATGTAACTGAGGATCATGTGTGAGAGAGGTTTTGAACTTTAGCCTGTTTGACCAAGGCCCGTGAACAAGCATGTTTACAAAAGCAGAAATGATGAGTTTAGAACAGTTCTTTTCTAACTGTCTGTTTATAACTAACAGGGGAGATGGTTAAGATGATGCAGGAAAAAAGTGAAATTATAGAAAAAAGCATATTGCTCATAGCTACATCATCATATCAGTTCAGCACAGAAGTTGATAAACTAAACATCTGTACAGGAAAGAGGATCTGGGGCCATGGTGGGAAGACAAATTAGTAAATGTCTTAGTTAGGGTTTTATTGCTGTGTGAAGACACCATGACCATGGCAACACTCATAAAAGTAAAACATTTAATTAGGGCTGACTTAGCATTCAGAGGTTTCGTCCATTATTGTCTTGGTGAGAAGCATGGTGGCACACAGGCAGACCTGGTACTAGCTGAGAGGTCTACTTCTGGATCCACAGGCGGCAGGAAAAGAATGAGACACACTGAGCCTGCCTTAAGCTTCTGAGAATTCAAAGCCCACTCCCAGTGGCACACTTCTTCCAACAATGCCACACCAATTCTCACAAGGGCACACCTCCCGAAAGTGCCAGTCCCTAGGAGCCTACGGGGCCATTTTTATTCAAACCACCACAGTAACAATGAATGGCGGTAATGTAAACTCCACAAAGCGATAAAAGGATGCTAACAGAAGCTTTTCACTATATTTTCAGTCAGCTGGAGCTGCAGCAGTCAGACTTATGTAAAAGACAGTAGATAAAGCCAGGGCAACAATACCTAAGGACAATAGGCGAAAACAGTTCACTTGTTTTGTGGACCAGCTGACTTTCAGCTTTGTACATGGTGGAAGGCTAAAGAAGTATTGCCCTCTGGTACCATCATAGCTTAGATTTTTTCAGATGGTCAGCTTACATGGTGTTGACAGGTCAGGAATAGACTTTCAATGGCAAGATTTTGGCTTAATTTTGCGGTGTTGGGTGGGGGGGAATCTTCTCTGTCATCTTCACTGTAATTGGGGTGGATGAAATCAAGCAAACAAACATAGCCAGCAGCCATCCCCACCCCATATTTTATGCACAATGCAAAGGGATTTTGTGCCTTGCTTTGAGTATTCAGCGAGAGCTTGGCTTCATACTCTTACATGATTGGTTAACTCAAAAGGTCACAGCTGAAAATAAAATACAACTTTGAGAATTTCTTAAGAAATTTATTTATTTATATTATTAATTGCAGTTTGTTCACTTTGTATCTTAGCTGTAGCCCCCTCACTCTTCCCCTCCCAACCCCACTCTCCCTCCCTCATCTCCTCCCATGCCCCTCCCCTAGTCCACTGATAGGGGAGGTCCTCCTCCCCCTCTATCTGACCCTAGTTTATCAGGTCTCATCAGGAGTGGCTTCATTGTCTTCCTCTGTGGCCTGGTAAGGCTGTTCCCACTCAGGGGGAGGTGATTAAAGAGCAGGCCACTGAGTTCATGTCAGAGGCAGTCCCTGTCCCCATTACTAGGGAACCCACTTGGACACTGAGCTGCCATGGGCTACATCTGTGCAGGGGTTGATTTTTTAAAGAAATGCTGACTCTGAAGAAACTTGAATTTTTTCTATCTTTTGTTATAAAAGATAGTGTATTTTAAACATTTTTATCTATTGTTGATTATCAGAATACAATATTTGACTCTTGTTACCATTTGACTGTTTTGCCTTAAGTGTATTTGTAATGCCCACACCCCCACAGACACCTTAATAAGTCGATATTGTCATCAATATTTGGCTATTGATCTCTCAGCCCTAGGATTAACTTTGCTGAGAGGAGGGAAATTGAAGGTCAGAGTAAAGGGCACTGAACCAATGTGCAGGTTCCATACCAGTTGGGTAGTAGGCTTAGTTAAAGATTCCCTTGTTCATGGCACTATCAGTGCAGACAGGACAGCCAGGGGTGGGGGTGGGAACAAAAGATAGGAAGAAAAGGAAGACAGACGGACTTCCTTTATAGACGGAAAGACTATAGGAATCAGAGGTCTGGGAGAACTGGGCCGTAATGATGCATTCTGGACATGACATGACCATTACACTCATGAGCTCACAGCAGCTTCTCTAGCCTGTAAGACTTGATCATCAATCTCTAAAAACAGGACAGTTTTCTGAGGAAAACAAAATAGGAAACTCACAGCAACCAATCAAAAGAAGCCAATCTCCTGAGTTAATCGGCTGTCCAATTCCCCAGACTTTACCCCACACAGGTGGGAACAGTCTGAAAGCACTCAATGCCGGCATTTCTTTTCCTCTCCTTACCCTCTCTCCTGTCCAGGCTGTGTTTCTGACCTGATGCACTCCAGGCCCAGATTGGCTGCCATCTGTTCTGTAGCTTTGAGGTTGTGCTTTTCATGAATCATGGAACGAACAACTAGATCCTTAGAGCTGACGTTTCTAAAACTGACCTCACGGGAACTGCTGTACTAAAGAGATAAAGATAAAAAAATGGATAATTGCATTATTTTGGTAACGTCAATGGAAAGGTAAAACTATCTTTGTAATACAAACGATATATAACCCCAGTGAAGGCAAAATGGGCTTTGTAGAACAGCACATAAGGGAAACTAGTGGAGGATAAAACTTAGATCTTGGTGTTCCAAACTTTTCTTGTGCAGCTTCATCACAATGACTCGATGCCTCAATTAGTCATAGAGAAGCTTAAAACCAGAGCCATCTAAACAGAATGATGTGTTCCTTCTCAAGGGGTTGTTTGCTGGCTTAGTTTTCCCCTTTTGTTTTTTAAGAAGGGTTACAAGGGAAAGCGAGGTGCACAAAAGTAAATTATACTGTGCTTGGACTATGCTAGGGGAGACACGTGCCTCCTTTTTAATCTAGAACCTGGGTCTCTTCATACAGTAGAAATGAGCTTTCAAAGGGCAATGCCAGGTAAGTTATTTTAGACAATTTTCCTGACTTCAAAGATATATGTTGTGATGATTTTGGTTACTTAAATGTTTTCTTTCACCCAACACACACACACACACACACACACACACACACACACACACACATATGTATATATATGCAATATATATTTCACTTACACATATATACGCATATGCAAGAGATCTCTTTGTAACTTCCTACACACACAGATATAGACACACATAGACACACAGACACAAAGATACACACAGCCATATGTGCATGCGCATATGAGCTCACGTACACACTCACAGAAACAGGTGCATAGCCCATGGGGTGTGCTGGCCAAGCCACAAGCCAGATAAAATACGAAAGACACTAATTAGAATGCTTCTGAATGTGATCATTATTAATCAAGATTTATGGTTCTTAGCAACACAGGACAAAGAACTAGACTCTTAGAATTTATAAGAAGAGAAACTGTAGGCTTTAGTTAGAGAAGTCTTTCTGCATTTCATGCTTTGGTCTTTACGTACAAGTCAGAGAAAAAAATGCTAATGATCTTCAGGTGAGGAATATAGAGAGCCATACTGACATTTGAGGGGAAAGCTAACTCAGTAGCTGTAATTCCCTCTCACGATGTCTTACAGGTTTATTTGGCAAGCTATTAATTTGTTTATATATTTGTTTCCTTCACCCAATATCGAAATAAGGCTTCTGAAATATGTGGATGACCAAAGACAGAACTGTCTATACAGTTTCAGTGCTTTACCAAAAGTCCACAGGGCTGATATAGATAGCTGATATGGACAGACGCCTGACAGCTCAAGTTTGCAATGCGCTGAAGGTCATGAGAATTTCAACATCGTATCTAGACACAAAAACCAGGATGACCTTGAGGCCAAAGGCTGCACATTTTTTTTTTGTTTCATTGAATAATAGCACTTTAATTTTTAAAAACGACATGATAATTATAATATAGCCATACTTCTTTATTAGAGCCAGTCACAGAATTGACGGTTTTGCCAGGAGAAAGGTAACTCGGTGTTTGTCTACTCTGCAGAGTGTGAAGGCAAAGTTGGAACATGGACTCAGACAATGATTTGTGTCTGTGTGGGACACTGGAAGCCATTGGCCTGTGTGATTTTGTATTTGATAGATGAACGTGTGTCGGCATGGTCAGTAGGTTGCTGGTTTATGTGCATAGACTCATCTGTGCCCTCTGAAAATAGGAAAGGGCAGAGAGCTTGTGCTATGGGAGAGTAAATTACGGGATGTTCTGGTCATGAAAGTCAAATATAAGGGGAGGTGGAACTAAAACTGAAACTTGGAAGGTGCTGACGCTCCTACAAAAGCTGATGATAATGTCAGCTCCCTTTATTGAGGCTGGAGGTGATGTCTTTCTAGAAACACTGAAGATAAAATACAAGCAGAGTTTTCATGGACACATCCGAGAGGCCTTTAGGTTTACTTCTGTAGCTCAAAAGAAAATGAAGCCTAGAATTACCTCTAAACTGGGGAATTACTACAGAAATTCAGAGATCTAGGTCCATAACTGAACTGTAGTGGAAGGAGAATGGAAAGAGAAAGTTTTCTGGGAACGGAATTATTGGAAAAGCCCCATGGCAAATTCCTGAAAGAAAACAATTATAAATTAAACTGATATACATATTTATGTTTATATATAATATATTTAAATATCTTGGTATTTTTAAAAGTATATTTTAATTGAAATATAATTATATCTTTTTACTCCTTCCTTTTTCTCACTCCTGCTCTTGCTCCTTGAAAGATTCTATTAGGAGAACTACAGAGGGGAGTAAAACATTGCAGTGAATATATGCATAAAGTTTGGCACACTGTCACCTCTATGGAAGAACCGAGTCTGACTATGGCAATTAGAGATCATTGAAACTGTTCTAAGACTTTCATGTTTTAAAATAAAGATCACAGCAGAAAGGGTTATAAGAATTCAAGTGAGTCAGACTTTGGCCTTCTGAAGAACAGTCTAGATTTTTCTATTATCTATTATACACCATTTTTTTTTTTAAGAAAACATATCTATTGTATATCTCTTTCATGCTTGCCGGAGTCTTACATTTCACTTTGTTTCTAATAATTTGGTAAAAATAAGGATGATCCATATCCAGGCATGATAATGAGCAAATTCAATTATCCTCCTATGTCAGGACCTCCATTGCACAATGAGCAGGCAACTCCTCTTAGGCAGTATCTCAACAACACTGAAGACTCATCCTTATGTGCTCGATGAGAACTGTGAGGGAAGATCACGACAGATAACAAGGATGCAAGCCACAGAAACATTTCAACTAATTGACTCCGATGAAAGGAGAATAATGTCTCCGAAGCTGTGAGACGGCAGCTTGTGAGACGGCATCTTTCCTAACGTCTCACATTCGCTCTATCAGAGCACCTCAGTCTGGAATGAAGTCGAATGTGTGTGCCCCTCAACACTGCCTCTGCAGCCGGGGAGGGGGCCCACAGAGGAGGGATGAGAAAGAGCAACGGAGAAATAAAACTCAGAGGGAAGGGAAAAAAACCCAGAATGAGCAAGTGAGATCAGTGGAGATGAGCAACAGTGAAGGATCAGAGGGAGGGGGAGGTAAAGGCAGATTTTTATTGGAAGCAATTGAAGTGGTTGCTATGAGACCCGCTCCAGCAGAGGACCAGCAGGCGGCCTGGCGCTGATGGTTCTTGTCATGCACTAAAGCTTTCCTCTGACACAGTTTTAGAGTTGTTTACTATCTGAGCAAGCACCTGACACGGTGACTCTTTTCCTTCCTCTTTTTCTCCTCGGTCCCCCGGGTAAGATGGAAGTAGAAAACGAAGCCCACTGCTACCCTGGCTCATCAGGCGGGTCCAGAGAGTACAAGGCGGTAATGCTGGGCGCAGGGGGCGTTGGTAAAAGCGGTAAGTTTTCAAACGCCTGGGAAGGAGGGATTCGTAGAGTCTGCTGTATAGACCATGGCAGTTAACAGGAGAGCAGCTGGCAGGGTGATTAAAAGTAAAGACTTAAGGGGAAGCTCCTGAATCAGGAGAATCCCGAGACCGCGGTCAGGATGAGTAGAACTTTAAGAGGGTAATTTGTTCCTTTAATTTCATGCTGAGTAATATTTGTTCTGGGTTTATATGGTCTTTAAATTACTGATGAAATTAGACAGCTACATGGGAGCTAACTGTTCTACTACTCTCAAAACTCTACAGACAAAAACAGAAATTCTGTTGATACTTAAAGAGATAGATACAAACACAGGCACATCCTTAGTATTCTCAGTGCTGTTGTTTTGTTGTGTTTTGATGAAAAAATGCCCTCCTTTCTCTGCTTTTCTGTGTCTTCCATTGCACATGAAGGCTTTGCGTACTGAGAAAAAGGTTGGATTTTGAAAGTGATAATGGTTTAAAGAATGTTTGTTTTTTGTTTTTGGCTGTGGGTGGCAAGCAAGGTAATCAAGCCATGCTTTGTGGTTAAACAAATGAAAGTTTCCCAAAAGACTATGAGGCATTCATGAGACGAAGTCTTGAAAATTCATGCTGGTGTATCATAGCAGAGTTGCCAATAGTTTTTTTTTTCTACAGGATCTTAAACACCAACCATAACAAACTAAATGAGGAGATACTCAGTGACACTTCCAGCTGAGTGTGTCACAGCTTGGTTATGGATTGGATACGAGCTGGTAATACAACAATAAACAAATAAACAAGAGAGGACTCCCCACTAGGGTTATGTATTCATTCAGGGTAAGCCTGGACAAATGTTACCAAAGAAATTCAATTGTTTTAGTTCATAAAGAGTCAAAGTTGAGGACAAGCGAACAAACTAATAACTTTGGTGTGTACCTAACAAGAATGAAAACGTTGAGACGGGAGGAAAAAAGACAGTGACCATAGTGTATAGAGAGGTCAGATAAATAATAATAGACAGAATCTTCTATCCAAATATGAAATACAATGAAGGCAGGGGTGTGTGTGTATGTGTGGGGTCAGGTGGGTCTAAAAGGGATCAGTGGTAAAATGCTTGTGTAACAGGAAGGGGAGTCATGCCATCTAAGAAAGAAATATGAATGAAAAGCTTTACAACTCTGTAAATGAGGAATTTAAAACTTTTTATTTTCCATTTAAGCAGTCAATGGCTTAAGAGGGGAAAATAAATGAAATGTAGATTTAGAGAGAGAAATGATAAAAGGGTATAACTATGCTTTGAAAGAATTGAGAAATAGACTGAAAGTATACATATATATATATACATATACACATTCATATACACATATGCATATTCATATATATATGAGGAGAGAGAGAGAGAGAAAGAGAGAGGCATGAGTTGAAGAAGAGGTTGAAAACCATCATTATCAGAGAGTCTTCCCTGGCAGCATGCAAGCTAAGGCAGATGTGGCAAGAGTCTGAGCATCCACATTGTGCGCTGGCTGATGTTGCCTTGTTTCTGCAGGACTTGAGGGACATGGAAAGAGAGTAAAGTGTTTCATCCTGTTTCCTGGTTTTAGACCTGGAGCTTGGAGCTGAAGATGCTGCCAGTAGAGACCTCCAGCAGGCTACTTACTATGTGATTCTGTGATACATAATCGTGGCCTATTTGACCTTCCTTCTTGTTGATTTCAGTGACTATTCATTGTCACCCTCCCATCAGCTGGAAGTTTTCAAATTGCTTTTATCTTCACTTTACATGAAAGAAGGACATTTATCACCAAACACCAGAGCAAAACATTTCCAGTGTAATACAGACAGGCTCAGGCAGCTGGCCCTTAGAAAAGGTGAAGAATAAAGGCAGGTGTTCCTGTGGTTACTCTGATTAAATGGCATGCTTGGATAAGACTTCAGAGAGCATTATACATTTTCACACCAGGCAAATGTCCTTCGGGATTCACAATGATAGAATCAAATCTTGCTCTTGAACCAGCCTGCTCTTTGGCTTATTTAGGGCTATTAGTATGTAAATATTCAACCACAGATCTCAACACTAAACTTTTGTATGTCAAAATGTTTGCCTTCGAATAAACTAAAATGTCTTTAAAAGCTACTTTCCATATGGTTGAAGATTTGAATCAATAGAGAAATTTCTGGAGACTATTTAGCCTGAACCATATTGTCCTGTGCAGAAATGTTTGGGAGGACCCACTCTGCAAAAGCTAAGGAAGCTACATAAGATTGTTATCTACTCTCAGTTCTGAACAGCAGGTCAGAGTCTTCACTGAACAAGGACAAGAAAATCAAAATTATTAAAACAAAAATTATTAAATTAACAGAGCTTCAGAGATGTTTTATGCCTGTTGAGAAATTACATTGTTTTTTAATCCTAATGTTTTACTATGAAAACATACTACGATGAGTCAAACATTTGAAAAGACTTGTTTTGCTGAAAAAAACAGTTTCTACATGATTTAACAGATGTAGGTGAATTAATGTTCTATGTGGGAAAATTTCAAGCTATAAGGATCCAATCGAGTTCACTGAGCATGTGTAACGCCAAGGCCTTCAATGGCTACTCCAATGGGAAAAGAAGGAAGCAGTCGTTTAAGAAGAACCCAGCACTGTCATCTTCTGTGGCCTGGTAAGGCTGCTCCCCCCTCAGGGGTAGGTAATCAAAGAGCAGGCCAATCAGATTATGTCAGAGGCAGTCCCTCTTCCCATTACTATGCAACCCACTTGGACACTAAACTGCCACAGGTCACAGAAGATGACAATGCAGCCACTGCTGATGTGATCTGATAGACTAAGATCAGAAGGAAGGAGAGGAGGACCTCCCTTATCAGTGGACTTGGGGAGGGGCATGCGTGAAGAAGGGGTGGGAGGGAGAGTGGGATCGGGAGGGGAGGAGGGAGGGGCTTATGGGGGGATACAAAGTGAATAAAGTATAATTAATAAAATAAAATAAAATTAAAAAAAATAAAAAAAGAAGAACCCAGCAGTAGCAATGGAGCCAGCATATATGGGAATGCTTACGTTTACTCCTCACAATGGGAACGAGGTGTGTCTCGGCTGATAGATTGAAAATCATGCAACAACTTTCACCTAGTCATACAAATAAAACATAGATCCCAATGCACTTCATCCAACTCCACTGCGTTCTGTTTCATATACTGAGAGGGAAGGGCAGGGACTTCTATAAGTCACCATTAAAAAGAAAACAGGGCTGTTGTTAATGCAGTTTTTAACCTACAAATCTATAACAATAAATATTAACCATCGATGCCAAAATTCTACTCCTGTGCCAATTTGACTTTTGAATTGATATAATTAACATTATACAATGCATTTAAAATGTATAAGCATAAAAATATAAGCATATTTGTATAATTAACCATCACATTCTAATAGTGTCCAATAATATTTTCAAATGCAGAGAAAACAAGGATTTTATTTTTTTGAGACAGGATTTCTCTGTGTAGCCTTGGCTGTCCTGGACTCGATTTTCACACCAGGCTGGCCTCAAACTCACAGAGATACACCTGCCTCTCCCTCCCTGAGTGCTCAGATTACAAGCGTGTGCACTGTGTTCAGCTGAAAACAAGGCTTAATTAAAAAACAAAAACAAAAACAAAAACAAAAACAAAAACATCACCCCTGTATTTAAATGGAGAAAGTGAGAGTTGAAGAGACTTGCTACACACAGGTGAGGTAGATGATCTGTATCTAGAACACGACGTCGCCAGCACACTGGTGTGCTTTTCCACCATTGTCATGACAGAGGATAACACAAGAAAAATCGGGCCACACAATGTCCACATAAGGTAGCAAGTTTGTAGGCTGCTGTCTGTAGATCTATGTGCTACGAAAAACATAGGCAACGTTATTACACTGTGTTTACACTTCTGTGACACAGGAAAACAAACAACAAACAAATGACAGCAAACAGGATAAACAGGAAACGAGTGCGCTGCTTACTTCAGCATGTCGTGATCGAACTTGCTCCTTACATGCCTCATAGCGGATGTCTGAAACAAAGTCACGTGTTTCTGTAGCAGACTTCTGCTCAATGGTGACGATACCATGAGCTTCTAATCGAGCTAAATAACCCCTGTGATGTAGTCATCCTAATATCAAAGCACCAAGCTTTGCTCGTGTGTTTGTGCTGATGCTGGGATAAACAACATAATAAGTAGTATGATGTCATATGTATTATATGTAACATAACATTATATATATGTTATATATATATATATATATATATATGACATTTGCCATTATGTTATGACATAAATAACTATTTACAGTACCTAAAGCAAAATAGTGATAACTGTTATTTTACTAGTTTTGGTATTTTAATTTTTTTATATTCATTCAGTGTGTGTGTGTGTGTGTGTGTGTGTGTGTGTGTGTGTGTGGTATGTGCTTGTTGGTCAGAGGAATACATATGAGCATCAGTTTTCTCTTTTCACTAGGTGGGCTCTGGGGATCCAGCCTAGGCCGTCAGATTTGTCTGCTGGTATCTTTATCTGATGATCCGGTTTCACCATCATTTGTTTACATGTTTATTATCTTATGCTTTTTATGGTCATTTTAAATACGTATTTATTATTTTATACCTTTTGTAGTTATTTTAAATACATATTTACATATATGATGCGTATGTATGATATACTCTTGGTGCATATCATGCAATTTCATGTTTTTTTTTAAAATTTTTTATTAATTACACTTTATTCATTTTGTATCCCCCCATAAGCCCCTCCCTTCTCCCCTCCTGATCCCACCCTCCCTCCCCTTTCTGCATGCATGCCACTCCCCAAGTCCGATGATAGGGGAGGTTCTCCTCTCCTTTCTGATCTTAGTCTATCAGTTCTCATCAAAAGTGGCTGCATTGTCCTCTACTGTGGCCTGGTAAGGCTGCTCCCCCCTCAGGGGGAAGTGATCAACGAGCAGGCCAATCAGATTATGTCAGAGGCAGTCCCTCTTCTCATTACTATGAAACCCACTTGGACACTGAACTGCCATGGGCTACATCTGTGCAGGAGTTCTAGGTTATCTCCACGAATAGTCCTTGGTTGGAGTATGAGTCTCTGGAAAGTTTCCTGTATTCAAATTATCTTGTTTTGTTGCTCTGCTTGTGGAGTTCCCATCCCCTCCAGCTCTTACTATTTCCCACTTCTTACATAAAATTCTATTCACTCTGCTCATCAGTTGGCCATCAGGCTCAGCATCTGCTTTGACAGTCTATACTGCAGAGGCTTTCAGAGGCCCTCTGTGGCAGGTTTCAAGGTTGTTTCCTGTTTTCTTCTGGCTTTCAGAGGCCCTCTGTAGCAGGTTCCGAGGTTGTTTCCTATTTTCTTTTTCTTCTGATGTCCATCCTCTTTGCCTTTCAGGATGGGGATTGAACATTTTAGATAGGGTCCTCTCTTTTGCTTAGTTTGTTTAGATGTACAGATTTTAGTGGGTTTATTCTATGTTGTATGTTTATATGAGTGAGTATATACCATACGTGTCTTTTTGCTTCTGGGACAACTCACTCAGGATGATCCTTTCCAGGTCCCACCATTTACCTGCAAATTTCATGATTTCCTTATTTTTCATTGCTGAGTAATACTCCATTGTATAGATGTACCACAGTTTCTGCATCCATTCTTCAGTTGAGGGGCATCTGGGTTGTTTCCAGCTTCTGGCTATTACAAATAAAGCTGCTACAAACATGGTTGAGCAAATGTCCTTTTTGTGTACTTGTGCCTCTTTTGGGTATATGCCTAGGAGTGGGCAATTTCATGTTTATCCACTTTATGATACTTGCAGAATGGTAAATGACGCATTTGTTATATGGCATCTTGGCTGTATGTGCATTAATAACTGTTTTCACAACGATAGAGCTAAGGTTCACGATGAAGAAAGTGCTTATGAAAATCAAGTGACACACAAACAGCTACAGGCAACTAAGGGATGTTGAGAGCGGGTGGATATTCTTTTCCGTGGAGGAGCACAGTGATTAGTTATCCAACAACAAACCGTCAGACCTGAAAAAATGCACATATGAGAAACATTATGCTGACTGAGCAGCAGTCTGAACTTATGTATTTGGGAACATAGAAGGATATACTTACATGAATGTAGCAACAAATGATAAAAATAGAAGCCATGATTTTGAAAGAGTTCAAGGAGAGGTACACAGGAGGGTTTGGAGAAAGGAAAGGGAAGGGAGAAA
Organism: Psammomys obesus; assembly: GCF_907164565.1. Taxonomy (NCBI): domain Eukaryota; kingdom Metazoa; phylum Chordata; class Mammalia; order Rodentia; family Muridae; genus Psammomys; species Psammomys obesus. The sequence continues at coordinate 4,998,077 of NW_026596069.1, forward strand.
TTTTGTAATTATAATCTAAAAAAAAGAGAGAGAAAATAATTAAAAATAAAAGAGAAAAATAATGTATAATAAATATGTATGAGCCTATTATTTGTAAAAGAAAATAAAAAAAAACAGCACATAAAAATGCCGTGTGTTTGTATCTGATGATGAAACATCAAATGAGCCTGTCTCAGTCCCTAAAACACCCATGTGCTGGTGGCTCTTACATTCCAATAGTGTGTTGCTGTAATGGCCCATAGCCTAGAATATTCACCAGGCCTTACATGCTGCCCACATTGATCTTGGGAGGAAACTACAGCAATCTGCATTTTCCTGGTGAGAAGACTGAGACACATCAAAATTAATTCACAGTGTGCCCAAAGCTATGTAGAGATTAAATAGGAAACCCAAGTGCCTGCACATATACTAAAAGGTTTAATTTCATTTCTTGGGGAGAAGGTTAGAAGCTGCATCTTTACAGATGTCTTCTAGACATTGGGAAAACATGTACACCAAAGCTGAAAAAACAAACATTCTATTATAGCAGCAGGGGATGGGGATCTTATTCAAATGAAATATGAGGGTGGACATTAAGGCCAACATTTGACTTATTGATGGAGTTCTGGGGTCCTCAGACACATAGTGAAGGGGTGATAACTGAGAAAACAAGAACTTATTTGGAAGTTGCAGGATTAATGAAGAAAATAATGTGTTGAATGTATCAGACAGATTTAAAACTATGAAGTATTGACCTATCTTTGGTAGTCTATCTCTCTCTTCCTCCCCACTCTCCCTCCCTCTCTATTATTTATTTACCTATCTATCTATCTATCCATCTATCATCTCCCTGTTGACCCTCTATCTATCATCTGTCTGTCTCTGTCTCTCTATCATCTACCTATCATGCAGTAATTACATAACATGTAAAAAGAAAGGTATTTTCTAGCTTCCTCTTTCTTCATATATATGGTGAGGAAGATGAAGACTATTTTGATTGTTTCTTTATTTTAGAAGAACCAACCAAGGGAGCATGATGGTGTTCCTGGACAAATTAAAAGTCCTTACGCATTACTCAAGAATGAGCTACAACAAAGGAATATAAGTAAAATGATGAAGAAAAAGCTTGCAATGTCACATGTACAATGATGTCAACGTTTCAACACTGACAGTGATGGAGCTGAGAGGAGCTAGTCTCATTTTTCAGGTTAACTAACTATTTGGCAATAGCCTTCACAAAAGAAATTTTCTGTAATCCTGCATGACAGATCTTTCCAACAGGCCATCCTGCTTTCTGTTTCCCAGCAGGAATTTTGATTCTTTCAGGGAAAGAGAAGAGTGCCACCAGTGACTGGCTGTGATTCTATCTCTGTAGCTCGCCGAATATGTAATTGTTCCTGATGGCAGTTGTTTTCCACGAGGCTGATGCACACAGAGGGGGCTCCTAACTGAATTTGTCCATTATTTACAGAGCCAGTCAAAGATTTAATTTTCATCAGTGGTGGTGTTTAATAAACATTCTGTGATGAATGGCCAAGCTGAGCTATCCCCTCTTTTGGTCTTTCAGCAAGCCCCAGCCACATGCCTTTGCTACCTACAGCAGCTTTGCATTTCCATCTTACCAGAGCCCAATACAAGCCGACATCACAGGCTCAGCAGAGGGATACAGTTTTGTTCCCACCTCCAAAAGCTCTCTGGTACTTCTTCATCTACACTGCTGGGTATCTTAGAAATCTGTGTTGATTCTCTCTGCAGTGCACGAGGGATGGAAGGCAAGGAAAGGGTGGCACCACTGCAGATGCTGTATTGAGAAGAGATGAAGGAAAGCGAGGTTTACAGTCCCTACTAAAATGTCTTTAACTAAACTGAAATTAGATGGTATAGAAAATTAGTGATCTCACTATGTAAGTTGAGGTGTTTGCAATAGAGAGGGAGGTTCATATTTGGAGTGTCACCTATTAAATGGATAAGAATCCTTCGTTTTCTAGCCTCTGTTTCAATTTTACTCCCCTTTAAACTGAACAATAAAAGTGTGTGTGTGAATCTCTGCATAGTCACGAAGGACTAATTCTCACTTTATGTTAGTTTTCTCTCACTTTTGTCTCTGAGTGGCACTAACAGAACTATCCCCCTTTTCTAATTTTATTTTTTATGTTAATAACAGTTTATTCACTTTGTATCCCAGCTGTAGTCCCCTCCCTTATTCACTCCCAATCCCACCCTTTCTCTCCCATGCCCCTCTCCAAGTGGAGCAGCCTTACCAGGCCACAGAGGAAGACAATGCAGCCAGTCCTGATGAGACCTGATAGGACAGGGTCAGATGAAAAGGGAAGAGGACCTCCCCCTTTAAAAATATTAATTAATTCAGTTTACATATCTGTCACCACAAGGGAGGAAGATGAACTCAGTCCTCATCGTGGGAACAGAGCAGGCCCATTTAAGTATTGTGCACACCCTACCTTATTCATGCACAGTGAATACAAACAAAGCCTCATGGTTGTAGAAAGGCCTTGTATTGGAGATACTTTACCATCATCACTTAGTTGATGATGAGAGGAATTGAGGAAGATGAGAATATCTGAGCTACGACCCCAGCCACCGTCCATACCTCTTGCCAGTCCATGTTCTTGTTCCCCTTTAATATTCAGGGCAAGTTTCCAATATAGAAATGAGAGTAACATGAGTTGAGGAGTTGGAGATCTCAGGAAAACCACACTTGTGCTCTTTCAGTTGCAAAATGGGAGCTATCACAATGACTGTCACTCATAGATTATTAGGAGAAAAACCAGAGGCAGAGCTAAGTGTTGAGTTCTGATTTTAACATACATGGATAAATGTGATTTTATTTCCTCAAGATGACAGTTGATATTACATAGGCCACACCAACTCTTTGGATCTCTATTTTCTTCAAATTAGCTTAAAATTCTCTCAGAGCGTTGCGAGGGTAGATGGCATAGGAAAATATTAATTATAAGCTATGTACTATTATCAAAATACTAAACCTTCACTAAAACTTTTGCCTTCTTTCCTCTCAGTCTTTCTTCTTTCCTTCCTTTCCTTTTTCATTTCTTCCTTATTTATTTGTCCCTTTCTTTCCCCTTGCCCTCTCCCTTTCCCCCTCCCCTTTAGCTTTGGTGGTTTATCTCTGTAGCACGAGGCAGGTGGTGATACCTTTCAGGTGAGTTCTAGGAAAATGCAGTTTGGGTTAGATGCTGTGCATCTGACATTGCATCTTGGGCTTCTCCATTTCCTCGCCCTCTGTGACCTTCTATTGATACCTTTCAGCTTTGTTTCATGAGTGATGATTTCAGTAACAATAATGATAGTGGCTTGTTAGTTACTCTGAGAAACAGTCTTTCCTTCATGGTAATTTACTTGTAGCACATAGACACACAGACACCACACATACACACCACTACTATTAGAGAAAGCATTTAAAGACAACCATTTGCACATCAGTAGAAAAGACTTAGAGAGGCCCTGGTTTTTAATAGATTGTACCTGAACATGGAATGAAATTAATCTCTTCAGTTTGTTGTTTTCATACATTTTAAATAATAAAATGTTCCCTCATTCTTGCAGGAGAGCTAGTAAATTACAGGCACACAAAGTTCTCTCTCTTTTTTTTCTCTCTCTCTCTAGTGGGAAAATCAGATTATTTAGAAATACTGTGCACATTCTCACTTGAAATTATGACTTTGGTGACTTTCTCTCCACCAAATATATTTTAACCCTTTCCCTCACATTCAGCCTGTACCTGGAGGCTGCTCCCTGCTCCCCATGCAATGCCAGCCTGTTTCCCATTATAGTCTGCTTTGCCTCTTCCGTCTTTGAATTTCAGCATGCCTCCCTCACTGTGCTCACCTCTGCACACTGTCAACAACCTGAAACTCCAAGCTTTCAGGACTTTTGATCACTGAGTGAGATGTGGCTTCTTGTCATTCTTTAAGAAAGGCATCCTCACGGCTAGTCAGATGGGGGAGATCTGCCCTGTCAGAAGACATTGGTAAGCAAGATGGAGGGAGCCGAGAGAGCTGTTGGGTAGAGGCTGAAACTGAGACACTTGCCAGGAGTGAGGAGGGATCAGCTGCAGATGGAAAAATAGATTAAAGAAAGGTAGCAATAGAAGGACAAAAGGGGAAGACTCAGAACTGAGGATGAAACAGCTGAGAACAATGTTTTCTGAGATGGGCTCTGTGGAAGTTTCCTCCACTTTCTTTTGAGCTGTTCACTCCCATCCATCTGCCCAGATTCTCTGTCTACTCTAGTCTAATATATTTTCTCTTTTAAACACTTAACATTCTTTATTATTGTTTTCAACATTATTTATAGTTGCACAGGTTCTTCTGGAATCTGATATATGTTTTTAAAGTGTTATTTAAATTTTGAGTTTTTCTTTAACTTGCTTTCTCTTTATACTGGATATTTCCATCTTGATTATAAATTCTTAGAGGGTAAGAAATAAATTTTATAGGGTCTTCCTTCTTTTATGATATACATGGCAATAAATCCTCAAAACTATTTACAAGCTTAATTCCCTTCTGTCTTTGAAATAATTTAAAGCACAAGACACCAGGTATAAGTACTAAAATAAAACTAAATGGTGCTCCAGAATTTAAGTATACAAAGAGTCATAAAGAGAGAAAACTCATATTGCAAAGCAACAGTGTTATGCAAGCACAGTTCAGGGCATTTGGTTGGGTATAACTAACTCAAGCAGGATGAAAGGCTTTTGGTAACAGTGAACTTGGACGTATGAAGGTTACCGTGTGCTCACGGTGCTCGGTGACTTAAGAAGGCCAGGGTAATTTTGTGGACAACATCTGTCAGATAGAAATGTGTAGAAGCTGTGTTATGACAAGTGATCCCAAGATACTCTAGAGCCAGTCGCTGTGCAAAGTTCTTGTAAACCAGACAGTGCAATGTCTGCCATACAAATGCATATAAAACTGGAAAGAACTTACATTTTATTTCCCGAACTAGTTCCTGTTAGACATTTTCTAAGGGTGCTGGGGAGAACGCTCTTGGCAAACCTCAGCAAACGAGCCATCAGAATACTGTTAGTTTTGACTATTTTGATTTCAAGGACATTGTTAGTATTTTAACAAATTACTGTTTCTTGTTCCATACTGAGAAAAACTGAGGTAGACTGTGCCTGTGATACAAAATTCTGACTGAGCCACAAATTATTTCATATCTTCTGTTAGAGGAAAACCCATCCTTATTCCTGAGTTAATTCTGGTTTTGATTCCATGCACTCTGCCCAACAGTTGGCTATAAGTCTCAGCATCTGCTTTGATAGTCTGCAGGGCAGAGCCTTTCAGAGGCCCTCTGTGACAGACTCCTAATTTGTTTCCTGTTTTCTTCTTCTTCTGAGATCCATCCTCTTTGCCTTTTGGGATGGGATTGAGCATTTTATCCAGAGTCCTCCCTCTTGATTAGTTTCTTTAGGTGTACAGATTTTAGTAGGTTTATCCTATATTATATGTCTATATGAGTGAGTGTATACTGTGTGTGTCTTTCTGCTTCTGGGATAGCTCACTCAGGATGATCTTTTCTAGTTCCCACCATTTACCTGCAAATTTCATGATTTCCTTGCCTTTTTTTTTATTGCTGAGTAATATTCCATTGTGTAGATATACCACAATTTCTATATCCATTTTTCAGTTGAAGGGCATCTGGGTTGTTTCCAGCTTCTGGCTATTACAAATAAAGCTGCTACAAACATAGTTGAGCAAATGTCCTTATTGTGTGCTTGAGCCTCTTTTGGATACATGCCTAGGAGTGGTATAGCTGGATCTTGAGGAAGCACCATTCCTAGTTGTCTGTTGAAAGCACCAGATTGCTTTCCAGAGTGGTTGTACAAGTTTACATTCCTGCCAGCAATGGAGGAGGGTACCCCTTTCTCTACAACCTCTCCAGCAGGTGTTGTCACTTGAGTTTTTCATCTTGGCCATTCTGATGGGTGTAAGATGAAATCTCAGGGTCATTTTGATTTGCATTTCCCTGATGGCTAATGACGCTGAACATTTCTTTAAGTGTTTCTCTGCCATTCGATATTCCTCTACAGAGAGTTCTCTGTTTAACTCTGTTCCCCATTTTTTAATTGGATTACTTGATTTGTTGCTTTTCAACTTCTTTAGTTCTTTATATATACTGGATATTATAGTAAGATCTGGAGAAGACAGGAGCTCCACAAGGAGAGCAACAGAACCAAAAAATCTGAGCACAGGGGTCTTTCCTGAGACTCATACTCCAACCAAACACCATGCATGGAGATAACCTAGAACCCCTGCACAGATGTAGCCCATGGCAGTTCAGTGTCCAAGTGGGTTTCATAGTAATGGGAACAGGGACTGCCTCTGACATGAACTGATTGGCCTGCTCTTTGATCACCTCACCCTGATGGGGGAGCAGCCTTACCAGGCCACAGAGGAAGACAATGCAGCCACTCCTGATAAGATTTGATAGACTAGGATCAGAAGGAAGAGGAGGAAGACCTGCCCTATTTTTGGACTTGGGGAGGAGCATGTGTGGAGAAGGGGGAGGAAAGGTGGGATTGGGAGGGAAGGAGGGAGGGGTTTATGGGGGATACAAAGTGAATAAAGTGTAATTAATAAAAAAGAAAAAAAATTGGTTTTGATAAATTTCATGACAGAGCAAGAGAGCATGAACAAGCAATGGAGAGGTGGGGATCTGAGACTATCAGACAAAAATGATTACAACAAATCACCATTTCACTCAGATTAGAAGAAACTCTAAAATTAATAGGGCAAGATTAAAATTAAATATAGTTACAGCTATTAAAAGCATCCAAGAAACAAACCAACAAATGGTTAAAAAATGCACCCAACATTCCTCCCTGGGCTGGAGAATTTCTTTTCTTTTTGCCCCCTTTGTTCTGATTCTCTTTTCTCCCCTCTGCCTTCATGCTAATGAGAGCTTTAATAATTCAGTGTCAACTTACTCATACCACTCAAAATCCTTGTTTCCCCAACCTTAAAATCTGTCTCTTACCTCAGTTATTGCTTATTTCTCCAAGACCTGTGACCAAAGCATTATTATTATTATTATTTAACAATTTATTCACTTTGTATCCAAGTTAGAGCCCCCTCTCTTGTCTCCTCCGCCCTCTTCTTCAGTGGACTAGGGGAGAAGAACAATATTTTTAGCAATAGGGTCTTACCATATACTCCTAGTGACTAACCAAGAACAATGTCAGTAGCCTTGTTTTGGGAGATTCTATGGCCTCCTGACCACCTTACACTGGGAGGTTTGTTTAATAAGCTGTGGCTTTGTGGAGGAGCATTATCTCCCCATATACGGGTACTGCAATTCAAACCTTAAAAAAAAATTAAACGCTTTAATGTGAAGAATAATCAGTTTCCATATGACTTTTTCATAATCATTAATACTGTTTATTCTTTCTCCATCCCCTCATACGCCTTACACTCACAACCCCTCCACATATTTTCCTCCATTTTTTCTCTTTTCAGCCTTCCTGTCACCTGTGTTTCACCATCCACCCTTCCTGAACACCTTAACTATTCTGCCTTCTTTTTACACCCGCCCCCTCAAATGACCTCTTTCTATCTTTGGGACACTCTATGCATTCCATGTTCAGCACACTACCCTGAAAACTCACAGCTAGAAGGCACACACCTCTAATAGGGTCATCAATACCATGCCCTTACCCAAAGGCTCAGGAAATTCGTGGAAAGAGGACAGAGGGAATAAAACAGCCAGTGGAGGAGGGGCTGAGTTGCAAAAAGTCCTCTTTTGGCTGTGACCTGCACATTGTGCTTCTAAATTCATTGCAGTTGTGAATATGTACACCAGACTTGTGCAAGATTTGGGCTCCTGAAAATTTCCTTGTGTAGTGTGGCTCATGGCTCATATTTTCAAGGACAACTAACAATGTTACCAGAGGAAAAGTGTCACTTTCTTCAGTGGTGTGCCACTGATAAGTTGCCCTTATTCCAGTAAATAATCTCCTACGCATACTCTTGAAAGCAACCTAATTAAACCCAATGACACACACACACACACACACACACACACACACACACACACACACACATGCGCATACATCCACGTAGACACACACACACAGAGAAATAAATATACATAGCACACACATACGCAGACACACAAACACATGACTGAAAGTAGGAGAGGAACTTAGGAAGGATGGTTTGGTAGGACAAGTAAGGGGGATAAGAGAAGATAGGTAACAGGGTCGAAATGACTGATATTCATTATGTACATGTATGAAGCTAACAACAAAAATGGAATGTAAAAATGATAAAAAAAATAAAGCTGTGTCCCATTTCTTCATCACAGAGAGCAAATTAAAGGCATTTTTTTTTTCACAGAATCTTCTTCTGTGACAGGCACACGTGTTGTCTGCCTCACTGGGCTTATTTGCATTTTCTTGAGTGTAATTTTGAGACAGCCCAGCATGTTTGAAACAGCTTGGGCTCTGAAGCTGAATAGACGTGTGCTGAAGCTCAGTTCTGTCACTAATAGGCACTTGACAGCAGCTCTCTCTCCAGATTTCTCAAGGGGGATGATCCTCTGAACTCTTCGTCCATCCTGCACCACTCCATTCGGTCCCATGACCTAAATATAATTTATTTGTCTTTGTATCTCAGTAGTCAATGAATTTAAATCTATATTAAAACCAAAAGTTATAAGTAAAAGAGACAAAATTTTAAAAAATTAGCACCGTTATTGGGCTATGGTGCATATAAAGTACTCCTGCCACACTGACAGACTGTTTGGTCTGTGTATGGAGAGGAAGTGTATGTTATGATCTGGCAACTTCACTCCTGCCTGTGTTTGCTCAGCAGAAACTTATATATGTATGGGTAACAAGGACTGGTCAGGTGTTTATAGCAGCATTACTCCTAATAGCCTCAAATGAAAAGAAATTCTAAGTGTTCATCAATATGCATTAGTAAATCAAATTTACATGTTTGTATTGTAAGTGAAAGGAGAGTAAGGGACACATGCATAATTCAAATTGATCTTAGAAATCTTTAGCTGCAGCGGCCCCCACTCTTCTAGAACCCAAAGTCACAGCCCTTGCTTCAGAAACCTATGGCATAAAGGTCAAGAAAGTCATTACCAAGGGATAGAAATAACCTATCCTAACGGCCACCTTGCTGATCTTGTCAGTGTTAACTTCCTGGCTATCCTTCCTATGTACGTCTTCCTTGGGTGAGTTACTTAGAAAACCACATTGAAAGTCAGAAAACTCTGAATCTGTCATCATTTGAGTGTCCCTGTTATGAACCTGTGCTAATAACTTGGGAGGTTTCCTCACGAGCACAGCCCAGATGTGGATTTCCTGTTTCCCCACATCATCCTGAATGCTAATAACTGCTTAGTGTTATCCTCTTCCAAGGCTAAGGTTGTTTTGAAGAACAGGGCTTTAGAAATCTCTGACCCATATTCAAACCCCAGTTTGTTTCCTGTGCAGTGTTGTGATTGCAGCATAGCACCCAGCACCTGAAAGAAGCATGGCTTTCTAGGTGAGATAAGTGACGGGACCTGCACCTGGCACTTCTATTCAAGGCAAAGCATGTCGCTGTCATTATTATGCCTTTCAAAACAAAGAGCAGAAGCAATAAATGGCGCCTGGTATTCAGGTCTCCTCAAGCGGAAGACTGTGTTTTGTTCATTTTTGTCCAGGGCTGAAATGACTTTCTTTCTGTTTCCTTACATAACACTATTTTTCTTTTGCTTCTATATCTAAATTGCCTATGTGTGTAGGAAGAAATGTCATCCTAAGAAAAGGGGCAAGGAAGAAGGGAACAGAACCGGCTTACTAGTGAGGACCTTTAGGAGGCCACTAGGGTGGCCTCCAACTGATATCTTCTAATTCTTTCCCCAGAGAAAGAGTTTTGTAACCTTTTGGGAAACTATTTGGCTGTACAGACTCACTGTTTGGATTCAGTCTGACTCCTGGTGTGTGTGTGTTGGGGGCAGGGGGAGAAGGCTTGTAATATATTCTAAAGAACACAAGCTTCTGTGGGAAAGAAACTTCATGTAAAACAAGACCCTAGAATCATGTTTAGTCCAATGAGGATCAGGGAGGCCAGCATAGCTCCACTCTTTTGTTCAATTGCAATGAGTTCCTCATGGAAGGTCACACATTTCAAATGTCTCTGGGAGGTTGAACACCACTCCTGGTATGTGCAATCATGTTTAATTTTCAAATTTCATAGCCAGCACTTGAGCACACCAGCCAATCCCTATCTAACTAATAAGGTCCTCCACTTCCACCTTTACTGATTAATCATCTGGTGGAGTTTTTAATATCCATTTGTGGTTAATTTGCTGGCATTATAAATGCCTTAATCTTGAAAGTGATGAATGATCTTCCAAGAGACAGGACTTCAGTTTTGATTTATGTAGTAGTGAGCTCACTGAAGCTATCCTTTTGGAAATCATTGTAATCAAGAGCCCCACAATACTTTCTACATCCTTAGAGGTTTCCCTACTGTCTGCGTAAGCCTTGTTTTTGTTTGTTTGATTTATATTTCCTTGTACAGTCTAGCACCAGCTTCCAATTTCATTTCCCAGTGGGTACCATTGTTCTGGGAGTTTTGTTTAATAATCTGTGGCTATAGGGAGGAGCATTGCTCCGTCAGTAAGGTCATTTCCTTGTCTCCCAAACAAGCTTTTGCATTCTTATCTATTTATTTATTTATCTATCTATCTATTTATTTATTTATATTTATTTATTTATTATTTTTTAATTTAATTTTATTTTATTAATTACACTTTATTTACTTTGTATCCCTCCATAAGCCCCCCGCTCCTCCCCTCCCAGTCCCACCCTTCTTCCTCCTTCTTCACTCATGCCCCTCCCCAAGTCCACTGATAGGGGAGGTCCTCCTCTCCTTCCTTCTGATCTTAGTCTATCAGATCATATCAGGAGTGGCTGCATTGTCATCTTCTGTGGCCTGGTAAGGCTGCTCCTCCCTCAGGAGGAGGTGATCAAAGAGCAGGCCAATCAGATTATGTCAGAGGCAGTCCCTCTTCCCATTACTATGTAACCCACTTGGACACTAAACTGCCCTGGGCTACATCTGTGCAGGGGTTCTAAGTTATCTCCATGCCTGGTTGGAGTATGAGTCTCTGGGAAGACCCCTGTGTTCAAATTTTCTGGTTCTGTTTCTCTCTTTGTGGGGTTCCTGTCCTTTCCAGATCTTACTATTTCCCACTTCTTACATAAGATTCCATGCACTCTGCCCAACAGTTGGCCATAAGTCTCAGTGTCTGCTTTGATAGTCTGCAGGGTAGAGCCTTTCAGAGGCCCTCTGTGGCAGGTTCCTAACTTGTTTCCTGTTTTCTTCTTCTTCTTATGTCCATCCTCTTTGCCTTTCGGGATGGGGATTGAGCCTTTTAGTCAGGGTCCTCTCTCTTGATTAGTTTCTTTAGATGAACAGTTTTTAGTAGGTTTATCCTATGTTATATGTCTATATGAGTGAATATATGCCATGGAAAGAATCTTCACCAACCCTTTATCTGACAGAAGGCTAATATCTAGTATATATAAAGAACTAAAGAAGCTGAAAAGCAGCAAACCAAGTAATCCAATTAAAAAGTGGGGAACAGAGCTAAACAGAGAACTCTCTGTAGAGGAATATTGAATGGCAGAGAAACACTTAAAGAAATGTTCAACGCCATTAGCCATTAGGGAAATGCAAATCAAAACGACCCTGAGATTTCATCTTACACCCATCAAGAATGGCCAAGATGAAAAACTCAGTGACAACGCATGCTGGAGAGGCTGTGGAGAAAGGGGAACCCTCCTCCACTGCTGGCAGGAATGTAAATTTGTACAACCACTCTGGAAAGCAATCTGGTGCTTTCTCAGACAACTAGGAATAGTGCTTCCTCAAGATCCAGCTATACCACTCCTAAGCATATATCCAAAAAAGGCTCAGGTATACAATAAGGACATTTGCTCAACTATGTTTGTAGCAGCTTTATTTGTAATAGCCAGAAGCTGGAAACAACCCAGATGCCCCTCAACTGAAGAATGGATGCAGAAATTGTGGTACACAATGGAATATTACTCAGCAATGAAAGATAAGTAAATCATGAAATTTGCAGGTAAATGGTGGGACCTGGAAAGGATCATCCTGAGTGAGCTGTCCCAGAAGCAGAAAGACACACACACTTTTGCATTCTTAATCTACCTGTGTCATAAAGCACTATGCTTGTTTTCAGTAATCCTCTAGAGCCTTCTCTTTGTATTTAAATTTTACTCATTTTTCAAGGAGTAAGAGTGAGATTTCCAAACTCTCAGTAAACGAGTTTTATTGTCAATATCTCTAGCTTTTTCTTTTTCTTTTCCCAGGTCTACTTCTTTTATTAAAATTTATTTTTATTTTCTCTTTTATTTTATTTTACATCCCAAGGGTATCCCCTCCCTCCTCTCTTCCCAGTCCTCCCTTTCTCCCTTCCCACTTACCCCTCCCTTTTCCCCTAGAAAAGGAGAGCTCCCTTCCCCTGTATCAACCTTCTCCAACATATCAAATCACATCAGGACTGAGCATAGCTTCGTCTTCTGAGGCCAGGCAAGGCAGTCCTACCAGGGGGAAGTTATCCAAAAGCAGGCAATAGAGTCCATGCTAGAAACAGTCCCCCACCTCCTCACCAGGCAATGTATATGAAGACCAAGCAACCCATCAGCTACATGTGAGCAGGGCCTAGGTTCAGATCATGCATGCTCCTCAGTTGATGTCTCAGTGTCTGAAAGCCCCTATGGGACTGGGATAGTTGTCTCTGTTGGTTTTCTTGTGAGGTTCCTATCCCTTCCAGTTCCTTCCATCTTTACTCCAACACTTCCACAAGATCCCTGGAGCTTCACCCATGCTTGGCTGTCTTTATCTGCTGCTGGCTGAAGCTTCTCAGACTACAGTCAAGTTAGGCTCCTGTCATTATCAGTGTCAGGGCCTGGCTCTCTACTGTGGGGTGGGTCTCAGGTTGGGCCAATTATTGGTTGGACTTTCCCTCAATCTTTGTTCCCTCATAATCCCTGCATTTTTTGTAGGTAGGGTAATTTTTGGATCATTGTTGTTCCCCTCCTTCCATTAGTCTTACTTGGCTTGGAGGTAGTCACTTCAGTCTTGATAGCCCCTCCTCTTTTCCCTTCCACTCCCTCATAGGCGTCTAGGCTAGAGTCAGACTCATGTCCTTCCAGGAGCCCTATTGCAGGCTTCCAGCCAGACAAAGAGATTGCACCCTCAATTTCCCTTCTTGTGTTTATCCTATAACCTCCTACCTCTCCCTCCCCACATCTGATCCCTACCCTTGCTTCCCTCCCCATTCCATCTCCTGTCCAGTTCCTCTCTTCATCCACTTTTGCTGTCTATTCTATTTCCCCTTCTGAGCGACATTTCGGCACCTTCCCTTGGGACCTCTTTGTTACTTCGCTTCTTTGGGTCTGTGGGTTGTAGTGTGGTCATCCTGTACTATAGGTCTAATATCCGCTTATAAGTGAGTACATACCATGTGCATCTTTCTGGGTCTGGGTTATGTCACTTAGAATGGTCTTTTCTAGTTCCATCCATTTGCTTGTAAATTTCATGATTTCCTTGTTTTTAACAGCTGAGTAGTATTCCATTGTATAAATGTACCACAATTTCTGTATCCATTCTTCTGTTGAGGGACATCTATATTGTTTCCATTTTCTGACTATTACAAATAAAGCTGCTATGAACATAGTTGAGCAAATGTCCTTGTTGTATGGTGGAGCATCTTTTGGGTATATGTCCAGGAGTGGAAAAATCTCTAGCATTTTCTATTGTCATTATTTGAGTAGTATCTAACATTAGAATTTTAGTAGTTTGTGATGAATTTAATTTTTCTAACAAATGGTTTTTGTTTTATGTATGAGAAAATGCTCACCCATGCAAGTGGGTGTACAAAATTGTTCTCTGATCTCCAAATATACACTGTGGCATGCAGGCTGTAGTATGCATGCCCTCACACGCATCATTCACAAACACATACATTAATAAAAAATAACCTTAGATAACATACAATCTAGATACTAAGAACAGGAATTAATTAAACACATCTGAGATTAACGCTCAATCTAGTCTCAAAATTCCCCTTAAATATTTTTGATCACAGAACAAGTAATGCATGCATGTCTGGTTTGCTGGTTTGCTGGTTTGGTGGTGCTGAATGTGCTCAGTAGAAAATGTTCTCTTAGTTTATTTCAGATTTTGAATCTCAACTGTTGACAAGTTAGTTCAACTTACCGAATCCACTCAGCGTTTCTCTCAAACGCGTGTGTTTAGGGCCCAATCAGAGAAAGATGGAAATGATGTAAATACAGTACTTAAATTTGAAATTCTCAAAAAACATTTCTAAAAAAATGAATAAAAAGAAAGAAAACAAACAAGCAAAGAGAACTCCACCAACAAGAAAAAATCAGGACCCACCTGTTTTACAAATATGATTTCTGATTAGAGTCACATGTGTGAAGCCTTGCTCAACCTTAATGTGAACACTACTGCCTCTTCATGTTTTCATATCCTAAGCAGCAGAGAACTGAGTTGCCAAACATCCCCATACCTCACCTTTGCATCAGAAGAAGGCAAACAGGAATCACGCAACACACATTTCCGTATATTTTCCAGAAATAATAATGTTACACAGCTATTCCAATCAAATTACCTTGGCAATTGAGTTAAATACTTAGAATCCACATCTTTGAAATATTACACCATTTATCAAATCAGCCAGTGCATGAAGCTATGCTACAGATAAATGGATGAATATTACAGATACAATCTTCCTTATATGATTTTGATTTAGATAAAATTGATTACATTGAATTTTAAATGAAGTTTACTTTTTACAAAGAGTTATAATTTAAATAAATTTGATACTAAATGGTAAGTTTTAAATTTATTTGTGTATTTAAACTGACTTTGCCACCTTCATTTTTCTAATTGTCAGAGAACAACAGCTTGCTAATTTATATTTTGATTTTTGTTTTTTTTAACTTTTAATCATTGGCTTTATCTCTCCATATTTCATAGCATAATATGTATACTTATTAGTTAATGTGAAACTATATTTTATATAGGCAGGAAGGCCCATATAGCATAAAGTAATATAAATTCTCAAAATATACCTTCACATCAAACTTAGTGCCATTTTTTTGTGTCATTGAACCCATGTTGTTCTCAAAGTCATTTTAGCCCTTCAATGTCAATTAATTCAAAGAAATTAAAAATCTTTGATATTACCAAGAGCCAGATAATTATAAAATATACTGTTCAGTAAATGATTACTGTTCCACAGTACTCAATGATCAAAGCAAGGAGGTGAATTTGAAAGTCATCTATATACAGACATTTCACATGCTTGAACTAGGTCTGACATATCTTTGTTCTTTAAAATTCACTTCTCAGAAACTTGATGCCATGGATACATGTAATTACTCATTTTGCTGCTGGACTATTTTGCTCTTCTACTAGAACTCTGCTGAGTTATATCAGAGTTTTTTTTTTAAATATAATTTTTGTTTATTACATTTATTCACTTTGTAGCCCAGCTATAGCCCCAACCTCATTCCCTCCCAATCTTGCCCTCCATCCCTCATCTCCTCCCATGCTCCTTCCCCAAGTCCACTGATAGTGGAGGACCTCCTCCCTTTCCATCTGATCCTAGTCTATCAGGTCTCATCAGGAGTGTCTTTCATAGTCTTCCTCTGTGGCCTGGTTAGGTTGCACCCCCTCAGGGGGAGGTGATAAAAGAGCCAGCCACTGAGTTCATGGCAGAGACAGCCCCTACTCCCCTTACTAGGGAACCCACTTGGATCCTGAGCTGCCATGGACTACATCTGAGCAGGGGTTCTAGGTTATATACACAAATTGTCTTTGGTTGGAGTATCATTCTCAGAAAAGACTCCTGTGCCCAGAGTTTTTGGTTCTGTTACTCTCCTTGTGGAGCTCCTGTCCTCTCCAGGTCTTACTATCTCCCCCTTCTTTCCTAAGATTCCCTGCACACATCATTTCCCCCTTCTCTTTCTTCTCTCAAAACTCTTCACATACCCTTCCTTGCTCTATTTCAAAATTCATGCCCTCTTTTTTCATTAATTATTGCTATATTCATGCATTCATTCCTAAATACATAAATACATCTTTCTTAGTCTGTGTAGTGTTACTGTATATTTTCAGTGATGACCTATTGGTATCAGATAACCAGTTGGAGTGCTTTTCCCTGGAGAAGACTACTTCCTTACAGTTCTTTGTGCAGGCTTAAAGCCAAGTGGGCTTTCTTCAGCTCACTTTAGCACATCTGTTGTCCTTGTTAAGTTCAGGATTATGTGGTCATGTTGCTGAGACATTTTGCTTGTCTGTACAAGGAGACAATCTCATAGCACACTCCTTGAACCTCTGGCATTTATACTCTTTCTGTCCTATCTTTCACATGATTCCTAAGTCTGAGGTACAGGTGTAGCTTTGAATATATATCTTTTGGGGCTGGACTCCACAAGTCTCCATTTTGATTGGTAGTGATTTTCAGTAATAACCTATATCTGTTACAAAGGAAAGTTTCTTTGGTGAAGGGTGAGGACTATACTTATCAGTAGATATAAAGACAATATTTTAAAATGTAGTTAGAATTTATGCTGGTTTAGAGAAGTAGCAATTATAGGTTCTTCTTTAAGATCACTTCTTTAAGGTTACTTCACTCAGCCTAGGTAGTTGGCTAGGTTTACCAGGCATGATTTTCTTATTGTTGAACAGATCTTAAATCCAACTGGAGAGTCATTGGTTATCACCAAGATATGTATGCCACTAGTGCACACTTAGCTTCATCGTGCTATGCTGCTCATTTTTGTGGACATTATAGCTGTATAGAAATATTTGTTGCTTCCCTTCTTTAGAAGCTTTCAGGTTACCTTATGGTACCATGAAAGTTAATCCTCAGAGAGGAGACTTTCTGATTTTTCCAGCTCAGGGGCCTCAGAGCCTGCGTCTTAATTGTTTGGTGTCTTGAGCAACAGGGACTTATTTTCACCAAGGCCAAGAGCAACAACTTATAATTTTGGGGGAATCTTTTGGACAATTCTGACCAACAACTGAAAAGAGAGTTTCTCATGCTTGAGGTTATGGTTTTTGTTAGATGTTTTTGGAGTTTTGGAGGGGTCGTGGTCAGCTCAGATGAAAAAATTTTATTAAAACTATGTATGTATTTTTATACATAGATCCATGTGTACTACAGATTTTTAAAGATAGGTCATTAATAGTGTGATTTTGTATGACTATTTTTAGGCATCCTTACTGTTATATTGCTCTCCTCTCTTCTGTACATATCTCTTCATCCCTAATTAGTCAGCTCATTTACCCATTCCTCCAGTCAGATTACTTGTACCCTTCTATTCCCTTCTCTAACCCATCCCCATGATTCTTTTTTACTTTCTGCAGTTTTTGCCAGAATTTGCACATACATTTGGTGATTTGAAGTTAGGAGCTTCTGATGAAAGAGAACATGTGACTTTTGTCTGTCTGGGTCTGAGTTACTCAATGATCTTTTCTAGTTTCACCTGCAAAGTTCATGATTTCATTATTCTTTACATTTAAACGCTATTACATAGTGTAAATGTACCACATTTTTATTACCCATTTTCTGTCTTAAGAGCAAACATTATTGTTGACTTTTATATGTCGGTCTGTATAAGGTTTTTACTGATTTTTTATTTTAAAATATTGCAATAAGCTGTTCTTCTGCTTAGGCATCATTCTTTCCAATTCCTGGTTTCTATTTCCAAATTTTTTTTGTATGTGCAACTAAAACTTCGGTGGCTCACCTCCACTAAGTTTTAATACAATAGTGAAATAAGACCATGTGGTGATAGCAAATTTTACAGTTTACAAGAGCCGGGGGCAGCAATATGAGTAGCAACAAAATCTCAGCATAGTTGGCATGATCCTGGTCTGAACTTAATCATCTGCCTCCTGTGCTTTCTCTTATACAGCATGATGCTCATGAGTGCAGAAAACAAGTTTTCTTTTTCTTGTTTTTAATAGTAAAATATATTTGAGAAATTTGTATTAGTATTCATTTTCATCATTTCCATTCTTTACCCTCTGGCTCCTCTCACGTTCCTCTGCTCCTTTTTCAAATTCATGGACTCTTATTTTTTAATATTATTGTTACACATACACATACATACACACAAATATAATCTGCTAAGTTTATTTGATGTTGCTCATGCATGCGTGTGCATGTGTGTGTGTGTGTGTGTGTGTGTTTAGTGCTGACTTGGACAACTTATCAAGGCACTTCTCCTGGAAAAGATGGAATTTTCTTTTCTTAGTAGTCGTTAATGTCCCCCCCCCCTTTTTTTTGTAGGGATAAGACCTTGTGATATTTCTCCTCATCTGCTGGTGTCATTGTTCAGGTCTTGTTTAGAGGACCATGTTGTTGAGATTCCAGAGGTGTAGTTTTCTTGTCATATACAGAAGACACTCTCTCGCATTAGCTGTCTTGTCCTCTGGCTCTTACAATCTTCCTGATCCCTTTTCTGTGATGTTCCTTGAGTTGTGTGTGTGTGTGTGTGTGTGTGTGTGTATGTGTGGTTGTGTTATAGATTCCCTGAGCATTCTCTTTTAATTTCCATCCTTCTTTTGTGAAATGGTTGGGGAGTAGATATGACACCAAGATGAAGAAATTAATCTTAAATTTGGGTCCAAGTAAGTAAACTGGACAGTACGTATTATAACTTCAAGAACCTCAATGTGAGCACTCGAGAGCGAGCTCTCCCTAGAACGTCTCTGAAAAGCACACCTTTGGGGAATGGGTAACAAGAGAAGGCATTTTTTTTTTTTTTTTTTTTTTTTTTTTTTTATTTAAGAGAAGGCATTTTTAAGGTAAAGAGACTTTTTCTGTTTCTTTAACAATTTTACTCAGGTAATAGTAATCCTAGTAGCTTCAAGAGTAAAAATATTTTGAATGTTGTGTTTGTATTTGATCATGTTGATATTAGTGTTCCCTTATTTAATCATGGGCACCATTAAAAATTGTCTATTCAGTGATGCATGTGCAAATGAATTGTAAAGTTATTTCTTGGAAATATTTATCTTAGATAAATGTACCTAAAAAAGTCTAAGTGGGACAATGTTCCAGATATCTGTTGAATATTGCTAAGGAATAAAAGATGAAATGAAACAGATGGAATCTTCTCCTAATTACTATAGGCTGAGATGGCATAGAGAACATTCAAAATCCAAATAACGAATAATCCAAAGGTCATCTTTGTTTTTGAAGCATAAAATCCAATTTCTGCTGCATAACATTTTTTTTTCCTGCTGGATAACTGAGTAGCTGATGCTGCTTTAATTTCCAGAGAACAATTATGTTTAAGGAGAAGGGCTCCCGCACACATCACACTCAGGAAGTCAGGCTCTGAAGCCCCATCATAGGAAATGTCCCAATGAAGACAACTGTGACCTTCTGCTGATGACAATATTTGCCAGGAGCAAGCAGTTTCTGATGGAGGTGTGGAAAAACTGCAGCATTCTGCAATGACCTCGATATATTCATGTTTTATAGCACTCAAAGCAAACCCATGATATGAACACCTGCACAGATAACCAGGTTACTGATGAGTGATTTGGTGAGACTCAGTGGTCCTGCAGGCTGGAGGGGATTCACCATGCTTATAGCTGAGTATTTTCCTCATTGGTGCAGCAGGCATATGAGAATAGAGACACTTGGGGAAAATGACTACACCTTGTGTCACAGTACAGAAGTATCAAGGAGAGCTAAATTCTGTTTATATATTTTTAAATCCAAGAGGACAGATTTGGGAACTAAAAAAAAATTGCAAAGAAACAAAACAAAACAAAACAAAAAACCAAAAACCAAAAACAAAACCTCCTCATAAATGGAATCACATAGATTAACAATTAGTTAATTATGTTTTCAGTGACCCCTTTCAACCTGCACGTTCCTCAAATGTCCTGAGATACAGCCCTTGCCTTCTGTTTTTCTACAGTTAGCATTTGCACATACACTCACACAGACAACCTCTATCAGAGAAAAACGCTACAGGAAGGCATGGCAGAGCTTCAGTCAGTTCAGGAAGCTCAGAACTCAGCTGACACAGTGTAGCTGTTTGGTAATGACCATTGCCAAGTGGAACAGAGACTGGGAAGGGATGGAGCGATGCCAAGTGTGCTTGAGAAATTACACTGATTACACTGTGCTCATCAAAGTTCAGCTCAAGTTCAGGAAAATATTTGTGGACAATTTCATGAATAATTCAGTTTGAGTTTTGCTATTAGCTTTTAGAGAAAACCATGAAGCAATTGATGTTATGATAATTTGTAGCAAATTGTGTATTTTGCTCTCTAAACTCTACCAGTCTTTTATTATTATTATTTTTAATGAGAATGCTATTGTATTGTAGCCTTTTGTCACTCTATCGTATCACTATATCTGGCTCTTCTGTTTACTACGGTGCTCATCTTGTCTTAGTATTTTTTTTAAATAAAAAAATCAAGTCCACTGATAGGGGAGGTCTTCCTCCCTTCCATCTGACCCTCGATTATCAGGTATCTTCAGGACTGGCTGCAATATGCTCCTCTGTGGCCTAGCAAGGCTGTTCCTCCCTGGGGGGGTGTAGGTCAAAGAGTCCACCATTGAGTTCCTGTCAGAAATAGTCCCTGTTCCCCTTACTAGGGAGCCAACTTAGATATTGAGCTACCATAGGCTACATCTGAGCAAGAGTTCTAGGTTATATCCATACATTGTCCTTGGTTGGAGAAACAGTCTCATAGAAGACCCCTGTGCCCTGATATATTTGGTCTTTGTGGAGCTTGTGAAAGGGGCAGGGAGGAGATGAAGGAGGGAGGGTGGGATTGGGAGGGAATGAAGGAGAGGGTTATGGCTGGAATACAAAGTAAATAACCTCTGATTAATATAAAAAATAAAAATTATAATAAAAAAGATCCAACTATACCACTCCTTGGCATATACCCACAAGATGCTCCACCATTCAATAAAGACATTTGCTCAATTATGAAAAAAAAATCAAATTTGTTCTTTTAGAATTTCAAACACCCATAAAATATACTTGGATCACATCAGCCTAAACTCTCTCCAAATCTTCCCAGAACCCTGGCACCACGTACCCTTTCCAAATTCAGATCCTTTTCTCATAATTTGCTGACTCCACTCAGTGCTGTTTGTATGTGCACTGGTAAAGCACCACCCACGGGAGCATGGGCTACTTGCTTACCTGAACGCATTCCAAAGCCTTAACCATCAAAGCTCCTCAGGAGCTCACACTACCTATGCCGGCATTGTGGTTAGTCTGATCTAGCGCAGGTCTTGTGTCCACAGCCATAGCCATGGTGGGTTTGTGAATGCAAATGCCTTGTCATGTCCAGAAGACACTGTTTCTCAACAGTATTCCCCAACCTCTTTCCCAGTCTGTAGGCTGTCATTTTGTTCTGACCACAGTGTCCTTTGCTTTACAGAAGCTTTACAGTTTCATGAGGTCCCATTTATTGATTGCTGATCTTTGAGCCTGTGCAGTTGGTGTTCTGTTCAGGAAGCTGTCTCCTGTGCCAATGGGTTCTAGGCTCTCCCCCACTTTTTCTTCTAACAGGTTTAGTGTGTCTGGTTTTATATTGAGGTCTTTGATCCACTTGAATTTTAGTTTTGTGTAGAGTGATAAATATGGATTTATTTGCATTTTTGTACATGCAGATATCCATTGGGCCAGCACCGTTTGTTGAAGATGCTATCTTTTTTCCATTCTATAAGAGTTTTGGCATCTTTATCAAAAGTCAGGTGTCCATAAGTGTGTGGATTTATTTCTGGGTCTTCTATTTGATTCCATTAATCCACCATCCATTTTTTAGGCCAGTACCATGCAGTTTTTATTACTGTTGCTTTATAGTACAGCTTGAGATCAGGGATGGATATTCCTCAAGAAGATCTTTCATTGTAGAGGATTGTTTTAGTGATTCTGGGTTTCTTGTTATTCCATATGAAGTTGAGATTTTTTCTTTCAAGATCTGTAAAGAATTGTTGGTAATTTGACGGGAATTGCATTGAATCTGTAGATTGCTTTTGGTAAGATGGCCATTTTTACTATGTTAATCCTGCCAAACCATGAGCATGGGAGATCTTTCCATCTTCTAACATGTTTTATTTCTTTCTTCAGAGACTGGACATTTTTTGTTTTTTTTCATACAAGTCTTTGACTTGCTTGGTTAGAGTTACACCAAGGTACTTTATGTCCTTTGTGGCTATTGAGAAGAGTGTTGTTTCCTTAATTTCTTTCTCAGCCCATTTGTCTTTTGTATACAGGAGGGCTACTGGTTTTTTTTGAGTTAATTTTGTATCTAGGCACTTTGCTGAAGGTGTTTATTACTGTAGGAGTTCCCTGGTAGAATTTTTGAGGTTTCCTTCATCGTGCGGTTTTTTTCTCAATTGGAAATCCCAGTCTCTGGTGTTGTGGGGCCCACAGTTCAGTCTGGGATAATGATCATAGTACACAGGCATGTGGCTCTGGCTTCCCGTACCCACATCAGGCAACCACCTGTGACATTAGTTCTAGGCTATCCAAGCTCCTCTTCTAGCCTCTGAACAGAGAATAAGCTTTATTGGGTGAGAGCCAAGGTGGAACGTTAAAAAAAAAGTGGCAAAGAAGAAGCGACTTTGAATGAACTATAACTAATTCTATGTGATTAAATATCCTGAAAATAATATCCATGTCTATTTAAGCTGAAAGACAAGTAACATATTAAGCAAAATCTACAGGAACTTTGTTTTAAATTGTGTCTCTTAAGGCAAAAGTCAATTAAATTTTTTATTAAAAGCCTGACTTTCAAAAAGCATGACAAGCATGTATTGCTGTGTTCAAGACCATCTGTATATAATCTTAGCTTCTGAGCCAATTAAACATTAAAATTCACAAAGGAATTGCTTTTTGTCAAGGGACTTATTTATGGATGCAAAGAATGAATTGACAACATATTTTTCTCTGCTATAACCACAGTTCACAGTCCATCAGTTTTGGATTGCTGTGAATGGGTATTTCAGACATAAAGTAGGCAAGACTTCTGTTTTAACAATTGAAGATCTTTGGAAAATACAAAGATTCTTACTTAGTAAGTACATACAAACCAAGATATATTTTAAATTTAGCAACAATGGCAACCAAACTAAGACTGATAAATAAATCAAGACATGCCAGTGCTATAAAAAAAAAAAGACAAAACAAGAAAAATACATAGCAAGTTAGATACAGGCAGTTCATGTCTGAGCAAATGAGAGATGAAGAATATTTGGGGGAAATCTGAATAGAATCTGAATTTTAAATAATGTAAAGATTTTATTGAGGTAAAAAGATAGGTACTATTAGCTAAAAAATAGTTATAGCTCAGTATGCATGTCTTAAAATTGTATTTGCTTAAAAACACGTACATGTATATATTAAATGAGTTATTAAAAAGTGTTTAATTATGACAATGGATGCATAAATACATATGCATATTAAAATTTAAAGGTGGCCTGTGATATTTTTTACTCAAATATCAAAAGAACTTAGTTTATATCTATTTTGTAGTTACTGCTACTTCTAAATAGTATAATATAAGATAGGAAAAAATTATTTTTAGCAATAATTTCTCTTAAAATACACACAGAAGCTAGGCCTGCATGCCATCTGAAGTTTGGTGAGATTGCCATAATTTTCTTTCTGTGACACAGAGTTTGTGTCAGCTACACAAGATTTATTAGACGACATGTCCCTCCCTCTATGGCAGAGACATATAGCTTTCTCTCTCTCTCTCCTTCATGGCTGTCAAATACTCGCTTGTGTTTCCACACTCATTTTATTTTCCACCTCTTCTGTGAGGCATCTTGGCAGATCACAAATTATTTCTGATTTTTCAAGGGTACATTAATGGTTCTCAGACACCACTGAGGTACTCTTCCCTTTAATGGTTAGTTAGCATACGATGGTCTCTATTCTAATAGTTGTGTGGTGAATTCTTAAGCCTGTCAATACAACAAAACAAAATAAATCAAAGTGGCTTTCTCTTGGCCTATGAAGCTTGACAGGACACAAAAGAAAATAACAAGTTGTTGCGTGAGGACCTGGGGACAGTGTTCCACAAACCTGGGTGGAAGGTAAGAAAGGCTTCTTTGCTGCCAGATTGGATCAGGGCTGTACTATTAGTTTACTTTTTTTTGATACAGATCATCAATATCTAATTATGAAGTGCGACTTTATAGCTCAGCTATGTAGTCCAGGCTGGCCCCAAACTCATGATCTTTCTAGTTTAGTCTCTGGAGTGCTGGGTTACAGTTGTATACCATTAGACCTAACTTAGAAACTACATTCCTCTTCGTATTAGTCTTCAGCTCTATTTCAAGCTCAGTTCAGATACCAAGAGGGTTTATTAAAGTCAAGACATACTTTAAAAAGTTTTTTAAATTTTAATGTTTTTAAAATTAAGTTTTTATTTTTTATATATTAATTACGGTTTATTCATTTTGTATCCCAGCTGTAGCCTTCTTCTTCATTCCCTCCCCATCCTACTCTCCCTCCCTCATCTCCTCTCATGCCTGTCTCCAAGAACACTGATAGGGAAGGTCCTCCTCCCCTTCCATCTGACCTTAGCTTATCAGGTCTCATCAGGACTGGTTGCATTGTCCTCCTCTGTGACCTGGTAAGGCTTCTCCCCCTTAGGGGGAGGTGATCAAAGAGCCAGCCACTGAGTTCATGTCAGGGACAGTCCCTGTTCCCCTTACTAGGGAACCCACTTGGATACTGAGCTGCCATGGGTTACATTTGAACAGGGGTTCCAGGTTATATCCATGAATGGTCCTTGGTTGGAGTATCAGTCTCAGAAAAGACCCCAAAATGTTTTAATTTAGGCTATGGTGAAAAGGCTGGATTATCTTTCATTGAGGAGGTTCTACAGGGTCAGGGATAAATTTAGTCTGTGACGATCCACAGGTTCAATCTGAGTGTGAAAGCAATATCTCATAGATAAATGACACAGTTATCCCAAATCCTGCTCCAGACTCATCTAGAAGAACAAACAGATCAGGAACTTTGAATTTCCTTCACACTTCTATGCTGTTGCATTTTGACACATCCAAAGCAGTGAGCACTAGGCTATGGCAGTTTCTTTCCAAATAGTTATATGGTGGGTTCTATAAGCTGTCAGCAAAGCCAAACATAACGAAGCAAATAAGCATTCTCAGTTGACCTCGGGGGCTTAGTTTGATACCAAATAACAAAATAATGAGCTGTCAACTGAGTGGGACATAATGGACACTCGATTATCCAGTAAAGAACTCCTTCTTTTTTCAGATAGCTGCAGGGAGGCCCACTGAGTAGTTCCACGCTCTGCTTTTAAGCAGTTAAGTCACACTTTTAGTTTAGACTAAAGTCACCTTTAAAATTTATATACTCATGGTATCTGCCAAAGGGTTCAGAAAGAGAGGGAATGGGCATTCCAGAAAACAGCTTGGGAGGGAAAGGTCCTAAACTCCTGTCTTCCCCTTCTTCTCATGCCTGTGGGTCCTCAGTAAGTGTAGAATATAAAAATAAGGATGTGTGCAAAGTTTCTTCTTTTCCTTTCCCTAGTAGGATCATTTTCCATCACAAAATGAGTTACTTAGTCACCTTGCAAGATATGGGAAGCTGTGAAAACCCCTAGAAATGAGATTCAAACAAGCAGATAGGGCACATTGTGAAGGCTGCATGAAATGAGCAGTCTGTGGCTTTCCAGCAGCTGGCTCAGCAATCCATCCTAGCTATGGCTCCAGAGTTGGTGCGTGTCTCATTAACCGACTCGCCCACCGCTGAAGCATTATGACTTTAATTTGCTGAAGACTTGAGGAATTGCTTTCTATTTATGTATAAGAATGATGGTTCTCTTTCAGCTCTCTATCCTCATAAAAACCTTAAAAGGACTCAGCTCTAGTGACTGAATGGATTGCTAATTCCGTCTGTCCTTAGAAATAAACTCTTTTGGAAGAAAATGCAGAAAACTGATAAAAAATTCTGAAAATTTCTTGAAGTTAAAATCCTATAAAATATAAGATATGTGAAGGAGCAGTTTGAAAATTGACCATTATATTTACTAATAGTTCAGTTAAGAGAAAAATTTAAGATTGTAACTAAAAATTATATATATATATATATATATATATATATATATATACACACACACACAGCTGTAATTATATAGTATAAATATAATTATATATGTATATATATATGATGTCTTCCCTTTACCCATTGTGTTTTAAGTCATATCTTTAGGTGTGTGCTGGCCTCCTCTAGAATAATTTTATAAACACAGAATATAAAACAGGGGGAGTCATGAAGAAAACTGATTATCCTGAAATAATGTAATATAAAACCTCAAGCAAACATTACATACGAGCTGTCAGAAGGAAATATGGCTCCTGTATTTTTAGATTTTTGTTTTATCCGCAGCGTCCTGAGGTAGCTGTACCTCTCACAGGAGGTACAGGTGCAATTGCCATTTCTATTGGTGAAAACCAACAGGTGAGTGTTAACAGAACCTAGGTCAGAGTTTCAGAGTTGGGGGACAGAAACAGAAGTTAGGATTAAACCCACAGTGGTCGGTGAAACCTAAGGCCAACACAAGAACTTGAAAAGGGGGATCCTCAGGACTTTGACAGTATTTACAGCGAAACCAAGCCACTGAAGCCAGCCTCCAGGTTAGGGACTCTTCTTAGGGAACTGGGAAGCACAAACTATCTCAAAACTAACATTTCTTTCTGTTTCCTGGCTACTTTGCTCTCACGTCAAGTTCTATACAAGTTTAGGAGTAAAAAGAGCTGAAAATAGGGAGCGTGCTTGAATTTATGAAAAGCATGTGCCTGTTGCCACAACTCCCCAGATCTACAATATACACTTAACTGTTCGGTTTAGTGTGGTTCTCACAGGATTATCCTTCTGTAAAAAAAGGTTGCTCTGATAAATTTCAGCCGAACACATCCATTGCATTGGAGAAGTTGCTACACCACGGCTGGTGCATTTAATGAACAGTGTGGTAAAAAGTCAAAATATGTTTTCATATAAATAGCAAGAACAGAAAAGATACTTTTTTTTCCTCCCTGCTGCATTCACTCTTGGTTAAAACTTCCTCAGTGTGACCTGAGGACAGGGTGAGTTTTCAGGCTTTTGTCACTTCTGTTTCCCTAATAGCATTTTGCCTTTGATATTTGGCACAGTCCTCAACATTCAGCGATTCAACGTTTATGGAGTGGAGTCAAAATTAATATTTTTAAATTACTTTTTTTATTAATCTGAGTGAAGAAAACACAAGACCAAAGCAGGCTATATCTTCTATAGTACTGTTGAGAAAAATAACTTATCGTAGATGTGTTTGCCCCTTGCTCACTCACTCAGTCTTTATATCTGTAGAAAACCGTGTTTTCTTTTAAAATTGACAGAACTTGTATTTTGGAATAAACACATATTGTAATGAAGTATGTTATATAACAACATATAATATATAGCATATATCATAAGCGCTATGATGAGAATAGGACAGGACTGTGATGGGAAGATTTCTATTTTATGTTATTCAAAGACGTGCTCTGTGAGGAGACCAGAAGAAAGTAAGAGGAAGGACCTGAGTATTTGCAGAAGGGCTACTCCTGAAAGGGGTTTTATTAAAGCACTGTGTAACAGACACAGCAATGATGAGGTGAGAGAGGACATGAGACTGTGTCATGCTATCTATCTATCTATCTATCTATCTATCTATCTATCTATCTATCTATCTATCCAAACAGCGGTTTTCTGTGTAGCCTTGACTAACGTGGAATTCACTCTGTAGATCAGGCTAGCCTCAAACTCACAGAGATACACCAGCCTCTGTCTCCCAAGTGCTGGGATTAAAGGTGCGTGCCATCATTGTCTGGCTACTATTTAAATTTTATACGAAGTGTCAAAAAATTTTGGATAACAAGGTGGTGTGACTGCATAGATAGCCTGCAGACAGAAAAGACCATGGCAAAGTGGATTGGTTCACTGTGGAGACAGTCAAGTTTCTCTGGAATTAAAGTTATAGTGCTAATTCATTAGATTTCCAAATTGGCAGAAATAACCCTAAGAATTATTTGAGTTCAGTGACCGTCATGTACTGATGTAGCCTGTTCTCAATATAAATCAAAGCCTATAATGTTCCTCTTAGAATTCTTGCGTTTCTTCTGAACTCCCAAAAGATAACTTACAGTCATATCAAAAATCCCAGCTGTCCCAGCTGTAACAAGCTTGTGTGCAATAATAAACTGCTAGTGTTTTACAAAGGCCTCAACATCTAGAACAAAGATGTCTCTGTGCTGGCTTCTCACGTAGAGCTGCACAACAAGCCACTGCTTTCACCTCTAGTGTCATGGCTACCACATGACTTTGTCTCTCTTTGTTATGAATCTCTCTGTTCTGTGTCTCACTGTAGACCTTACTTTTAAATAAACCAATAAAGAAGAAACACAACATTTCTGATGTTTGTCTTGAGTTCTATAATTGTTTACAAGTTCTCCATTAGCCACTGTGGTAGTTTGAATGAGATTGGCCGTCATTGCCTCATCTGTTTGAATGATTGCTTCCCTGTTGATGTAATTATTTGGGAAGGACTAGGAGGTGTGGCCTTATTGGACGAGGTGTGCCATTGGGCGTGGGCTTTGAGGGTTCGAAGGCCCATACCATTCTGGTTCTAGTTCTCTTTCTTTGATGAAAGCTCTCAGCTGCTGCTCTAGCACCTTGCCTGCTGTCATGCTGCCTGAGATGATTGTCATAGACTCTACTGTCCTCTAGTCTAGGAGTGCCAATTAAATTCTTGCTTTTATGTTTCCTTGGTCATTGTTTTAGTTTGGTTTACTATTGCTATGATGAAATACTATGAACAAGAACAAGTTGGTGAAGTAAGTTTTTATTTGGCTTATATTTCCACATTCATAGTCTCTTACTGAAGAAAGTAAGGACAGGAACTCAAACAGGACAAGAACCTGCAGACAGAGCTGATGCAGAGGCCATGGAGGGGTGCTGCTTTCATCCTTCTTATAAAACCTAGGACCACCAGCCCAGGAGTGACCCCTACCCACAATGGGACATGCCTTCCCACATCAATCACTAATTAAAAAATGTTCTACAGGCTTGCCAACAGCCCAATCTTATGGAGAAATTTTGTTAACTGGGGTTTCCTCTTCTCAGATGATGCTAACATGTCTCTAAAAAATTAGATGGCACAGTCATGGAAATAGAAATAGAAATAGAACTAAGACAGAATTTGGGAACAGGAGGTATTGTTGTGACAGGACTGATTATGCTGAATTTGAGACATGTTGGAAGACTTTGGGACTTTGGACTAGGCAAGTGGTTGAATGCTAAATGATTCTCAATGGCCCTTATAGTAGGAATTTGGGAGACAGTAGCGCTAAAATCAATTGGATTAGAGACCATTCCTGTGATATTTTGGCAAAGAATATGACTGCTTTGTTAATGCTGTTCTAAGAATCTACCTGAGGCCACTTTGAAGAGGTTTGGACTAATTTCACTGGCAGAGGAAACCTCAAGACATTCTAGTATTAACTGTGTCTCATGGTATTTAATGATCATACTTACACAGATCAATAATAGGAAGGAATACAATGGAAAAATGCAATATATACAAATTAAGAGAAAGGGAGCACCAGGAAATGTAATGTTAGAGCTAAGTCTTGTACTTTAAGAGATAAAAATTTTTATTAAGAGCCTGATGTTAACTGGAATAAGAAAATATTGCCCTCAGAGCAAGGCCTTACCCGGTTAAGCTTCCAACTTAAAACGTGCCCAAGGAATCTTCTACTCCTAAAGCAAAGGAGTAGAAGAACAACAACAACAACAAGTACAACAAACCAAAGTTTATACAAATGCATTTAAATAGGAACCCAGGTTCCGTCCCAAGCAGGAAGCAGAACTTGGCAACATTGGCGGTGTGGTTCTGGCTTTAGAGTCATGAACAATACAGGAATATATAGGAAGTGAGACCAGCTCATGAAGAGAGAAGTGTATTGCTGTCAACAAAGTCAAAGAGCAGAGCAATCTATGCCCTTTGATATTGGACATAGAACTAGAGAATTTGGAGTTTGCCTTGCTGGGTTTCAGTCTTTCTTTGGTTCAGTATTTCCTCAGTATACCATTTGTCTCTTTGGGGGATCGTAATGTATATTCTGTGTCATTCTGTTTTAGAAGCATCTAGTTTGTTTGAAAGCTTGGTTCCCACTTGGCAGGACTATTTGGAAAGATCTTGTCCACTGCTCTAGCACCACATCTGCTTGTATGCTGCCATCCTCCCTGCCATGATGGTCATAGACTCTACTTGTCTCTAGAACTGTGACCCCCTAATTAAATGCTTTCTTTATAGGCTGTCTGGGTCCTGGTGTTTTGTCACAGCAATAGAAAAGTAACCAACACAATTACTCTCTGATGCCTAGATTCATAGTCATACATTGAGTGATGCATGCGATGACTTGTGGAAAAGTGTGAGGAAATTGAAAAGTGCTTGGGGGTGACAGGAGTGCCATAAGAAGACCAAAAATGCTAACTAACCAGGGCCCACAGGGGCTTGCCGAGACTATTGCATCAACCAAAGATCATGCAAGAACTGGACCTAGGTCCCATACAAAGATGCACAGCTTAGGTCTCAGGTGGGTTCTTTAGTAAGGGAAGTGGGGACATCTTGGCCTCAGGGGATGAAGATATGCTCAGTCCTGAAGTGACATGAAATGCTGGAGAGGATTGATATTGGGGTAAGGGGCTTTGATTTTCTGAGTAGGGGGAAGGGAGAAGAAAAGTGGAAAGAAGGGGAAGGGGAGATTGGAAGAGAGGAGGGAGGATGCACCATTGGAATGTAAAGTAAATATACTGAAAATTTTTAAATTTTTAAAAATTTTTAAAAAGACAAAGTTTAAAATATAATTAGAAAGTATGCTTTTTTAGTAAACTGGCAGTTTTAGGTTATAGTCTAAGATACATGACTTACCATCCTTGAGTAGATGTCTAGGTTCTCAGTACAAGGCATAATTTTCATTTTATTGAGTATGTCTTAAACACAACTAGAGAGCTATGTATTAGCACAAAAGTATATATGCCACTAATGTATCCTTGGAGTTATTGCCATGTTGATCATTGTTGTAGTTAGTAGGTATGATAAGAATATTGGCAGTATTTCTTTCCTTGGAAGTCTTCATGGCACTTTCTGATCCCATGAAAGCTAGTTCTTAGGGAAGAGGCTTTCTGGTTAGACTCAGAACCTATGAGTCCTCTCTTCAAAGCATGTGTTGTATTCAACAATATGGATTTACGTTCAATCTGTGGAAGTCAAAATTAAAAAAAATAATGCAGTGGTTATATCCTTTTAAGAGTTTCTTGGATTTTCCTCCCCAATGACATAAAATATACTTCACATAACTTGTATAAGGGATTTGTTTAATTAATTGAAAATAATACAACACTTTATAATGTTTATTGAATATATGTAATAAAAATCTAAAGAGTCACTTAAAAAAAAACAATTACTCTCTGAAAGATATAATATGGCTCCCTGAAGCTTCATTCTGTGATATCGCCCTCATTAGCTGTAGGACCACAAACAGTTAACCTCTTATATTGATGCTCCATTTACCCTTCCGTACTTATTCCAGAGATTCACTGTGAGTCTGATAGACATAATTTACTTCAAGAGCTAGAGGCTCAGTGTCTAAAGTACTTCATAAACTCATCTTCTATATTACCTGAATTATTCAGTTACTGGTTTATCAAACATTGTAACTGCCTTTGTAGGTTACAATACCTGCCCATCTGCTAGGTGTGTATTTTTTCTGCCAACAGAGCTTCAACAAAGTATGATTTCATATAAGTTAAAACATGATACATGCACGTTAAAACTTAATTCACTATTTCCTCTTCAGTACTTTTTATTCTCCTTGTGCTTTCATTCTCAATTGACATATATTTATTAAGCTGGAGGCAGTTTGTAATTAATTTCCATTTAGTAACTTTCTGGTCTTATTGGTGACCATTTTACCTCTTGAACTTAATTTTTCGTTATTCCATGATTTATCATTATTTTCAGTGTCCTATTCAAGATACTCATCATCACTTTGAGAAATAATCTTAAATTTCTCTATGTTTCCAATGTCCCTATTTCTTTCCTCAGAGTTATCTTTTTTAAAATGTTTAGTCAACTATGTAATTTCTGACTCCTGGTGCTCAAGAACTCATCAGGATTAAAGATAAACTTGGCTGCTTAACAGCTTGATTAATTTTTTACAACCTCAGCGATCCAGTTGTAGTTTACTTGCTAATCTTTGTTCCAAACAAACCCTGTTTAAACATTCCTTTAGTAACATCAAAAGAAATTTGTTTTTACTATCTTTTTATTTTCTTTAAAGGATCTATGTCTGTCCTACACACATCCTAACATATGTTTGGTCGTTGTTTGTATTCCTTCAGACAGCCTAAGGACTCAGTCTTCTCCTGCCTTTAGCTATACAAAACGGCATAACTTTGCTGTGTCCATATTCTTGCCATTCTGTCTTTATGTTTTGTTACTTTAGTATGTCAACAGGGTTTTCTTTAATTATGATTTTTTTATAGAAGCGTGTACTTTCCTTTGCTTCTCTGGCATATGAGAGTTATTTAGAATATAGTCATAGCACTTTGCTAGCTGATAGAAGAGCTTAAGGAGTAAGCTGTTTCAGAGGTATCCCAAGGGCTCCTTTATTTATTTATTTATTTATTTATTTATTTATTTATTTATTTATTTATTTATTCATTCATTTATTTACATTAATGCTGTTGGTCAGTTCACTCAGTTGGTTAAAGTGCGCTGCTAGTAATAATAATTATTTCACACTAGAGTACAAAGTGACGGGTTTCTTCATACCATTTTGCATATACTTAATTTTATTTGGTCCTTTAAGCCATTCCTTTACTTTACGTTTTTTTTTTTTTTCTCATTTGTAAATTGTACTCTTCCACTCCCAAAATTTTCCTTTAAGATGGAATCCTCTGGGATAGTTCTTCAATTAAGTAATAGCTATATATTTGCTTTAAACTCTAATGGCCTTGGGTTACCTATGAGACAGCATTTCTTAATAGAATTTGTAAATTTTGCATATGTGGAGGCCAGAATTTGATGCTAGATGTTTTTCTCTGTAGTTCTTTAGCTTCTTTTTCCAGGCAGAGTCTCCCATTGGACCTGGAGCTTATGAGTTCACTAGATGGTTGCTAGCAAGCTTTTGAGATCTGCCTATCTCTAGTCCTTAGCAGTACACACAGCTGAATCCACTTTCATGTGGATACTGGGGATCTGAACTCATTTTCAAGTATTTTCCCAGCAACTCAATTTATTATTTCTTTGGAGATTCACAAAACATCATGTTTGAGAAGTTCGGATGGAAGTTAAAGCCCTCTGTCACACAGTTAAAGTACTACATTAATCTGACATAATTTCACATGATTTGTTAAACAGACCTTTAACATTATTTTATTTTACTTCAACTATAGTTTTGAGTTTAGCCTTTATTTATATATCTAAGATTTTTTTTCCTCATCTGACATCTCTGCCTTACTAAATTCTTTTTTTTTTCCTTCATGTTTTCATTCACAAAGCGTGTTCTCATTCTGAATGAGATTTAAGCATCCTCCCTAGGGTCCTCTTTAATGTTTAGTTTTTTTAGGTCTGTAGATTTTACTATGCCTATCCTATATTCTATGGCCACAGAAGAAGAGGATCCAGGTAGTCCTGATGAGACTTGATAAGCTATGGGCAAATGGCAAAGGTGAATTCCTTCTTTCAGTGGACTAGGGGAAAGGGATCAGGGGAAGAGGGAGGGAGGCTGAGACCGGAAGGAGTTGAGGGAGGGGGCTTCAATTGGGCTACACAATGAATAAATTGTGAAAAAAAATAAAATTAAAGGGAAAAAGAAAGTGTGTTCTCTGGGGCTGAACTTCCAAAGGACCCAGGTTCAATTACCAACACACACATGGCAAGCTAATAAGCATCTGAAACTTCAGGCCTAGGGGATTCAACACCCTATTCTGAGTTCCACAGGCACAGCAAGCATGTGTTGACAGACATACCTGTAGGAAAACACCTATATACATAAAAAAAAAAATCCTTCCAATTTCCCCATGTTCTTTGTAGATGTTTTCACAATTGCAGTAACTGGAAGTAACCTATTTCTGCCTTCTTTTTCCCTCTATATTATTTATCGGTTAATTCCTAAAAGCATGCCAATGTGTCTATGTACAATTTTGTATGCTATAAACTTAAAGGGTTTGGGTGGGTGAAATGAAGTAGAGTAGGGAAATGAAGTAGATATCTTTTCTACTGTTTGCTAAGGTACCTATGGTTGGATTAGCTCAAGGTAGAACACTTTTTTAAAATGTGTGAGTCCTTAGTTTTTATTATTAGTGACAAAAATAAATAAGTGATTAAACAAAATACCTGTGTATGTATAAATGGCTAAAGAG
Organism: Psammomys obesus; assembly: GCF_907164565.1. Taxonomy (NCBI): domain Eukaryota; kingdom Metazoa; phylum Chordata; class Mammalia; order Rodentia; family Muridae; genus Psammomys; species Psammomys obesus. The sequence goes on from NW_026596069.1 coordinate 5,032,635, forward strand.
AACATTGTAAAGTAGAACATTCCACGTATGATTTACTCAACAGAGAACATACACATAAAACATTAAAAGAGAGAGAGAGAGAAAAAAAAAAGGCCAGCTAAAATGAAATCAGTCCCTATCTCATTATTTCCATGTTTGAGAAAGACCAAGGAGAAGCAGGACGATGTTTATTATAACACAATGCCACATAAAAAATACCTATTTAAATTATAAGGACTGTAGAAAACAAAATTTTGCTGAACTTATAGTATGGTACCTAGCCAACTATCTTGCTTAATGAAAATGAGAATTTATACCTGATATGAATTTTGAAATTGTCTGTAGAAGATCCATTGTTTTTTCAGAACTTAGTTGTAAAAGTCATCTCTGTATGAAAATGTAACATGACCACAAATGAAAATTGCTACAGAAATTCACAGTACATCTGTGTTTTCTGGCGGTCTTGCCGACTTCTGAACCATATACTGTGTTCTTTCTGATGCCCCATCTCTTTACTCAATCCCTATGTTATTCCCATGGAAATTTACTGTTCAGTAATGGGATGTAAAGAGGTATTTGTCACCTCTAAAATACACATTATTTAGAGCTAGTGAGTCGTGGGATTAAGCTAGTCACCAGAAACAAATGCACTTACCTCTCTCCTGACAAAGCTTTGCACCATTCTAACTGAGAAGCAATGCTTAAAATATTTTATTAGGTTCTCATGTATGCAGTTATAGCCTCATGGTGTATTGATACTTCTGGAGATGGGGGGGCAGAGGGGGAAAGGGGTGTGCCACAATTGTCTTTGTCTACATGCTTACATCCCACAAATCTGATTATATTATGCTTATTTCTGTTCTGAATTTGTGATTCCTTGATGAGGGCATCACCTACTTATCAGACTTTATCGATTGATGTGGAGGCTATGATCTCTGCTTCCACTGTTGCCATCACAAAGGTTGTGATTCCTTACTATATCTCTCAAAGCCTCTGGATATCTGTGAAATGAGGGGTTGGTATCAGATCATGCTTTTCATTATGAGGATTATAATTCTGTAATAAGCAGCTTGCATCCAATGATTTCTAGTAATACCAACTTCCAGCTCTGTGGGTACCTAGCAAACATATATTCATTTCTTCATATTCATGAGCCATGCATGACTTTTTGACTTAACATGCCTATTTTGTCTGTTTAATAACAGAATGAAAGATTGTAGGTAGGCCTTAATTTTGAACAAAGGTGCTTTAGACTTTATTATTTGTTGATATTGTAAACTGTCAACTCAGATTGAGTCCATTGATGCTGATAGCTTTTAGTGACCAACGATTGCTAGTTCCTTTTATTGTGGAGGTGGTAGTGATACTGTGTTTGTGTGATTGTTTTTTTGTTTGTTTGGTTTTGGTTTTGCTGTTTTGAAGTTATCTATATCCTGTTTTCTTGGGTGTGGTTTACCTCGTTGGGTTGGGATTTTCCTTCTAGGATCTTCTGTAGGGCTGTGTTGGTGCATAGATAGGGTTTAATTTTTTTCATGGAATATCGTGTTTTCTTCATCAATGGTGATTGGAAGTTTTGCTGGGGATAGTAGACTTGGTTGGCATCTGTGGTATCTTAGTGTCTGCATAACATCTGCCCAGGTCTTTCTGGCTTTCGTAATCTCTTTCGAGAAGTCAGCTGTGATTCTGATAGGTCTACCTCTATATGTTACTTGGTCTTTTTCCTTTGCCGATTTTAATATATTCTCTTCTGTAGATTTAGTGTTTTGGTTATTCTGTGGCAGGAGGAATTTCTCTTCTGGCCTAGTCTATTTGGTGTTCTGTAAGCCTTTTGTATATTTAAGGGCATCTCTTTCTTTGGGTTGGGGAAATTTTCTTCTATGATTTTCTTGAAAATATTTTCTGGACCTTGAAGCTTGGAATCTTCTTTTTCATCTATTCCTATTATTCTTAGGTTTTTGTCTTCTCAAGGTGTCCTTGATTTCTTGGATGTTTTGTTTCAGGAATTTTTCCATTTTAATATTTTCCTTGAGGGATGTATTGACTTCTTCAAATATATCTTTAATGCTTGAGATTCTCTCCTCCATCTCTTGTATTCTGTTGGTGATGCTTAACCTCTGTGGTTCCTGATCTCTTCTCTAAGTTTTCCATCTCCAGGGTTTTCTCAATTTGTGTTTTTTCTTTGACTATAATTCCATTTTCAGGTCTTAAACAGTTTTATTTATTTCCTTCACCTGCTTTATTGTGGTTTCCTGTCTGTCCATGATGGTCTCTATTGTTTGCTTGTATTTTCCTGTGTTTCTTTGAGATTTGTTTGTTTTCTCTTTAAAGGCCTTTAATAACTGCCTAATAATAGATTTAAGGTCATTTTCCCTGTGTTTCAGTTACATTAGAATATATATATATATTCTAATATATATATATATTAGAACCTAATATATATATGAGGTTGTGGTGGAGCCATAATGTCCTGGTTTTTGTTGATTGAATTTTTACGCTGGCCTTTAGCCATCTGGTTGTCTATAGCCTTCGTTGTTTGTTCTTGGAATCTGCACTGAAGACTGACTCTGCCCATCTCTGGAGTCAGAACAAAGTCTTGAGTAGTCTTTAGGATGACTAGAGAGGTTCAGGGCAACACAAATGGGTGCTGGCATTTGGATGCAGCCACATATGTGTGTTTTGGAAGGCCGAGTATAGGTCCGGGTGCCTTGAAGGGCATAGGTGCAGGCGCAAGTACCTTGAAGGGCTGGTGCACTGTTGTGGATGCCTGGGAGGGCAGGATGCTGGCATCTCAGATGGCAGGTGTTGGTGAGAGAGATGTCTGCCTCAGGTAGCAGCTTCAGTGAATCCGGTGTCTCAGAAGGAAGCTGGGCTCTGGCTTACAGGCCTAACAGACACTGTGCTCCTGAGAGTCAGATTCATCTGGGCTCTACTGTATTAGATCTGGGATTCCATATGATTTTGCTGTCCACCTGGGCTCCACAGGTGGACCGGTAGAACCGTGGTTTGGAGGTTGGGATGCTGTCCCAGGAATCCAGATGCTGCACTCTGTCGGGGTTGGGTGAGGATGCAATGTCTGACTACTGGAGCAGAGAGTCCCTGCAACTGGGGTCCTGCACTTCTTGAGTATGTGGAAAGGACAGTGGGCTCATGTTCATGACTCCTGGACCTGGGAGATGGCCACGGGGGGCCTGGATCTGATCATCCCCAACTCTTGGGGTGTCCCCTCCAGGCCAGGAGGCACCGAAGTTGGTGTTTTGGATCCAGCACCTGTTTACTCACCAATTTTAGTCTTCGATCTTCTGCCCCTTAGATATAGTACACACTGGTCACCACCATCTTGGAACCGAGGGGAAAAAAAAAGTCTTGTTGTGGAAGCTGTAATGTTGTCTCACAGTATACCCTTTTTTTTCTACACTTCTTTGCTTGTAAAAGTTCATTGCAACTACTCATTAGTCTGGTACAAGGCCTCTGGCTTCTGCTACACTATCAATACTGAATCCTCACCAGGACATCCTCTTGGATGTTGGCCTGTGTCATGTAGATCCTGTAGTTTTGTATCTCTGGGAGTAGCCCTTTCATGCAACCCATCAGTTCATCGATGGGGTTAAATGTTGGGGTGGTCCAATACAAAACTCTGGGTCTGTGCCTGAGAGGTATCTGAACTGGTCAGCCTGCCAGCTCTCCCACTCTCACACCCTTAGGACCAGCCCAGGCAAGGTTCAGGGCCTGCTCTCTCAAGTGCTGAAGCAGGGATAGCTCTCATGCTCTGACGACTTTGGGGCCAGCTATTCCACCTGACATAGGTGGCAAGGGGTGAGGGTGGGCCAGCTCTCCTATGTTCATACCCTGCCACCAGGGTCTGCTCAACTGTGCTGCGCAGGAGAGGTGCAGGGCCTACTCATCTGAGTGCTGCAGCTGGTGAGGGGCAGGGTCAGCTCTCCTACTCTAGTGATACCAGGTCCAGTGTCCTGCCTGCCACAGGTGGTGAGAGGCGAGAGGTATATCTTCCTCATCCTTGCCACCACATGGAAGGCAGTGGTTTGGTTAGCTCTTCTGAAATCACATACTCAGGACTTGCTCACCTGAAACTCCTACAATGTGCAGAGCCACTCTCCTGAGCACTGCAGCTGGCCTGCGGCAGGGTCAGCTCTTCAGCTCTCATGCCCCTAGGGCCAGCTTTCCCATGATGCCCATTTGAGGGGATGGAGCTTGTTATGCGCAGTCCTCAGACACCAACATGTCCCAGGTGTCAGCCCAGACCAGGGAAGTCTGTCTGGCCTTTTGTGGTAACAAACCCCTGCTGCTTCATGGCTACATACCCAGATGTGACCCCTGGTGGGCCACAGACCAGGACTCCACCACGGTCCCAGGTGGTATCACCAACTGCTCACATCAGGCTGCTCCCCCTCGGGGGGGATGGTCAAAGAGCCTGCCACTGAGTTCATGTCAGAGACAGTCCCTGTTCCCCTTACTAGGAAACCCACTTGGACACTGAGCTGCCATGGTCTATATCTGAGCAGGGGTTCTAGGTTATCTCCATGCATGGTCCTTGGTTGGAATATCAGTCTCAGAAAAGACCCCTGTGCCCAGATTTTGTTTTCTTTCCTTGTGGAGCTCCTGTCCCCTCCAGGTCTTTCTATCTCCCCCTTCTTTCATAACATTCCCTGCACTCTGCCCAAAGTTTGATTATGAGTCTCAGCATCTGCTTCAATACCCTGTGAGGTAGAGTCTTTCAGAGGCCCTCTGTGGTAGGTCCTGTTTTATTCCATATTTTCACCCTCTTCCAATGTCTATCCCATTTGCCTTTCTGAATGAAGATTGAGCATCCTACCCAAGGTCCTCCTTTTTGCTTAGCTTCTTTAGGTGTACAGATTTTGTAATGATTATCCTATATTATATGTCTAATATACACTTATAAGTGAGTATATACCATGTGTGTCTTTCTGCTTCACTCAGGATGATCTTTTTTTTTTAGACCTCACCATTTGCCTGCAAATTTCATGATATCCTTGTTTTTAATAGCTGAATAGTATTCCATTGTGTAAATATACCACAATTTCTGTATCCAGCCTTTAACTGAGGAGCATCTGGGTTGTTTCCAGGTTTTAGCTATTATGAATAAAGCTGCTATAAACACGGTTGAGCAAATGTCCTTGTTGTGTCCTTGAGCATATTTTGGATATATGCCCAGGAGTGGTATAGCTGGATCTTGAGGTAGCACTATTCCTAATTGTCTGAGAAAGTGCCAGATTGATTTCCAAAGTGGTTGTACAAGTTTACATTTCTACCAGCAATGGAAAAAATATGGAACGCTTCATGAATTTGCATGTCATCCTTGCAGAGGGGCCATACTAATCTTCTCTGTATCATTCCAATTTTACTATGTGCTGCCGAAGCAAGCACCTAAATTTTCTTTAATGAAATCCGTATTGTGCTCTCGTCCCTCCTCTTCTCCTCACCACAATCTACATCATTATTGAGATTAATATTTTCATTTACTCAATACTTTATTAGCTATTCTGAAGTCCTATTTTCTTACGAGAATTACTTTTTTTCTTTTTAATGACCCACATGGATAAGGCATCATTAACTCATACCCTTTTGAAGTATCTAGGGCTGTGCACATAACTTAATGAATATTCAACACTGTGAACCAGTGTTTAAACATGTTCAAATTAATTATTCTCACATTATACCTATAGAAAATAAAGCTCACCAAAATAGATTTTAGCTTCAAGGAATATGGAATACAGGAAGTATCAAAGTAGACAGAAGGTGGAGCAAATGAGGACAGAAGAACCAAACTGGGTATCTTGAGTGCCTTCATCTTCTGTGCCTCAAAACAAAGAACACATATTTACTCTAAAATTTGTGAAAGGATAGCACAAGGATTATCATACACCAAACAACCCCCATTGATCCATACACATGTTAAAGAAAAGCTAAGGCATAATCCATTCCATATATTCTGGATTAAAACAACAACAACAACTAAATGTGTAAGAAGTTCCTGCCTCCACAAGGAATTCATAGTATAGTAGGAGAAATTACATATTGTTCATTCCACTAAGACAGTTCACACGACTAATCATCAAAGTCATGTGATCTAATGAACTTTCCAGAAGTTCAAAGTGTGATAAAATGGTATGCATCCAAAAAACTTCATGTAAGTTCTTTGCCTGTGAAATTTTAATCCAGAACTTCGTATTTATTCTAATGCAATGATATTATAGTAGTCACATTTCTGATAAATGTATTGTATATAAAGATTCTCCTTAACTAATATATGTGAAGTTTGACTGATTCCCTAATTCATAAATTTGAGTATTATACTCAAAGGAATAAAAACAGTAATTTTGTTGTACAAATCCTGGGTATGAATATGAATGTGTGTGGCCTTAGGCAACAGTCTTAAAGGTTCTGAGATATTCCACTGACACTGTAAAACGAAAGACAAACACATGTCATAGTACATTTAGAGTTAGGTGAGTTAGCATACAAAACCTCTCCAAGAACAATTTTCACAGTAAATGTACTTAATAAACGTTAGCAATTATTCTTACTATCATAAAAAACAAACTGTCACAAAATCCTTTTTTGGAGTAAACATTTCATGTGCATGCTTATGCAGTCTATGGCTGACGAGATGAGCATTCATGTTAAATATAGGAAGACCTTCGAGCCACTGGTTCTGAGGAGCATGAGACATGGACCATACTAGTTCAGGTTGAAGTGCCCTGAAAACATGATCCAGCTGTTCTCTATCCAATGATTTCCAGGGACAGCACAACTTTCTGAGAATTCTCTGTGTTTCCCACACTCACATACACAACAAGAGCATCCCAGACCTGTGTGTGATACAACTGCACAGTTCAAATGCCAACAGGGTTTGAATTTGCTGCTTGCATTACTCTGCCTTGTTGGAATCACAGTTTTTCTTTTCTAGCAAGCTCTCAGCTGAAGCCAAAGCCAGGCTGCTCTTTGAATAGGAAGTTAATATAAACTATTTATTGATGAAATGGTAAATCACACACGGACCTCTTTTTGTGTGTGTGTGCCAGTCAGGTATTCATTTATTCACTCTGTATATACCCAGGTAATGTTTGCACCGTATTCAGGTGGTTATTTTTATTTAAGATACCTAAAACAAGCCAAAACAAGACAAGACACCTCATGTTACTGTCAGGGAAAAATACGGCCAGGCTATGATTGTTTAAACGATGTTGCCTGGCCAGGAAGCACTTGTCTCCAAAGCTACTAGTCATTTAATCTTTTTCTCCTTTTAAAACCGTGTCACGCTTACTTCTTTGTGGGTGTGGTGCATGGTTGCCGTGGTGTGCGTGAAGAAATCAGGGTACAACTGTGGAGTTGATTCTCTTCTGCCACCATGTACACGTATGCAATCTGCATGTTGAACTCAGGCCGTCTGGCTTGGTAGCAAGCACCTTTACCCACTAGACCATCACTAAATTCCTTGCTCCTATTGTTATTAGCATTGTTTATTATTACTATTATTATTATTATATCATTATTACTCTTACCATTATTGGTGCGTGTGTGTGTGAGAGCTGTGTGCATGGTATAGTATGCATGTGCCAAAGCACATAAATGGAAATCACAGGGCATTTTTCTCACTTTAATTAATGCTTTAATTAAAGAACAATAAAACACCATACGTTATGACAAAAATAGATGTTCTAGGTATAGTTCTTATTTTTTCTATATATTCATTTTATGCTGCCTTGCTTTTATAGATCAAGAGAGATTACTATGGTATTTTGAGTTACCTGGGCAACACAGACTAAAATCCTTCTATGGCTGTTGGCTTGTGAGTTGCTTCTAATTTGGGGGTCAAAACAGTCACTACATCTGCCTCTGCTTTAGATGAATATAAACAATGAAGGGTCATTTGATGGTTGGCCTCATTTTTACTCAAAGCCAGTTCTTGCTTCTCCAGGACCATTTGATGTCCCTGGGTAGAGTAGAAAAAAAAAAAAAACCTGCATGGCACTATAACCAAAATTTCAACCAATGTTAAGTGCTAACTAAACATTGAATTCCAGCTTAATGTATGCACACACAGCAGCTCTTTATCCCAAAACAGTTTTAAAAGCTCCATGCTTAATAGTCCCAATGCCTTTGCATTATTGTGAACGTGTTGAAACACGAGATTCATATAAATGCCTAAGTTTAATAGAGGCTTGCCTCTTTCCAATGCAAAGTAATTGTTAGAAAGTGTCTAGTGCTGTTTGGAAAGAAAGTCCCAGAGATGAGGTTGACAGGTTTATGGCAACTGCCCTTGTCTTATTTGCAGTAACTCATTTTGTAGATAGTGCTCCATATTAGGAAAGCCAAGGGCGAGGGGCCTTTGTGATTTAACTATAACAATAAAGGAGATTGTAATATCAAAAAGGGATCCAAATAGGTCTGCTGATTATAATATATTAGGAAACAGGAGAAGGCATGTTGGGGAGTGCCTATAATAAATATGAATAAATCTTTTTATTAGCTATTTTCCCTCCTTAATAAATAGGTAACTCATGTAGTTTATCCACAAATGTCTCTGCTGGCACTGAATTTATATAACCCCTTGAAAGGGTGGGTTTTCCTATGTATCTTCCATTGTAGGAGCTGCATTAAAGAACTGCTTTTTCAGAATTCAGACCAAGAAAGAGAAAACTTCATGAGTATAGAAAATACATTTTAAGGGCATTTTAAATGTTACTGATTAGGTCAGTAATGAGCCACGGGTTTCTTTGTTTATAAGATGATGATTTGAGGGTTGTAACTATCATGTTTAGTCAAAAGCTACTGTCTTGGTCATCCTCTGTGACAAACCCCAAGGGAATCATCATCACAAGGCTCTCTCTGATGCTGTGATTCAGGTGTGCCCAGTGCCGTAAATCCACCCTCCGAGTCTCTGTTGGGTTCTTTTGTTCTCAGTCTCGATGTTTCAAATTTTATAGCCTTGATGATTTATTTCTTCAATATCTTCAAGGTGTAATAAGATGGCTGTCCAGTGTCAACTGCTTGTTCCACAAGTGCCACCACTTAGATGGTCCCGCTTTGGTCATTTCTCAGCCTAAAATATGATGCGAATTATGTTTTTGTTTTTTTTTTTAACCATGGCTCCTGTAAGTATATCTATCCTTAGGAGAAACACTTCTGGAAAGATTCCCAATAATCTTTTGCAATAAATGTTTATTGGTCTTGATGATAAGTCTGCTCAAGGCTGAGAGCAATATCACTTTTGTTGGTTTTCAGTTTCAGTATGCTGTGGTATCTATGGATTTTGCAGAGATGGCTTAACTTTTCAGAAAGCATGAGTCATTTTTGATACCTTGGACATTTTCTCGATCAGTAAAATGTTAAGTTGTAGAGAAATTTACGTATGTCATCTGTAGTGGTTTGAATAAGAATGGCCACCGTAGGCTCATATATTTGAATTCTTAGTCACCAAGGTGTAGCGCTATTGTAGAAAGATAGGATGTGATGCCTTGTCGGAGGAAGCGTGTCACTGGGGGTAGGTTTGGACATTTCCAAAAGCTCTTGCTAGGCCTAGCATGGTGCTCTGTCTGTCTGTCGTCTCTCTTCCTCTGTCTCTGTCCTTCTCCCTCTCTCTGAGTCAAGATGTAGATCTCAGTTGTTGCTGCAGTGTCTGCCTGTGAGCTTCCATGCTCCTTGCAGTGGTCATAATGGACCAACCCTTTAAAACTGTAAGCAAGCCCCAGTTAAGTGCTTTCTCCTATGAGAGTTGCCTTGGTCACGGTGTCCCTTCACAACAATAGAACACTGACTAAGACGCCATCACATGTATTATTGTGAAAAATCTCTAAGTAAGCTTAGCCTTATTGATTATGTAATAATACCAGCAGTGGAGCATTTGCTTGTCCACTATGTACAGATGTTGTTTAGATGACTTCATTTAATTCCCACTTTTAAAGTCAAGAATAGAACCTGGATAAGCATTCAGATAGGTCACTGAGATAAGCAACAGCAGCAAATTAACTTTTGAAAGGAATGCAAGGTGTCCAACAGAATTTACCTTACAAAATTCTCATTTTGAGGTTGCTGTTGATGTGGAAGGTAGTGTCATTACTGCAAAGTCCTGTTAGCCTTCAGGGATGTGTCTGCCTTTGTCCATAAACCCGGACAGACAGCTGACTTCTTGGCACTCTCTTTCTTACTTATATGACTTTCAAGCTGCCTGTGAAATTTATGTTCCTTTGTATCTGAACCTTCTTCTCCTAGACAAACAGCAAGGGCCAAGACTTCATGACTAGTGCCCTAGTAAGTATGACATCTGGAAGTTAATGAAGGTACTGATTTAATGTAAGACCTTCTCATGCTATCTTTGTGGTATAGTTTACATTTTACCAGTTCTTCAGGGAAAATCATTTGTCTTTGTGTTCATGGTGTTTAATAATGCGCCACATAGCCAGCCCCCTTCCATGGATCATGATTACTATATTCTATTTAACGATTTTTATCTACTGGAGAATTTGAAGAATATTACACGTACCATTTTCTATATAGCTGTACTGAAGTAACAGCCCTAACTGACTTGTCTCTGTTCATACTTTGACACACAGCTATCAGTCACCCACTTGGTGTCCTGGTGTCTGTCCTCCTCTTCATCACCAGATACTCACAGAGCACTCCCAAGGAGGATGGTTTTAAATGAGATCCCACAGATAGAGCAGAAAATTGTGCTTACTACATAATTTTTCTTTCTTTCACTTTTAATGTTAAGGTTAGCATGCAAAGTGATAGGTTTTATCATGCCATATTCATACCATTACCACATGGTTCTTTTGTCTGATTTACACCTTTCTCCTCTTGCCTTCTTTGTAAGAAAACCATGACTCTTTTTTTTTTAAATTGAGATTATTTATATAACTTTCTGGGAAGCAATAACTGATTTTCCAGGGTACTCTTCTCCTATGAATATGAACTTCTGATTGTCCCAAAGGCACTATCAAAATCTACTCAAGAGCTTATGAATAATAATGCATTAGCTCAACAGTGCTGCCATATATCTGGAGAGATACCCGCGAGTTGATTCAAATAACAGACACTGAGGTGGAGCCTGTACACAGCATGATTGACAACTCAATGTAGAGGAAAATGGCTATGATTAGCCAAGAGTGAGGCACGGCTGCCACCGCAGCGGCATCTCTCAGATTCCATGTATTTTAGACTCATGCTTAGTTTCCGAAACAAGCTTTGACTGCCCCACAGGGATAATAAACTCTGTGAGGCTAATCCACACCAGAAAAGAGCGAAGCATAATTTAAGAATTAGAATGACCAATTTACAATAACAGTAATTTGTTTTAAATTACCAGAAGCTTCTTTTCAACAATTCTAGGAAACATTGCCATTATCAAAGCATCAGGCAGATAGATGAGGCAGCGAGGCAGCTTTTAGGACAAGAGTGCAGAGAGCTGGAAAATCTGTGGGGCTGTTTCCCGAGTTCCTTGCTGCCCTCGCTGTGAGGTCTCATTTATTGCCATGTGGCTTGGGAGTGTTCTATGAGTGTCTGGTGATGAAGAGGAGGACACCAGGGCAGCAAATGGAGCATGTGGCACTGGTGACTGATGGCTGTGTGTCAGAGAGTGAATGGAAGCAAACCAGTTAGGGCCGACCCTCCAGTAAAGTCTATCTACTGCTCTATTAACAAAAGTACATGTAGTAGCCTTGAAAGAAAGAAAGAAAGAAAGAAAGAAAGAAAGAAAGAAAGAAAGAAAGAAAGAAAGAAAG
>NW_026596069.1:5044385-5059774 GCF_907164565.1 Psammomys obesus
AAGAAAGAAAGAAAGAAAGAAAGAAAGAAAGAAAGAAAGAAAGAAAGGGAGCTCCGCAAAAGGGAGCTGCATGGTTCATTAGTAAACATTTTAAGTAACTCCATGATCACAAAGGCATACGCTTTTGTCTGAAGAATTGGTGAAATGTAAATCAAAACACTTATTTTCTGCATGCTTTATTTATCTTTCAGTCATTATGCAAGGGACCCAGAGAAAGGTTCCTCTTCAATTAATTTTCCTGAGTTCATCTGGACCACCTTTCTTTTTTTTTTTTGCATTTAAAAATTTATTTATTGTTTTATTAATTACAGTTTTTTTTAACTTTATATCCAAGCTGTAGCTCCCTCCCTAGTCTCCTCCCAAACCATCCCTCCCTTCCTAATTTCCTCCCATGCCCTTCCCCAAGTCCACTGATAGGGGTGGTCCTCCTCCCCTTCCCTCTGATCCTAGTCTATCAGTTCTCATCAGGACTGGCTGCATTGTCTTCCTGGTAAGGCTGCACACTGCTCAGGGGGAGGTAATCAGAGAGCAGGCCACTGAGTTCATGTCAGAGACAGTCCTTGTTCCCATTACTAGGGAACCTACTTGGACACTGAGCTGCCACAGGCTACATCTGTGCATGGGTTCTAGGTTATCTTCATTAATGGTCCTTGGTTGGAATATGAGTCTCAGAAAAGATCCCTGTGTCCAGATGTGATTTTTTTTCTCTCCTTGTGGAGCTCCTGTCACTTCTAGATCTTTCTATCTCTCCTTTCTTTCATAATATTCCCTGACCTCTGTCCAAAGTTTGGCTATGAGTCTCAGCCTTTGTTTTAATACCCTGCAGAGTAGATTCTTTCGAAGGCCCTCTGTGTTAGGCTCCTGTTCCAGTCCCTGTTTTCTTCCTCTTCTGATGTCCATCTCATTTGCCTTTCTGAATGAGGATTGAGCATGGTATATACTCACTTATAAGTGGATATTAGACATATAATATAGGATAAACATACTAAAATCTGTACACCCAAAGAAGCTAAGCAAGAAGGAGGATCCTGAGTAAGATGCTTAATGGACTACCTTTCTAAATGTGTCGGATATTTAGTTTCTTTTATTAAACAAATTACCAGAAATCATCCAACTTATCTGCAAGGAGTTTTATATTAGTCATTTCCTGAGACTTAGCCATTTGTCAAAACTGTTTCTAAGGATTCTTTGGCCTTATACAGGTAGTCTTGAGGCCCCAACCGGATGTTGGGTTCAGTTCATCCTGCTTACTTTCAGGTTCTCATCCATCTCCAGAAGACATGCCAGAGCCTACATCTACAAATACATTTACAGAGGCTGACCAGAGTTTGGAAGAGTGTCCCAAGGACATAAAACATCCACGAAGAGATGGCTTTACATGTTCTCTCTCTCTCTCTCTCTTTTTAAAGATTTATTTATTTACTATGTATACAATGTTCTTTCTGCATGTAACACCTGCAAGCCAGAAGAGGAAACCAGATCTCATTACAGATGGTTGTGAGCCACCATATGGTTGCTGGGAATTGAACTCAGGACCTCTGGAAGAGCAGACAGTGCTCTAAACCTCTGAGCCATCTCTCCAGCCCCTACACATTCTCTTAATATGGAATTGCAAGCCAAGTTCTGAGGTGTAAAAGTCCTGCTTTACATTCTGTTTTAATCACACTAAGACAATAGAATGTCAAAGAGGATGATGGAAAAATGACAGAACAGAGTCAAAGTAAACTTAGACTAATGTATTACAGGCATATTTGACTAAATAAAGTATGCAGATTCTGCAGTAGACATATTAATGGATAGTGGATGCCAGGTCCAATGAAAAGATTTTCTTATGTGGCGCATAGTTCTCTGTGGTAGCATGAAACAAGGCCTTTGCTTGTTGTGTTTAAAATCTAAAAGTTACTATTTGGGTGTTTGTCAATATTTGATAACACCTATCTTTTTTTTCTTACAATGTCCCCCCAAAAACCTAATCTATTAAATAATGTAATCGACGATTATTAGTGAGGTAGGTGCACATTTTGGCAAAATAAAACTATTGAGTCTCTGCCTCTGGCTGTCATCCTACAGAGTAAGTCACTAAAAGTAACTAGAAATATGCATTTAATTGCTCTGATGTACAGCTCTTCAAGTTTACTTATCTGTTATCACTAGCTAAATTTCAAACAGAGTATATATTGGAAACTATTTCTCCACAATTGTGTTTCTATTTTTTCCTTTAATTATTATTATTATCATTTATTACAAATTGTTCAATTTGTATCCCGGCTGTGACCCACTCTCTCATCTCCCCCAATCCCACCCTCCTTCCCTCTTCTTCCTCTATGCCCCTCCCTTAGTTCACTGATAAGGGAGGTCCTTCCCCCTTCTACCTGACCCTAGTCTAAACATACATTTAAAACATTTATTTTAAAACATTTTAATTGAAATCTGATTAAGTTATTTCACACTTTCCTTTCCTCCAGCCCCTCCTATCACCCCTCTTTTACTTTGATTGTTATTGCTACATATAAGTCCTGGATAGTTTTTGTCAACATGATACAAGCTAGAATGAATTTGGAAGAGGGAACCTCAGCCTCCCCTATGGACAAGCCTTTGGTGCACTATCTTGATTAATGATCCTTGTAGGTACACTAGACCAAAATGGGCAGAGTCATCTCATGGTCATGGGTGGTATAAAAAAAATCAGGCTTAGCAAAACCATGAAGAACAAACTAATTAGCAGCACTTCTCCATGGTGTCTGCATCAGCTCCTGCCTCCTGGTTTCTGCCCTGGTTGCGTTCCTACCTTGACTTCCCTCAGCTGTGGACTGTGATGTGGAGGTGTAAGCTAAAATACAATCTTCCCTCTCCGTGTTGCTTTTGGTCATGCTTTTATCACAGCAATCAAAGCCCTAACAAAAAGCATCAATGCAATCCTCTCAGTCTGTTTTGTTGGTTGTGTGTATATGGTTTCAAGGGTGACCACTTTGTATTGTATAATCAGTTACGGAGCTCATCCCTAATAGAGGTTAATTCTCTCACCAGTGATTAGTTACCTGTATTTCTTTGGCTAGGAGTGGAACCCCATGAGCTTTCCCCACTGCAACTCTTCATCAATGAAGCTTCTATATACAGAAATGAAAACCATTAGAGAAAACCACAACTGGACATATTGCAGAGCTCAACAGATCCAAAGATCAACATATCCGTGGGGCCCTTATCCTCAATGGTTATATCTGAAGAACAGCTCCTATATATATGGCTCAAGGAACATCTTAGAAGGGAGCAGAAAGATTGTAAGGGACAGAATACATAGAAGTCTGTCATGAGACCATTTTTCCTAGGACTAGCTGTACAAACAAGACCCAAACAATGACAGTAATAAAAGAAAACTATTGTATAAGGAGTTTTGGAATTTCTCGAATAGGCACAATGATAGGTGTTATTCTAAAAGTAGCTTACATGACTGATATTGATGTGCAGAAATATTTCTTCTTATATGATTTTAGGGAAATATTCTAAACTCCCCAGAGTTCTTTATACTGTGACATTAATGAACCTAAGGCATTTAAAAACCTTACAATAAGGTGTATGAAATGACAAATAATTTAGAAAGTGTTTAGTAACTTAGTCCACATGATTTGTGATGAACTGCTTTGTAATTTAAGGATCACAGCCATACCTGTAGAGCCCATGTCCATTACACCATGGCCATAGTATGGGGAGCGGCTCTCAGCAGGCAGTGCTGGCTTCAATTACAACTTCCAGTTAGATCTTATTGTGTCATTGTTCCTGAAGAAAACTACGACCACCCGGAAGTTTTAATGAGCCAAGACTCACTGCTACCATGTCTGGTTCAGCAGCTGTCTGTATCAGATCAAGAGATCTGGATACAGTAGTGCTACAGTTAGTTTGTATCTTAGATTCGAGCTATTTTTCAAATCAGTGTAACATGTATATGAAAGAGTTTTATTAAACAGTACATTGATTATATTTACTTTCCACTAAGTTAAACTATGTTATTTTGGTTATCTGAAAAGACACAGTTATAAAGGTACAAAGTTACAGAAGGAAGGAATTTATTTCCCTCTAAATGGCCCTCTCTGACTACTGGAGTGAATAACAGCCTTAGGTATAAGAGGCAGGATTCAATTCTTTAAGTTTACGCTGAACAATAACCTGTTTTTGCTATTTCTTTGCTTAATTCTCCGGGAAGCCAGTGCCCAGGTCGATGGGCTGAAGAATCTGTGATGTTAACTGCTCCTTCAGGGTTGTAGCAGGGGAGGAAAAGCTGAATATAATACAGCAAATACAGCTCAGTACAGTCATTCATGTTTCTTTAAAAAACCCACTATACAGAACCAATAAGCAATCCCTTGAAAATTAATAATGTCACAATTCATTCCAAATGGCCAATTTATGTGTCACATACCTGTGTACATTTAAATTCAACATTCACATCTGTTTTCTTATTTGAATGGATGCTAGACAAGATTAATTCGTACTATATAATTTTAATATTATTATATTAACTACAATATAAGATTTCTACAACAATCCATCTCTTCCATTTGGTTCTGTCCTGTCATTCCAATGTGTCAGAATTACCCTAAATCTTACATATGACTTCTGACCTGCTAACTATTGCTTTTAAATTTTGTTACCTCAAAAAAATTCTATGAAGATAAATGAATACTTGAAAATAAAATATAAATAAAAAATCCCCATAGAACGCATAGAAACATTATATAGTTAATGCGATTATTGATGTAAATAGATGGGGTGGGGTTAAGAATATAGAATGCTATATACCTTGCTATCAGTTTTTCTCCGTGAAAGCTTCCGTAGCTTAATAAAGAACTCTGTGCTG
This sequence comes from Psammomys obesus, assembly GCF_907164565.1. Classification (NCBI taxonomy): domain Eukaryota; kingdom Metazoa; phylum Chordata; class Mammalia; order Rodentia; family Muridae; genus Psammomys; species Psammomys obesus. Next base: position 5,049,238 of record NW_026596069.1, read on the forward strand.
AAAGAAAAAAAAAATAACAGTTTTAGAAAGTGAGTCCAGAACTTTGAAGCCTTAATGGTAAAAGATGGGTAATTTCAGGTAGAAAAGACAATGTAATAAGCAAAGGTATCTGAGATCTCCATAACTCTGATCCAGAAGCTCAGAAAGCAGCTGGCTAGTCTATCACTAATTTACAGTTACTACAGAATTACCGGATGTAATATGGAGAACCCACAAGTGAAAAAGGATGCTTAGACATTGTGAAAGATGATAAAAATGCTTATATCACAGGTGTTATACTTTGTTAATATTCTTTTAAACCTACGAAAAAGAAGTTTTCAAGTGTATGTACCATCTATTCTTATTACACCAGTAATTCTCTAAAATGACAGGATATGATTTCATTAAAAGATTGCCATCTTCAGTCAGAATATGCACCTGTACTATGGCAAAAAATAAGAAATTGCATTCTCATATAGTGTATAGAAGGTTGTCTTTGGTAACTCCTGTGATAAATTGCACACACCTTAAACTATGAGAACTTCAGAACTGTCTGCAGTTCCATTACACATTCATGTAAAAGAAGTTCCAATAACTGTCTCCATTAATTTTTTTTAAGAAAGCAAATAAAGGGAATGGTATATATACAAATGTCAGTCTAGGTACTCTATTGTCAATAGTAATACAATTCCTAAGGACATTAGGATTTTTCTAAATGATGAAAGATTTCAGAAAAAGATGGTTGAAAAGTGACAATTTTTCTTTTTTCACCAAGTAGAAAATTGTCAGCATGGAACAAATAAGCAATGACTGGTAATACTGAGTTTCAAAATCATTGTGTTTCTGTGTTTCACCAGTCATTTGCTAATATCAGTCCGTGAAGATAAACAGATGTTTTAAGGGGCGGAGGGCACACTTTCTATTAGCAGTTGTTTGCAGAAAAATATGGAATTAACAGGAGGCAAGAGAGGTATTCAGAAAAATGGAGAACTGAGGAGTCATCTCTCTTTTCCAACTCCAGTTGAGCATCATCCCAAATGGTGCCATCATCCAACCCATACACCATCCTTCAACTCTAAGTCCCTCTCTCCTCACCCACTCTCTACCCCACCCACATCCACATCCATACAGAAGAATGGAGAAACACCTTCATCTTAGTGAATGTCTTATAGCTAATGAACAAGTAGATTGCATTAAATATTCTCCCCATCTTTGAACTGTGATGATTTTGTTCTTAAAGTATAATAATTGGTTTGGAACATTTAACCCTTTACAGTTTTTACGTTTGTCTTTGTTACTGAATTTAAATTTGCTGATATGTGCTTTGTGTTTAAAGCTGTCATAATACCAGTATAGAATTCCTCTTTCTGAATCTTCATTTCATAGACGCTCCATAAAGAATTAAGGAGAACACATGTTAAAAGTACATCAACTAGAAGAAAACAGGAAACACCCTAGGGACCTGCCACAGAGGGCCTCTGAAAGACTCTACCCGGCAGACTATCAAAGCAGATGCCGAGCCTGATGGCCAACTGACGGGCAGAGAGAATGGAATCTTATGTAAGAAGTGGGAAATAGTAAGATCTGGAGGGGACAGGAACCCCACAAGGAGAGCAACAGAACCAGAAAATTTGAACATAGGGAACTTGCCAGAGACTCATACTCCAACCAAGTACCATGCATGGAGATAACCTAGACCCCTGCACAGATGTAGCCCATGGCAGTTCAGTGTCCAAGTGGGTTACATAGTAATGGAAAGAGGGACTGCCTCTGACATAATCTGATTGGCCTCCTCTTTGATCACCTCCCCCTGAGGGGGAGCAGCCTTACCAGGCCACAGAAGATGACAATACAGCCACTCCTGATGTGATCTGATAGACTAAGATCAGAAGGAAGGAGAGGAGAACCTCCCCTATCAGTGGACTTGGGGAGGGGCATGCGCGAAGAAGGGGGAGGGAGGATGGGACCGGGAGGGGAGGAGGGAGGGCCTTAAGGGGGGATACAAAGTGAATAAACTGTAATTAATAAAAATAAATAAATTTAATTATAAAAAAGTGCATCACCTAGAAAAAAGAGAGGAGGCACTAGTGCACATTTGATAAACATCACTCAATCTTTAACTCAGAATTCTTTGTAGTGTACCAAAGAGTTAACATTTTCAACACTGAAAACTACAGTAAGAATTAAGAAAATTTTAGCTAATTCAATAAATCTATTTTATTTCTCCTATTACATTGACTTTAGAAGGGATCATATGGTGTTTCAGGTGGTGACTTTTTTTAAAGTCTATTTTTAATTTTTTAAATTTAACTTTATTTATATATTTATTTATTACAATTTATTCACTTTGTATCCCCACTGCAACCTCCTTCCTCGTCTCCTCTCAGTCCCACTCAGCCTCTCCCTTCTCCCCCTATGCCCTTTCCCTAGTCCCCTGATTGAGGAGGATCTCCTCTCCTTCTATCTGACCCCGGCTTTTCAGGTCTTTTCAAGGCTGGGTGCATCATCTTCCTCTGTGGAAAGCTGCACCCCCCAAGGGGAGATGATCAAAGAGCTGGCCACCGAGTTCATGTCAGAGACAGCCCCTGTGTCTCTTACTAGGTCACCCACTTGGAAACTGAGAAGCCAATGGGCTTCCTTGGAACAAGGGCTCTAGGTCCTCACCATGTATGGTCCTTAGTTGGAGTATCAGTCCCTGTAGGCCCCCCGGGCCCAGGTATTTTGGCTCTATTGTTCTCCTTGTGTAGTTTCTGTCCTCTCTGGGTCTTTCTATCTCCCGCTTCTTCCATAAGGATTCCGGCACTCTGCCCAAAGTTTGGCTATGAGTCTCAGTATCTCCTTCGATCCCTTGGTGGGCAGAGTCATTCAGAGGTCCTCTGTAGAAGGCTCCTGTTCTGTTCCTTGTCTTCTCCTACTTCTGATGTATATCCTGTTTACCCTTCTGAATGAGGATTAAGCATCTTCCCCAGGGTCATCCTTGCTGTTTAGCTTCTTTAGGGCTATAGATTTTGGTATGTTTATTCTATATTATATGGTTAATATCTACTTATAAGTGAGTATATATCACATGTGTTTTTCTGCTTTTGGGTTACCTCACTTAGAATGATCTTATCTAGTTCCCACCATTTACCTGCAAATTTCATGATTTTCTTGTTTTTAACTGCTGAGTAGTAAGTATTCCATTGTGCAAATGTACCACACTTTCTGAGAATTTTCTTTTTCTATCATACTTAGATATTCTAATAATTATCCAACAACTTTATTTTTCCACTGCACTGTCACCACGTAAACATTAATATGGATGCAAGGTTATATACATTTATCAGTGCTTCTCTGACCATCTCTCCACATATTTTTAGCCTATGCCACTCATTAATATGCCGCAAATGCTGAAGCACTGTCTATTATATAATAAATACTTAGAGTTAAAAATCAATGATTTAGCCCATGGCAGGTCAGTGTCCAAGTGGGCTCCATAGTAATGGGAACAGGGACTGCCTCTGACATAATCTGATTGGCCTGCTCTTTGATCACCTTCCCTTGGGGGGGGGAGCAGCCTTACCAGGTCACAGAAGATGACAGTGCAGTCACTCCTGATGAGATCTGATAGACTTAAGATCAGAAGGAAAGAGAGGGGGACCTCCCCTATCAGTGGACTTGGGGAGGGGCATGGGTGAAGAAGGGGGAGGGAAGGTGGGATTGGGAGGGGAGAAGGGAGGGATTTATGGGGGGATACAAAGTGAATAAAGTGTAATTAATAAATGTTAAAAAAAGAAAGTATAGAAAAATTAATGATTTAAGTAATGTCAACAAAGGGAAACAAGGAGTTACAGTAAGTAAGTATGGGTTTTAATTTAAATTTAGAGGTGGTGGGACAGCTCCCAAGGAGGCCACATGTGAGTAATGATGTGAAAGTGTATGTAGGACAGGTGTCTGAAGGAATAGCAGTCTAGGCAGGGAGAATAGCCTTAACTAAGGTCTCTTCTTGGGGAGCATGACTGGAGAGATGAGGAACTCCCAGAAGACCGGCGAAAGCAGAAAAGAAATACAGGATGGAGGCTGAAGTAAGACACGATGGAACTGCATTTCATGCAGTTGAGGAAGAAATGCTAATAATCATGATGGTCCTGGTGGCACTGCTGGTGGCCATGACAAAACAATGGAGTGGAGAATGAGGCATGGCAGGATGTATGACCTGGAGCCCGCTTTAATTTGTCTTTCCTCCAGCCATTTGTTTTACTCACAACATAATAAAAATGTTAAGTTTAAATAATTTTTCCAAGTCATAACACGGTCCCTAAATGAGAAAAACGTGACTAATCCCTTACGACCAACCCCTTAGTTTCATATTTCCTATCTCAGGTCTTCAGTTCCCAAAGGGACAGTGCGACTGACTGTCCCCTGCCTCTGCTATTAGATTATATCGTTATGCAGAGTGCTTCAGTCTAGTGCTTTCCATAAGTAATCAAATTCCCTTTGAAGGGTGGGTGTGGTTAGGAGAATTGTAATGAATGGTCTGCTTTTTTACAGCTGTACAGTTGTTTTGTGTTACTCTGTAGGAAATAATTCCTTTCTTTTTATGTTTTTTTTTTTTTTCCTATAACTGACAGTCTGCCTCTGGCCATAAACTGCTAACATTTCAAGGGGAAAGATAGATGATATTGTCAGATTTCTCGGAAACATAAATTTGATGGTTTCATACTGCATTATGCAAAAGAAGAACCGTTGATTTAAAGTTAACTAGAAAATAAAATTGTAAATTATGGGAATCCCTGAATAATAAAGTGAAAATTTAAATTAAGAGATTCATAGAAGGGAGAGATCAAATAAAACATGATTACTTTTATTAATTACTTGTATTAATCTCTTATTACTTTTATTGTATGGAAGTTCAAACCATTTTTGGGTCTTTATTCATTGTGCATATTTACTGAATATTTTATAAAAATTTTAGGAATCACTACATCTACACAAAATATGTTAATTATGTAACCTCTAATAAGTCAAAAGTGTTTTATATGAAATCTGTAAGTATTGTAATAATCTGAGAAAACAAAAGATAGTACCTAAGTTAAAAAAAAAAAGTTCTTTCTTTTCACTTCTAAATTTTTTAAGTTTATAGTCAATGACTCAACTTTTCTCATCAAATTTCCTCTTCATACCTATACATTCTGTCCATACATCAATCAAAATAAACTGTGACAGTGGCCTTAATGATCACACTATGAAACAGGACTTATTTCTTCTTACTCTGGTTCCTTAATTTTCTCTACGGCTGTTCAATTCACCTGCAACAAGAACATTTCACTCAGCAATTCACACCCCCCCCCCATGTAAACAATTACTTCTAAAACCATCAGCATATAGCTTTTGTTATCATCCATAAAAAATTAAATTAGGTTGAATTCCTTGTAATGGTTTCTTGAGATACTCAGGAAATTGTAAAAGACATTTCTGTTTACACAGCTTTAAAGAATTCCTTATGGAAACTCAAAGGATATTAAGATAATATTCAAACCAAGATTGGGTTAGTTAAAGGATTGTTGCTCTTTCAGAGAGGAAGATGGTGACATTTTATTTTTTTAAATTTGAAAATGCCACATTTTTTTTTAATGTTGTCCCCTATCCTGTGTGTTTGAGCTTATGTTTTTTATAAGACTTTTTCTCTTTTCCTTTTGAAATACACTGCATCTATGCTACAGACAAGGCCAGGCAAATAGCTAAGTTATGATGATAGAAAGCATTTGGAGGAATATGCTTTGTATGCATGCAGAGTTTGTAACATTTCCTCCAAGGTCTTCTCTTGCAAATATCCAGGAATTCTCTCCTTCCATTCTGTTGTAGTGTTTCAGTGGTGCTTGAGAGTGTGGGGAGACCCACTTGATGGAAGGATCCCATTCTTCTATTTATGATCTACTTTGACAGGAATGGGGAGTGAAGAACTGTAGTGAAGAAACTGGCTTTGCTGTAGCCATTTTGAGTCTTACACTAGGAAGTCCCTTTAAGACAAGTGGAAACTAGTAGACCCAGGCTCCCAGATCCATCAGCCTTTCTGCTTCTGCATGCATGTGTCTGAAATTTTTAAAGAATTTTGTTACTACAAATCTGCAATTGCAGAGAAGCAGAGAGAAATGACAATAGAAGAGGCAAAGAAAGTATAGCGAATTACAGGTAAAATCAGCCATTGGAAGGAATCCTAAGTGCCCAATACCGAAATCTAGCCTCCAAGTTTCTATTCACACAGGCAAGAGGTGCTGTGGGTGAGCAGCGAAGCAACCCTCTGCTTCTAAGAGGGAGATTTGTACAGAGAAGGGCTGGATCACCTCCTAGACATGGCAGTTGTCAGGTCTCAAACCCAGTACAAATGGATGATGCGCCCATTTAAAGGTGTCATCAAAGCAGACCTGGCCACCAGGTTCTCCTGTATCCCTCAGTCCCTATCAGCTATGGGACGTGGTTGGCATGTGCCCTGACCTCTACCCTCTACCCCACAGGCTGGGCTGCTCTTCCACCAGCTGCAGTTCCCTGTATAATCCATCTATTTTGGTTACCTGCCCTCCTTTAGTCTACCGCTTACCTCCTTGGCCCCTTGATCTGGTCCCCATCCCAAATCCTCAAATGATGCTGCTCAGTCTGTCATGTTCACTCTGGACTCTCCCAGATGTCCTGCCTCTGATTGTATCTCCCCTCCCCCACACCTTATTTTCATTTACTTATTTAATCACTTTGCAGCCTGATCTCAGTCCTCTCATTCCTCTCTTCCCCATCCTACCATCTATTACCTCCTTTCCTTCTCAGAGAAGGAAAGGCCCCAAGGTGTATTATCTCACCTAGCACGTCAAATCACCCCAGGACTAAGTGCATCCTCTCCCACTGAGACCAGACAAGGCAGCCCAGCCAGAAGAAAGGGATCCAAAGGCAGACAACAGAGTCAGAATCAGCCTCCACTCCAATTGTTAGGGACCCACATAATGACTAAACTGCTCATTTGCTACATACATGTAGAGCATCTAAGTCCAGCCCCCTTTACCTACAATAAACTGCTTTCGCTATACCTAGCCATACATAGTCATGTCCTTTCTTTCTTTCTTTCTTTCTTTCTTTCTTTCTTTCTTTCTTTCTTTCTTTCTTTCTTTCCTTTCTATGCTGAAACTCAAGATGAGTCGTTATTTTCTACTTATTTCTTTAAATGAAAAACTCTTGGGCTGGAGAAGTTTAGGATAGGGGCAGGGTATGTAACAGGTAGAGACTGAGGGAAGCCGGAGAATCTGGCAGCTAGCTCTGCTTTGATATAAAGGTCACCCCAGTTAGCCATTTCTCCTGGGTTTAAGACCTAACAGCAGTGAAAGAAATTAAATATCATACCAAAAGAGAGAGAGAGAGAGAGAGAGAGAGAGAGAGAGAGAGAGAGAGATGAAGCACCCAAACCCATCAGTGACTTACCACTTGGTAATGCTTCCCAAGCTAAAAAATGCACTTGTGCATATAATCACAGTATGATGGCTGGATTTGATATACAAGTTGGATGTTCTAATACCACATTTTACATGATACACATGAAGAATTTTGATCAAGACTGTTAGAAGCTTTATGAAATCTAATCAGTTCCCAAGCTTCTTCTTTAGTGTCCTGATTCTTTGGTATTCTGATTCTCCCTAATAGTGACGGCTTCCCACTGGGTTCAACAGGGCAGACACTGATATGAATTGTAAAATGTAGACTGACAATGACTTTACTGCAAGCAAATCTTTGAAAATAGTAGATTCATCTATTATCCAGTTTTGGTTTACTGTGGAAAGTTTTAACTATTTCGAATAAGTCAATGCTATAAGACATTCTGATTATCAAGGCAAGATCTGGTCCATGCTGAGTGTTTTTATTAAGTAGGTTTCTAAACTCTGTGAAGAGTTGTCCTGGCCTTAGTGTTGGATTACTTCTTTTAGAAATACTCTGTGGAGGGTCCTCTGAAAGACTACCCAGCAGTGTATAAAAGCAGATGCTGAGACTCTTAACCAAACTTTGGGCAGAGTGCAGGGAATCTTATGAAAGAAGGAAGAGATAGTAAGACCTGGAGAGGACAGGAGCTCCACAAGGACAGTGACAGAACCAAAATACCTGGGCCCAGGGGTCTTTTCTGAGACTGATACTACATCCAAGGACCGTTCATGGAGATAACCTAGAACCCCTGCTCAGATATAGCCCATGGCAGCTCAGTCTCCAAGTGGGTTTTCTAGTAAGAGGAACAGGGACTGTCTCTGAGATGAATTCAGTGGCAGGCTCTTTGACCATCCCCCACTGAGAGGGGAGCAGCCTTGCCAGGCCACAGAGGAGGACACTGCAGCAAGTCCTGATGAGACCTGATAAGCTAGGGTCAGATGGAAGGAGAGGAGGACCTTTCATATCAGTGGACTTGGAGAGGGGAATGGGAGGAGATGAGGAAGGGAGGGTGGGATTGGGAGGGAATGAGGAAGGGGCTACAGCTGGGATACAAAGTGAATAAACTGTAATTAATATAAAAATAAAAATTTAATTAAAAAAGAAATATTCCATGGTGTTTTAAGGAAAAGTAAAGACATAGGTGTGGTGAACTCTGTGGAAATGTTTCCAAAATTGGTATGACACATTAACTTTTCAGGTTTCAGTTTTCATTGTCTATGATTGAACACAATTAGTCATGCTTCTCTGATTGATGCTTTGAACTTGTTCCCATACAGGGTTAAAAAAAATTAAGGATTGCTCTCCACGGGAGCAATTCCACCTCACAAACATAAATGGTAAGGCAAGTTTATCAAAATCTAATTTTTTTTATTTTTAATAATTTATTTATTTATTTTTGTAATCTCTTTTTTATTTTTATTAATTACAGTTTATTCACCTGTAGCTCTGGCCCTCTTCCCCTCCCAGTTCCACCCTCCCTCCCTCTTATCCATCCATGCCTCTCCCCGAGTCCACTCATAGGGAGGTCCTCCTCCTCTACTTTCTGATCCTAGTCTATCAGGTCTCATCAGGAGTGGCTGCATTGTCTTCCTCTGTGGCCTGGCAAGGCTGCTCCACTCTCAGGGGGAGGTGATCAGAGAGCATGCCAATCAGTTCATGTCAGAGACAGTCCATGTTCCCATTACTAGGGAAACCCATTTGGACACTGAACTGCCATGGGATACATCTGTGCAGGGGTTCTAGGTTATCTTCATGAATGGTCCTTGGTTGGAGTATCAGTCTCAAAAAAGACATCTGTGCCCAGATTTCTTGGTACTGTTGCTCTCCTTGTGGAGCCCCTGTCCTCTCCAGGTGTTTTTATTTTCCCCTTCTTTCATAAGATTCCCTGTACTATGCCCAAAGTTTGGCCATGAGTGTCAGCATCTGCTTTGATACCCTGCTGGGTAGAGTCTTTCAAAGACCCTCTGTCTGTGATAGGCTCTGGTCCTGTTCCCTGTTTTCTCCCTCTTCTGATGTCCATCCTTTTTGCCTTTCTGAATGAGGATTGAGCATCTTACCCAGAGTCCTCCTTCTTGCTTAGCTCCTTTAGGTGTATAGATTTTATTATGTCTATCCTATATTTTATGTCTAATATCCACTTATGAATGAGTATATACCCTGTGTGTCTTTCTGCTTCTGGAATACATTACTCAGAATGATCTTTTCTAGTTCCCACCATTTGCCGGCAAATTTCATGATTTCCTTGTTTTTAATTGCTGAGTAGTGTTCCATTGTGTAAATGTACCACAATTTCTGTATTCATTTCTCAGTTGAGGGGCATCTGGATTGTTTCTAGCTTCTGGCTATTACAAATAAAGCTGCTACGAACATGGTTGAGCAAATGTCCTTGTTGTATACTTGAGCATCTTTTGGAAATATGCCTAGGAATAGGAAAGATATCTGGATCTTGAGGTAGGACTATTCCTAATTGTCTGAGAAAGCACCAGATTGATTTCCAAAGTGGTTGTACGACTGCTTACAGATTGGGAAAGGATCTTCACCACCACTGTATGTGACAGAGGGCTAATATCCAGCATATATAAAGAACTCAAGAAGTTAAACAGCAAAAAAGTAATCCAATTAAAAAATGGGGTACAGAGCTAAACAGAGAATTCTCTGTAAAGGAATATCGAATGGCAGAGAAACGCTTAAAGAGATGTTCAACGTCCTTAGTCATCAGGGAAATGCAAATCAAAATGACCCTGAGATTTTGCCTTACACCCATCAGAATGGCTAAGATCAAAAACTCAAGTGACTTACCAATTGATTGATTTCAGCCCTGAGTTTGATTATTTCCAGCCATCTACTCCTTTTTGGTGTGTCTGCTTCTTCTTTTTCTAGGGTTTTTAGGTGGAAAGGATCATCCTGAGTGAGCTGTTCCAGAAACAGAAAGACACACATAGCATATACTCACTCATTTAGATATATAATATAGGATAAACCTGCTAAAATCTGTATATCTAAAGAAACTAATTAAGAGGGAGGACTCTGACTAAAATGCTCAATCCCCATCCTGAAAGGCAAAGAGGATGTACAGAAGAAGAAGAAGAAGAAGAAGAAGAAGAAGAAGAAGAAGAAGAAG
>NW_026596069.1:5059784-5085668 GCF_907164565.1 Psammomys obesus
AGAAGAAGAAGAAGAAGAAGAAGAAGAAGAAGAAGAAGAAGAAGAAGAAGAAGAAGAAGAAGGAAACAGGAAACAACCTAGGAACCTGCCACAGAGGGCCTCTGAAAGGCTCTGCCCTGCAGACTATCAAAGCAGACACTGAGACTTATGGCCAACTGTTGGGCAGAGTGCATAGAATCTTATGAAAGAAGTGGCAAATAGTAAGATCTGGAGAGGACAGGAACTCCACAAGGAGAGTAACAGAACCAGAAAATCTGAACATAGGGGTCTTTCCAGAGACTCATACTCCAACCAAGCACCATGCATGGAGATAATCTAGAACCCCTGCACAGATATAGCCCATGGCTGTTCAGTGTCCAAGTAGGTTCCATAATAACGGGAAGAGGGACTGCCTCTGACATAAACTGATTGGCCTCCTCTTTGATCACCTCCCCCTGATGGGAGAGCAGCTTTACCAGGCCACAGAAGATGACAGTGTAGCCACTCTTGATGAGACTTGATAGACTAAGATCAGAAGGAAGGAGAGGGGAACCTCCCCTATCAGTGGACTTGGGGAAGGGCATGTGTGAAGAAGGGGGAGGGAGAGGTTTATTGGGGGGATACAAAGTGAATAAAGTGTAACAGGTTATTTACTTTGTATCCCAGCTGTAGTCTCCTCCCTCATTTCCTCCCAATCCCACCTTCCCTACCTCATCTTCTCCCTGCCTCTTTCCAAGTCCACTAATAGGGGAGGACCTCTTCCCCCTCCATCTGACCCTAACTTATCAAGTCTCCTCAGTACTGACTGTAATTGTCCTCTTCTGTGGCCTAACCAGGCTGCTCTTCTCTCGTGGGAGGGGAGTGGAAGAGCTCAATATTGAGTTCCTGTCAGAAATAGTCCCTGTTCCCCCTTTTGGAGAACCCATTTGGACACTGAGCTACCATGGGCTATATCCAAGCAGGGGTTCTAGGTTATATCCATACATGGTCCTTGGTTGGAGAAACAGTCTCATAAAAGACCCCTGTGCCCTGGTATATTTGGTCCTTATGGCATTCCTGTCCTCTCCACACTTTACTAACTCCTCCTTCTTTCATATGATTCCCTGCACTCTGCCAATGGTTTGGTTATGAGTCTTAATATCTGCTTTTATACACTGCTAGGTAGAGTCTTTCAGAGGCCTTCTGTGGTAGGCTTCTGTCCTGTTACTTGTTTTCTCCTATATCCAATGTCCATCCCATTTGTCTTTCTAAGTGAGGATTGATCATCTAACCCTGGGTCCTCCTTCTTGTTTATCTTCTTTAGGTGTATAGATTTCAGTATATTTATCTATCTTATAGGTCTATATAAGTGAGTGTATACCATGTGTGTCTTTCTGCTTTTGGGATACCTCACTCAGGATGATTGTTTCTAGGTCCCATCATTTGCCTGCAAATTTCATGATTTCCTTGTTTTTAATTGCTTAGTAGTATTTCACTGTGTAAACGTACCACAATTTCTGTATTCATTCCTCAATTGAGGGACATCTGGGTTGTTTCCAGATTCTGGCTATTACGAATAAAGCTGCTATAAATGTGGTTGAGCAAATATCCTTGTTGTGTACTTGAGCATCTTTTGGATATATGCCTAGGAGTGGTATAGCTGGATCTTGAGGAATCACTATTCCTATTTGTCTGAGAAAGTGCCAGATTGATTTCCAAAGTGGTTGTACAAGTTTGCATTCCTACCAGCAATGGAGGAGGGTTCCCCTTTCTCCGCATCCTCTCCAGCATGTGTTGTCACTTGAGTTTTTGATCTTAGCCATTCTGATGGGTGTAATTTGCATTTTGCGTTTTGATTTGCATCTCCCTGATGATAAGGACGTTTAACATTTCTTTAAGTGTTTTTCTGCCATTCTACAGTCCTCTACAGTGTTCTCTGTTTAACTCTGTGCCCCATTTTTTAATTGGATTACTTGATTTGTTGCTTTTTAACTTCTTGAGTTCTTTATATATACTGGATATTATATTTTTCAGACAAAGGGTTGGTGAAGATTCTTTCCCAGTCTGTAGGCTGTCATTTTGTTTTGATGACAGTGTCTTTTGCTTTACAGAAGCTTTTCAGTTTCATCAGGTCCCATTTATTTATTGTTGCTCTTAGAGCCTGTGCTGTTGGTGTTCTGTTCAGGAAGTAGTTTTCTGTGCCGATGAGTTCTAGGGTCTTCCCTACTTTTTCTTCTAACCGATTTAATGTGTCTGGTTTTATGTTGAGGTCTTTGATCCACTTACACTTATTTTTGTGCAGGATGATAAATATGGATCTTATTTCATTTTTCTGCACATAGACATCCAGTTAGACCAGCACCATTTGTTGAAGATGCTGTCTTTTTTCCATTGAATAAAACCTAATTTCTAAAAAGCAAATTTGAATTGAGATTCCAGCCATTCTTAAGTTGCATTGTTCCTAGATATCCTGGATTCTGATCAAAAGGCTAATTTCCAAGTTATGCTGGGATTTTCCAGTGTGTTCCTATTATGTCCTACAGGTCTTCATAATACCACCATGGTGTATGTGACGAAGTAAACAGGAGGAATAAAGAATGGATAGAGGGAGGTTTTCTGGCTAGGCAGAAGAAATCTAAAAGTAGCTCTTTGTGGAATCCATCCAGGCCAGGTATGAATTCCCAATTCCTTCTTGTGTGCAGGTCATCTCTGGGGTAAATACAGAATATTAGATAGAAACTGTGTGCTTCTACAGTCTATGTCATAAATGAAAATTTCAGTCATAACTGTTCTTTCCTTATTATTGCAAAGGACAGCCTTTCAGAACTATGACTTTTATGACTTTCATTGGTAGAAGCCCAAAGTTTCTTTAAATTACTAATTCGAAATGCACTATATATGTGTATATATGTATATAATTTTAAATATTTATGTTGAACATATATATGTGTATATATGTGAAGACACATATATATATGTTCAACATAAATAATTAAAATTATTTTTATAAATTTTCTTATTTCCCTAAAAAGACAATGGCTATTAAATATTCTATTAGGTGTTCATTTTGAAAATATTAAAGAAACTTTTACATATTAGTCTACTAAGAGTATGTTTTTGAAGTTTTAGAACCAATGAAGGCTGGCCTCATTTTCCTTGGTTCTGTCTCAGTGACAGGCCAGAACATTTATAATTGAAGGGCTTTTTCAATTACCCAATAAACAGTGGGCTTCCATTAAAGCAAACATCCAAGCTTGTTAATATACCCTCTACATTCTTATAAACAGATGTAGTAGTTGACTCTGACAGATTATTTTTGATATTAATTCTGTGATTCTTAAGTTTAATATTTAAATACACCAATCAGCATTTTAAGGTAATAATGTGTTTTTCACTTAGATTTTAGCCTCTATACTCTTTCCCAATATACGGTAATGAATTAATGTAACTGTTTGAATGTTTTCTGATGTTCCAGAAAGCTTCTAGGAATATCACATACTGGTAGATTTTAGACAAAAGGTTAAACTTATGGTTCAAACAGTGTGATGTTCAAAAAGGTAAGTTGAACATTATTAGTATTGTTAAAGAAGCCAGAACTGGGTAGTAGGCACAAAAGCAAAAATCTTATTCTGTTAAGAATTTATTACAATAGAAGAAAAAAGGTAGGTGTTGAACTAAGAGACAAATACGTCAATGACTACAGAGAATTCAGCCAGTGATTAGGCTGGAGGTAGTGGAATACAATGGAGGACTGGGGTGAGCTTAGCGGAAGCAGATTCAGTGGGTTTCTGCTGAGAGATGACAAGTTGATCAGATCTCCTGAGACATGGCATGAAGAAGATGCACAGTTATTGATGCTTTGGATTAGTTTTCTTTGCATGGCTCTAATACCAGAGAGAACAACTTGAAGAAGGGAATACTTGCTTTGGTCATGGTTTCAGACTGTGAATTCTGTATTTGCTTTGCCCTGTGGGGTTGGGAAGAACATGGTGATAGGAACGTGCTGGCAGAGGTGGGTCTCCTGAGGACACACAGGAGGCATAGCTCTAAGAAAGGACTGGAGAAAAATATCACTCAGGGCCATGCCTCCAGAGATCTGCTTCCTCCGGCTAGGTTCCACCTGATGACATTTTCACATCTCCCAAGCCAGTGCCATCAGCTGGGAATAAACAATCCGTTACATGGTCCTGTAAGGAACATTTCATATTGAAAGGATCATCAGATGTGAATGGTGGGAGAGTCTATCTAAATAGAATCAACCCAATTCTTGCTAAAACTGAGCCATCAAAAATTACAACACAGAAGTGCAAATGTTGAGGTGTAGATGAGAAGAGGGTTAAGTTGAACCAGATTCAGTGTTGGCTGGAGTCCGAGACTGGGTGCTGTGGCACAGATGCTATTTTAGAGCATGTAGTGAAGGCTTGCTCAGGAGGTTTGAGCACAAGGCACATGCTTAGGCCGAGAGGTAGAATGGCTGTGCAAAGCTCCGCAGGCTGATATTGTATTCAAGGCCATGGTCTTTATCCTGGTAGTCCGTAATAGGCTGCTTACGAATGCTGTTATGGTACCATTTTTGACTTGCCTTGTAAGTCAGAATTCAGAAAAAGAGTGTTTAAAAAATAGGACCCCGAACCAGGGTATAGCAGAAAGAATCTGGACAGATTGGAAAGGCGTTTTAGAGGAACTGGATATTTAGATTATTTGTATGGGAGATAAAAGAAGGGAAGGATCTAAAGACATTTCCAGCATGTCAGCACAAATAGCTTAAATAGATTTGTCCTGAGACAAATGCTGAGGTGGTTACTCACTTCAGGAAACAGGCATGTATTCCTTTATTTCTACCGAGACAGACGGAGGATATTCCATTTCAGCTTTAGATATACTGAATCTTTTAAGCTGAGATGACAGATCACCCAAGTCATCATTAGTTGTTCAATTTGGAGCCAGACTTCTGACCACTCAGCTGGTGACAGAGACATAGAGTCAGCTGGTATCGTAAAACTCAGGACCAAAAAGATTCCATACACTTCTTGACAGCCAGACACTTCTTGGCTCCCCAGAGCTAACGGAGAGGCCCTATCACTAGGTCATCCTCTTCTTAGACCGGGCCTTGCGGTGCACTTAATTTGAACATATTTGCTACAAATATATAGTATAGACCTTTTGTTTTTCATAACTGTTTGTTTGTGTTTTCATTATGACGTGTTAGCTCATGCCGTGTAATTAACGTAGTCACTCACAGAAGAGAGGTACTTATTAGAAAAGATTAAAATGCGGAGCTGTGTTAATGAATAATTTATAGGCAAGGGCTGACAGTGTTTTTTTTTTTTTCTTCTTCAGCAGTGACAATGCAGTTTATAAGCCACCAGTTCCCGGATTACCATGACCCCACGATTGGTAAGTGCAAGCTGTTTTGCTCTTCCAGCTCGAATAGATACATGAAATAAGTGGCTTTTAAGCAGTGTTGATAATATGAGAGGATAAAAGTACAATTTATTTTCTCACACAGCATATAAATACACATGAATATATGTGTATAAATTTCTGAGTCATGAGAGAGTGTTTGTCGTTCCTTCTCATAATGCACTTTCATATTTTGTACTTTGTTCAAGTTATTCTGGTAAATGATAGTTGAAATCCATTATGCTGATTTCTGGATTCACTAATGGATATTTTCCATTAGAAAAAAATGAATTAAAAACCTCTGCTCTGAGTAATATAGCTGATGTGATTACTACACACTGATCACATTTTCAGTCTCTAGTATCCGATTGTAGAATTAGTTATTTCTCTCAATGTTGCATTTGGGGAAGCATTTAAATATAGGCCTAATTTCACTTAACATCCTTGTTTGTTGATGAGGAAACTGAGATGCAATGAACCAAACTATGATTTGTGCCCCAAATCCAGCGTACTTAATTCCTCCAGTGCAATTTCCTCTCTGAATAACAGTAGAGAAACACTGCCACAAGGAACAAGTTTCTCCCTTGTTTGAAGAGAGAAAGGTGCCTTTAAAATTAGTTTCCTCATTCAGAAAAACTGCTTTGGAGAGAGTTGGAAACTCTCAAGCACACTCTACCATAGTTTTCTTTGGCTAGAAATGCATTAAGCTTCAGATTGCATTAGCATTACTTCTCGGCAAGTTAGGCACGGAGCTGCAGGGCTCCTATGGCTGGCTGGCGGGATGAACCAGTATGTGGGCCCTAGAGGGTGAACCTGGGTTTTCTGCAAGGCCAACTAGTGCTTTTACTGCAGAGACGTCTTTCCAGGTCCCAATATATTACTTCTAAAAAGTGTAATAGTTCCTTAAGACCTCCTCATTAAGTAACTGAATTAATAGGATTTAAGTACAGCAAGTTCACATAATAGTTAACCAGAATGGACTCCCTAAGGACCTGCATTTTGTTTCTGAAAGCAACCCCATTGTACCTTATTAGAAGTGATCAGCTTCAGCGATTATTTGATTATTCAATCAGCCAGTTTTTGAAACGCCTTAATTTTGGAATGCTGACAACTTTTTGTCACCCACCTTGAGTTACAGACATGGGAAAACCTCTTGCTAAAAGCTCTGAATCTTGCACATTGCTGGAAAACTAAGTAATGTAATACATAAAATGATATCATCAGCGCACTTTGTTGTTCGTTATTTTTCATGTCTGTGTTTTGTATATACTGGTATTACATATACCAGCCCCTCTTCCAAATCCTTCATGAGTAATACAATAGCTAAAATAAGGTAATAGATATAAACAAACTATTAGTGCCTGTTTTACAAGGAATACATGTGGCATGTATGGGTCTGACTCTTGCAGATAGACTGTAAGAACACCCATTTCTCGAGATTAGGCTACTTGGACATTCAACGCTAACAGCTGAAATTATACTTTTATCCAGAAGTAAACAGCGTAGTGTTGAAAGAAGGTTGAAAATGGAAACAGCAGTTGATTGCTCTCAATTTGACTCTCCCATCATCTCATTTCTTGACTTCTGTAATGGGATACTGGTTAACAATTTTCCATTGTTGTCCTGATGGTAGAGGGTGAAAGGCTCAGACAATTTACTTTGTGTCTGTTCCAGCTGTTTAGCTTCTCTTCCTGATGACTTAATGACATCTCCAGGGGAAATTCGTGCTAGCGTGGCTTGACTATCTTGCAGATTAGAGAAGAATAACACCCATCCTGGGTACTTATCTCATAACTGAAATAGGGAAGGAATATTTATAGTACTTATCCAGATCTATTTGCCATATTACCTGATATTTCTAGATACATATCTTCTGAAATAAGAGAATTAGTTTGTTGTTTTTATGCCGTCACCTTCTACTTCATTTAATCCTTCTTTAAGATAAATATAAAACTGAAATTTTTAGACTCTATATAAAGTTAACAGAATATTGGTTATTGTCAACGTTTGTCTCAAAGGAAGGATTCTGCTCTATATCTTACTGCTCATATATTCAAAGTCAGTAACCAGTAATTTTCATTCCTATAGACAGTGGGTATGACTATTTAAAGTTGGCTCTATTTTTCCAATGGTAAAAGACTTCATGCAGGAATCACATTAGTAATAATAGATAAGAATATGGCTAGACTGAAGTTGAAAGGGAACATCTCTAAGCATTTGACATCATGCTAAATATAGCCTGATTTTTTTTCATGAAAAATTATTACAGAGGTATCACGAAGTCACATCCCTATTAAGACCCTGTTGTCTGAACCTGCATGTCTATAAATGAACATGTTCTATAATGCAAAAACTTTTGCACTCCATAAATAAAAATATAAATATCATAGTTCAAATACTCGGGTATTTTCAATTCAGGAAGAGGAGTTAGAGGAAGAAATTCTGTGAACATTTGTTCCCTTGAAGGGAGTGAGTGGTATAAGAGATCAGTAAGCTGGGACACTGGAAGGACTTTGAAAGGATGGAGAGTAGAGTTCCGGCTCCTCCAAGCTCCGCTTGATACAAACTCGGTTTGTGTGACATGAATCTCCTGGCACCCACTCCAGAATTCAGAAGTCCTCTTCATGAAGGCTTTTCAAGGAAGTCTGGAATTATTAGAGGCTTTGAGAAAATAATCTAAGATTGTTTGTTAAGATATGTCCTTTAGATTCATTGTAACTTGAAGTTTAAGAAGTTTTACTATACACAGTTATAATAGAATTTAAAAATAAGTTATAGTTGTTTTTCTTTTCTTTTTTTTGTGAAATAAAAGACAAATTCCCCTAAAGTGAAGATGCAAATGTACTTATCATGCTTTTATTTGTAGACTAGCCATTGTAGTCCACATCATTGTTCATGGCACTTTCATATATTTTGAATTGTTTTTGTCTATGATTACTGTTACTCAGTCGAAGACCAACATAAAACTCCAGGAACTCAAGCACCTCAAGCACATGACTTGACTGATTAGCAAAGCTGCAAACAAAACTTTGAACTAGCTTTCCATGGATATGATATTAGGTGACAGGTGGACCCTGAAGGACTTGTCTTTCCTGCACCTAAAGAGGATTTTAATTTTGAATAATTATGTATTAATCAGGGATTATCTCCCTCCTTCTGCCATCACACGCAGGTGTAATATCAAACATGTATATACATATACAGAGCTCAAACAAAGTTGGTTGCCTTTCCAGTGCTCCTGAAAAGGTGGAGAAAATGAAGAACAAATGAGAATATATGGTGAGCTAATTAAATAGAAAATTGTGGTATGTTGGAGAAGGGCAGTTTAGTATACCACAGGACCAGAAGGTAGAAGTATGTTTTCTTAAAAGATAAAAATCACAACATTTGCAGAGTGAATTGGTTTTTATTTACTGGCCATTAATGAATCATCAAAGCCTCCTTGCTGAAAAATGGACAGGAATTCCTACTAGCCATTGTCAGAGCGATGGCATTGGTACTGATTGGACAGAAAAAAAATAGAAGAGAAAAAAATGCTGATTATGTAACATTAATTATTTTATATTACTTCGGTAGCGTTAAAGCAAAGTTGATCTCCTTATACTTCTGTATTGATTGAAGCACACAACTTTTCATGGCTAGTTACAGGCATGAAGAAAATTTCCTTGAAAAATTAAGAATATTATGCACATGTCATAATTATTTTTCTGCCTCTTTACATCCTCTTGATTTTCCTCTGTATTCAATATAAATATATTTATAAGGTATTTTATAGGTATTGTGCAAGCTGCAGGAGTCAGCTCTGTAGAGAAATAGGCAAAGATTATATTTTTTATTAAGCTTCCTTATTTTGCTTTTTTTCCCCCTTTGTCTTTAAGAGCTGATTGTGTCTTTTTATCTGGAATCCAGTTGTCCATTTCTTTCTCATTGCATTATGATGACTTGAGCTCATTATATTAATGCAGGACACAATTTAGTTAAGCTGGCCTTAAGGACCTATTCAATTCTTTCTTACAACTGCTTTTCCTGCGGAAGGAAAACAACTTGAATAAACCAAAATCACTCATGACATAGTTATTCCAACTGCTGCAGTATTTATTTGGTTTTCACAGAACAGAAATTCATGAAACTAACTTTATGGTTATATTTATAATCTTATTTTCAAGGATGTTACATTCTCATAATTGAATAGATTGAAAATGCTTTCCTTCTTTTAGTGTTTTAGGCCTTAATTTCACTTACACACTATGAATACCACATAATAACCCCGCTCAAAAGATTCATATTCTTTTTGGGCAACAGGCAAGGACTATAGAAATATAATGAAGTACCACATATAGAATATTCTTTCTAAATCACTTGGCATGCTTCTCTAAATTAGGAGCTTTTTTAAGTGTGAAAGTACTTCAATGAGATGGACAGGACATCTGCAGAGCACAGGGCATATTAATGTGCGAAGCAGAAGGGTGAAAAATAGTGCAGTTAACCAGCGCAAGGCACAGTTCCCACATTGTTTACATGTTGCAGGATCTCTGGGAGAATACAAACTTTCCAAATGGGTTTAAAGAACTAGATGTTCTACCCAGCATTTGAAATGTGCACTCTTAGTTTCACTTCTTTGTGTCACAAGAAAATTCTTGTTAAAATGCAAATGCTCTGTGGGGAGGTACTGCCCCAAGCAATATAGAGTCACTTATGTGTTAGCACAGATTAATGTATGTAATTATTCTAAAGAGCGAAACAGAGCTGTGGTCTGGAAAGCACTACAGAAGAGATGGTTATGAGGGCGGGAGAGATTGAATGCCACTATTGTGAAAAATGAGTGCTACGAAGTCACTCTTGACAGAGACCAAGATGTAGAGACACAACTGCCTACCACGTGGTTGAGCAGAGGTGGAGGGGACAGGTAATTCACATGGAACCCAATAGGTTGGAAATAGAATTCTAGCATCATCATTGATCCCCTACCTTGCTTGCCAAGCTCCAGCAAATCAGGCTTCCTTTGAGTTTCAGTACACCTCGGTAACCTTTTCCTGCCTGTTTCCACTAATATTTGTTCCTGTCACTCTGAATAACTTCTTTGCTTTTTACGAAGCAAGTTTCAGTTCAACATTTAGATCCAAGCATGGATACAACTCCTTAGAGAAGATGGCTTCGACACTGTCAGTGGTTACCCAGTGTCTGCTTCTTCTCCATCTCTCTGTACAAACTGCCATTAACAGAAATTCTCTTGGATTTCATATACCTTTTGATTTGGCATCCAAGATGTCTGGCTCATTTCCCCTTCTTTATTAGAGACAGCCTCTTTACTGGTGTCCCTAATTTTCTTTTATTAGCCTAATTCTTATCTTTCCATTCCATATTTCTCTCTGAATTCCCATGCTTGTTTATCTACCCTCCAAACAAGCTTTCCTATTTATTGTTCTAGTGTGTCATGTTACTGGTCACAAGCTTCCATCAATTTCCTTTACACCTGTGTAAAAGTCGACATATTGACCAAGTTCTTCAGGCTCATGATGACAAAATAAATACATTTATGATTTGATAAGGGCTTGGCAAGTAACCTGGCAAGCAACCTGGCTAGCAATTTTAAGACCCTGGTTTCAGTCCATAAACTGAAAAATAAATAATGAAAAGGTCTTCAAGGACAGCACACTCTGCCCATCTGATTTAATGTTTTGTTGTTGAACCTCATCCCTTTGATTTTATCCTCACTGGTCTCATTGTTCCTGGAGTGTGCCAGATGCTTGCTCATCTTGGCATGCTTGCATTTGATCACCTTTTCTGGGAAAACACTTCAGTGTTTAGAACTGACCTCATTACTTCTTCAAATATTTGCTTCAGGGTTTAAATGCTTCTTTTCAATCACGCTTACACTAGCCCTCACCATAATTCCTGATAACTTTCATCATCTGTTTTTTCATATATGTGTACACACACACACACACACACACACACACACACGTATGTATTAATATATAAATTTTTATCTAGGTTCTATAAGTGAGAGAGCATACATAGTATTTTTCTTCTTGTGTCTGACTTATTGCTATTTGTTTCTTGTAACATGTGCGACAGTCTTAGTATTTTCTAAATGCAACACAATGTCTGACTTTATAACTAAAGTCTCATAAAGTCCAGATCAGTGTGTGGTTCACAGAAGAAAGGCCAAGAAATTGGGTGGATGAGAGGCAAAAGTATTTATTGCACTGTCAATTTCTGTCATGTAGGTGCCTATCTCATATGTAAGAAAGAGGTGATGCTGTTATTTCTCTTGATGGCCATGGAAGATAATATAGGAGCAACCGCTCAACAAACTGCCTGAGATGAAATGGACGCTTGACGTCCTTGGTAGAATTTAATTGAACTGGAGAGTAATGGTGAAAACAAAAGCTGTCAGGGAGAACACACCTATGCCTTGTGCTCTTTTGGGAAGTCCAAAAAAAATCCACCCATTGTAGATGAAAAGTAACCAGAATGTCACCTGATTGCTTTTTATTTCTACCATTTTAGCTTGAATTATTTAAAGTGCTTATGATTACCAGATGTTTTTCAAGAGCTGAACTATGAATGGAGAGCAAATTATAATTAAAATTTCTCCTCTACTTGCTGTGTGAAGTCTCTTTTAGAAACCCGGGTGAGAAGGGAATATCAACCGTATGACAGTGATCTCTATACAGAATATGAAAGATGCCTGGGAGAGATATTGAGTCAGTTGAAGGAAATTAACACACCCGAAAGCTTAATCACACCAGGATGTGGGTGTGTGACACATCCAGACTGCGCTAGCCCTCCGGGGCAGAGTTCTTTACAGTCTCCTTAATGCCTCCAAAGACCAAAATTTATAGGTCTGAGTATTAAAAGGACTCGTTCAGATTATTCTCTAGTAACACAGCCATTGAAATTCCTAGGTAGCCATCTTGATGACAACTACGTTCTCTAATGAAAATGACTGTCGTTAGTCCACACAGAGAGAGGCTTTGGAGGGAGACTGTGGTCCTAAGGCAGAAACGGTCCTCAGCATTTCCTTTGTTTATTCAGTGATTGTAATTAGGGGACATTTGTTCTAAAGTCAAATGATTTGTAATTATATTTTGTCTGTTATTTTAGTAATTTCTTTTAAAGGGCATGGTTGGTGTTCTATTGGTTCTTAATAAGTCAATTACATGAAGTTGGAATGAGAAGAAAATGTCCTTATAGTATGACCTACCAATTAGCTGATTGCTGGCAAAGTAACGTGACACGGACACTATGTCAGCATGTCTGAATAGATCTAGCCAGTTGTACATTTACCTCCTTGAACCCACACTCACATTTTCAAATGGAAGGAGTAAATATTGTATATAGGAATGTAGTTAGAATTTTATGTACCTACTGATATTTTCAAGCATTAATAGATCAGTAATTCAGATTATTTGTGCAGGTTTTATGCTTTGGAATTAGTAAGTTTGCTTCCAAATCTCTTTTTTTTTTTTACCTTAAATTCAGAGATTTTTAACATTTGCCTTCAAATGTATAGACTCTTTGAAGAGAGTCTATGTCAAGGACTATGTATGATTTGGATTAAGATTAATTTAATATTGTAATTTTAGGTACCATGTCAGTCTATTTCCAGGTGAGAAAAAAAGAGATATTCTCATATTTCACATAAAACTTTTCCATATACATTAGTACAACATGAAAAGAAACTACAAAGATAGACATTTAGAACTACTTAGTCAAAATAATCTAGATTAAAAATTTGAATGTCAGTAGTTTATGTTGTGTGATTTTATGTTCACTGATTAAAGATAGTCCATAATATGCATTCTCACAGAAAGGGGAGTAGCTGCCTTTAACAAATGCACACATTTAGGTTTTTGTGAGATGAGATTTTAAAAGAGGAATAAAACAAAAAATAAAAATATTTTATAATTCATGTATATCCTATACAAACAGAACATGTATGATAGACAAGGAATGATTTAAATTTCAAAGTAGTAGACTCCAAATGAAATATGTCATTTTCTGCTAGCCATTGCTTCAATATGAGCCTTTGTTTTTTTACAAATGTGAAATAGTGTTAACACATTTTTCTTAGAAATAAAAGCAGAACTTTGCAAACTAAAGTCAGCTATTTTGAAAATTGATTGAAAAAAAAACCTGTCAAAACAACCACTATATAAACAACTACTTTTACACAATAGAAATGGTTTAAATTTTGAATGCTCTGTTCTTATTACTCAACTCACATAATAATAATAATAATAATAATAATAATAATAATAATAATAAACTTTTGTAGAAATATTTTATAGAGAACAAACAAAGGACATAGGTAATTTGTTGAATTATGTGGTGCTAGAGCCATGTTCGGTACAAGAAAAAAAATCAGTACATTTCATACTTACTTGGCTGCTGTAATATTTTATTTTACAACAATTCTTTTGTGATTTAAGAATTGAATATCATCACTTAAAAATTAGCATTTTACTCTGGGAATGGTATGTTATGTCTGTACAATCAGCACTATCAGAGATGTAGAGGCAGGAGGAGCAAAGTCCAAAGGGACAGCCTAGGTCACAAAAAGATGATGACCTAAAAAAAAAAAAAAGCCCATTGATAATACTCACAACAAAGCAAAGGTTATTTCTCTTCAAAGCATCCTTACACTCTGATGCATTAAGGAGGAGGAAAGATTCTGTAATATGATGAACTAGTATCTCTCCAGATGTTGATGCTTTGGGAGGAAGGCAGAAGCTGAAATTACTGGCTGGTGGTTGTACTTTTTCATTTAACCTTAGATTGCCATGTTTTGTACATGCTACCCTTCTTCATTTAAACTAATTTCCAGTTTCTTGTTTTCCTTTAATTAGTCCTTTATTTCTTCTCACTTGGTCTTTTTTATTGGATCTATCTGCATTTCCCACTTGTACACTTTCTTTAAGATATTCTTCTCTCTCCATGGAATTAGAGAGCAAGAAGGCACAAGCTAATGGGGAAAGAGGTGCTAAGAAACAGTTAACAAGGGACCCTGGTTCCATTAGTCCACATAGTCCACAATGCTTGTGGATAACTGTTCTTTCTGTTCAGCTGTGGGTTCTACATTTCATATCCCATATCCCAAATAATTCTATGTGGAGAAGGGGAAATGGTGATAGTAAGAAATAAGCTCAGGGTAGGTGAGCTTCTTTCAGGCTATTGATAAGAGAAGATGGTAACAGCATTTTATGTCCATGTTTGCCACCTTGATGTCTGTGGATTCAATTATGTCTCCTCAACCAGAGCTTGAAAAGATTAGAGCATCCCAGACATGAACAACTGCTGTGTGTTATTCACTTTCCTTTTCAGTGTGGTAAAATTCCTGGTGTAATGATTGCAAAGGAGAAAACAATTGTTTTGGCAATTATTATTATTAGAGGTCTTAGTCCATCCTGATGGAGAGTATGAATCACAGCATGGTAAGCAAGAAAGGAGAGAGAGAGAGAGAGAGAGAGAGAGAGAGAGAGAGAGAAGAGAGAGAGAGAGAATACCTTTCACCACAGGCTTTCTCCATTTCCCTTTATTCTACCTGTCCATGAGCCTATGAGATGGTCCCAAAGTCATTCAGCCTCTTAACTGGGCATACCCTCATGAAAATATGCTTTACTAATCTTCCAGGTGCCTTTCAATACAACTAAGTTGACCAGTCAAAATTAAACATCACACTACACTTGAGCATCTTTATTATATTTTATGTTTATTTTTTACTATTGTTAATCTCTGTGTTGAATGTGTAGATTAACCTTTATCACATGTATTTGATAAAGAATTAAAAAAACTATGCAAAAAGATATTCTTCTCTGGTATTCACCACTAATAATTGAAGAAACGTTATTATGTTCAAATCCAAGGGACATTCACCAGTAATGTAATAAATATATTGTTGGACTCCTAAAGGGTAATCAAGAGTGTTGATCATGCCACTATGGTATGAAACACTGCTTCCCTATGCCATCCACAACAATGTACTAAGTCATTATTTTCAGGCCTCTGTGATGCTCTCGAGGTTCATGGTGCATTTTCACCATGCATCTTCACAATACATGCATTTTCACAATACATCTAAGGATTATTGGGGGTTTATCATAGGGCATGTTTTTTTCACTAGACATTCTCTCCAAACAATATCAGTTCCTCCCTCCCTCCCTCCCTCCCTCCCTCCCTCTTTCTTTCTTTCTTTCCCTCTTACTTTTCATTGCGCATGCCCCTCCCCAAGTCCACTGATAGGGGAGGTCCTCCTCTCCTTCCTTCTGATCTTAGTGAACCTGGTGCTGTTTTTTTATCACTAGCAATGAAATGTATGGTGGTAGGTATTAAGGATATAGAGAAGTGGATGAGTCTTCACTTAACATGAGAGGGGTTTAATCGTCCCTACAAGAAAGGAAGACTCATCCACTTCTCTATATCCTTAATACCTACCACCATACATTTCATTGCTAGTGATAAAAAAACAGCACCAGGTTCACTAAGATCAGAAGGAAGGAGAGGAGGACCTCCCCTATCAGTGGACTTGGGGAGGGGCATGCGCAATGAAGGGGGAGGGCGGGTGGGACTGGGAGGAGAGGAGGGAGGGGCTTATGGGGGATACAAAGTGAATAAACTGTAATTAATTAAAAAAATAAATAAAAAATAAAAAGAAAGCGAATACCTCATCTTCATCCTGTTCACTTTGTTAAACTCATTCTCTTTTTACAGTAATATTTCAATAGACATTAAAAATTTTATCATCTGAAAAAAAAAGAAAGAAAGGAAGAAAGAAAGAAAGAACAAGCATCTAAGACTCCAAATAGGACACCAGAGAAAGAGTTCCATCATATCTAACTTAGCAAACCTGTAAGCTTATTAGAGTCACTGATAGGACTATAGCTCAGGTGCTTCTTAGCAATCACTTCAGGAGCGACCGACAAGTTCCTATATCACAGAAATTTACCCACCTTGCTTAACAGAACCTTGCTCTGCGAAGGTTCCTGCACCTCTTTCAGCCAGTTTGAAGACTGATCAGATTGCTGCTGATTATAACCTTGGTGAGAAATCTTGTGGGTCTCACAACTTTCAGGTGTTTCTGAACCTTGCAACCTGAATTAAGTTCCTGGGTCTTGTATGTTTAATTTACTTCTGGAGTCTTTTCTAAAATTGTTTTTATTTTTATTAATTGCAGTCTATTCACTTTGCATCCCCCTTGTAGCTCCCTCCCTTCTCCCCTCCCAATCCCACCCTCACTCCTTCTTCCTCACCTGTGCCCCTCCCCCAGTCCACTGATAAGGGAGATCCTCCTCCTCTTCCCTCAGGATCCTGAAATATCAAGACTCATCAGGACTGTCTGCATTGTCTTCCTCTGTGGCCTGGTACAGCTGCTACCCCTCAGGGGGAGGTGATCAAAGAGCAGGCCAATCAGTTCATGTCAGAGATAGTCCCTGTCCCCATTATTATGGAACCCACTTGGACACTGAACTGCCATGGGATACATCCAGGCCATCTCCATGAGTGGTCCTTGGCTGGAGTATCAGTCTCAGAAAAGACCCCTATGCTCAGACTTTTTGGATCAGTTGTTCTCCTTGTGGAGCTTCTCTCCCCTCCAGGTCTTACCATCTCCCCCTTCTTTCCTAAGATTCCCTGCACTCTTCCCAAAGTTTGGCTATGAGTCTCAGCATCTGCTTTGATACCCTGCAGGGTAGAGCCTTTCAGAGGCCCTCTGTGGTAGGCTCCTGTCCTGTTCTATGTTTTCTCCCTCCTCTGATGTCCATCCTCTTTGCCTTTCTGAATGAGGATTGAGCATTTTAGCCAGAGTCCTCCTTCTTGATTAGCTTCTTTAGGTATACAGATTTAGTATGTTTATCCCATATTATATGTCTAATATCTACTTATGAGTGAGTATATACCCTGTGATTCTTTCTGCTTCTGTGATACCTCACTCAGGATGATCTTTTCCAGTTCCCACCATTTATCTGCAAATTTCATGATCTCCTTGTTTTTTATTGCTGAGTAATATTCCATTGTGTAGATGTACCACAATTTCTGTATCCATTCCTCAGCTGAGGGGCATCTGGGCTGTTTCCAGACTCTGGCTATTACAAATAAAGCTGCTCCAAACATGGTTGAGCAGATGTCCTTGTTGTCTACCTGAGCGCCTTTTGGATATATGCCTAGGAGTGGTATGCTGGATCTTGAAGAAGCGCTGTTCCTAATGGAGTCTTATAAGAATCTTTCCTCCTCTAGGACAGATGCTTCAATTCAGAGAAAATATCTATACACCTGTTAATTCCACTTCCTAAACATCTTTCAGATACATTTTGACTTTATGACTGCAAGAGAGTAGTTGTTCTCGGCATAGGTGCCCTCATATGAAGGCATTACTGAGACAATGTATACACCCACATCACAAAAGGATCTCCGTATCATCGTCAACATACTTGTGTTATCCATACTTTTAAAATAGTTATACTGCAAATAACACAGCCCTAAGCACACTTGCTCAGTTTTAAGTGGTTTGACAAAGCGCTACCACAATCTATATATGTTTCTACTTCTTCTGCATTCAGTATATGTTTGTGAAGTTCACCAAAATTGTCACATGTACCTGCAAGATTTACAATCATTGTGTTTTAATGACATGATGTTATATAGTATAATAAACGTTTTATTGTTATCTACATATACAGCGTTCAGTTGAGGTTCTTTCATTTAATTAAGGGATATTCCTTATTCATAGATTAATCTGTCGTATTGTTTGAATTCTTGAAAAAACACATTTTATGCTTTTCCCTATATCACATTCGCTTACAGTTTTTCCTTTTTCTTTTAGGTATTACCACTGAGAACCTTTTTCTCCTTCGATATTTTTATGCTAAATATTGTTTAATTTTAATTGTTTCTGAACATATGAAAGAGAGTCCTCCACCTTTAAAAGAAAGTTTCCGGAGACTTTTTGGGAATTCAGATATGGTCAGTGTTCATTAAGATGCATGTGCACGCGTGTGGACCCTTTCCCCACTTTTCACTGTTAGTGTTGTTCAGTCCGTGCCCTCTCTTTGGTAATTAGAAGAAAAATCAATTTGTTCTGCTAATTGTGCTCAAGCTTCTCTTTATGAACATATTAATCTCACTGGGCACTTCCCTTTTCTCTGCATGTGAACATAGATTTTACTAAATCCAAGTCCTTTCACTCCCAAAATGATACTCTGTAAGGCGATTTTGAGTGTGAAGTCTATTTTATGCTCTGCTTTCACTCTAACTCAATCCTCTTTGCTCAGCTCAATGAGCACATATGTTTGCTTCAGCAGCTCAGCTTGCTTTCTTAGGGGAAGCTTCCTGAAGGATCTTCTGGATCCTGAGCAACTCTCTCTTCCCCTGTTTTCTGTTGGAGGCACACAATTTCTATAATTGTGTATAAATATTAATGCTAATAATCTTGCCTGTAGGTGAAAGTTCAACATCCTCTCCACTGGTAATCAGAAACCACAGGGCAGCAGTAGCATGATCCTGGTCCCAGATATTATAATATTAAATGTTATTAATATAGTAAAGATGAATGAGAGTTTTACATTCATCAATAACATACAGGCCATATAGACAACTGTATCTCATATTTAAATTACTTTAAAAGAAAGGAACCACTGTGTGTGAAATTCCAGTTTCATGGCACTTGTAATCAAAGGCACTTAATAAGGCCTTTTTCTTCAGAATTATCCTTTCTTTCTAGTACCTTTGCAGTGACGGCACAGCCATCAAAATGTTTCTTGACCACATACAGGTTACACATGTAGGAAATGATCAATCTAAGAAAATTTTAACTTTTATAGAAAATAAGGTGATTTAAGTGATGGGTCTGGACAAAATCCTCTGGAAGTGAACCATATGTACAATGTTTAAAAGTGACTTTCAGTTAAGTGAAATCAGCAATTTGGTGGCAGATATTTTAAAACAGTTGTATTCTAGAAAAGATTAGATAAACACGCAACCTCTTCATGAGGGGATTTACGTTCTCCAAATTGTCTGTTTTAAGCATATGACTTTGGTGGTCTTTGGGTATCAAAGTTACTCAAGTGATAAAATGTGCCTGTTTGCCTCCTCAAAGTCAGGTGTTACAGTAACCACTGACTTAAAGCATAGAGATGATAGGTTTGATGAGCTTTCAGAAAGTTCTGGTAAAAATTAACTTTTTTTTTTCATCATACAATTTAAGTGCTTGCATTTTTATTTATAGTTGAGCAAATACATGAGCTTGGTGGAGAGAGTGTAAGAAACAAAGCTGACACTGTGAATGTAAATCGCAGCCGAAAAGCCATTAATCACAGGGGTGCAGGCACTACCATTTGTATTTCTGTAAATTTAGCTGAAATATGAAAGTTATTAGTTTTTAAATCCTCACGTGAGCAACATATAAATCTTTAAGTATAAATGATCTCAGCTATATTTTGAACAAGGCAGCTCTATTATAATCAATTCAAGTTTAGAATGTAGCTCTGAAGACTTCACATATAGAAATTACATTTACCATTTGAAAAATACTGTGGTTTTGATTTATAGGGGCTGAAAAATGCGTGCAGTATCTGAAAGTTATGAGGTATTTTCTCAGTGTTCTCTAAGCCAATAAACTTAAAACAAATCATCTCGACCTTTGCACAGTGAAGCTCTGGCCACTGTGATTTATCCCCCTAGGTCACAGTACCTGCAAAGACAAACGAGAGAGCATCAAACAATGTTGCATTTCTTGACATTAACCCCTTTCACAATCAGGCAGGTTACAGACAGAATCTCTTCTTAATGCTGTCCTAGGATTATGGGCTGAATTTTACAAAGCTCCAGGAGCTATGATTACCCACTCAGTAATTTTAGGAACACCAAAAAAAAAAAAAAAAAAAAAAAAAAAAAAAAAAAGGCATTTAAGCAGTATATGCCTTGTCATTTGAAAGATATCCTAATCTTTTAATATTTTAATAGCAAAACATGGTGTACTCCTTTGAAACAAGAAAGTAAAATAAATGTGAAATTAATCCACTTTAAATATTGCAAGAAAATATTTAGTCATGTTTATATTTTTTTGTTTGTTTGTTTTGTTTTTTTTTATTTCAAAAGGCAAAATCAATCCTAGGGGAAGCTTTCTGGGAAGCATCAGGAATTCATGAACCTATAGTAACTTTGGAGCAAATCTGGAAGGAAAAGATGGTTCAGGGACTGGACATATGTCAACAAAGATAATAGATTCATGTTGATGGACTAGAATGTAAAGTTCTTCCATTAGATCTAGGATTATTTTGTCTTCAAGATTAAAATTTATTGGAGCCTGAGAGATGGCTTAGTGCTTAAGAGCACTGACTGCTACTCCTGAGGACCCCGGTTCAATTCCCAGCTCCCACATGGCAGTTCAGAACTGTTTGTAACTTTAAGATCTGACACGGACACACAGACATACATGCCGGCAAAACCCCAATGCACATAAAATTAAAAAAAAAATCTGTTTTCATAATTTTGAACTCTGTGTTATTCTTCTGTCCTCAAGTCATCCTTAGTCTAAATGTATTTGAGATACAGTAATAGAGGTAGATCATGCAATCAAATCTAGGGAAATACGTTCACATACATGCGCGCGCACACACACGTACACACACGCGCGTGCACAGCAGTTCTTTCTCTGGTCAGGCACACAGCAACCAGAGTGGCATCCCTTTCCAAATACTGCTGGCTGATGCCTTCACAACTTCACAATTACCCGTCTCTGTAAATTTCTACTGTATCATGTCCACATACACATCTCCCTATCATTCTCTGGCAGGATCACCTACGTGTCATTTTTAGGCACAGCACTGTGTCCTATCTGGATTCTGGTGCATCTGCTTCGAAATAATTTTATCTGCTCAGGAGACTCCTCCACATTACATGGATGATACTTTATCATTCAGGCATCAGCTTAATATCTTCTCTATAGAGTGAGCTACTTGCATCACCATTTCACATTTCTTTGGACAGCACTTATCAATATTCAATGTTTTCCTGGACATGTATTTATTGCTTTGTTGTCTTTCAAAGGATGAAGGACCTGTTATTTGTTCCACTGTTGTTTCTGGGCCCCCAGAATAGCTATTTTTGGAAGGGCAATCATTCTTCCATACTTGCCATTAAATTATACTGTTGAATTTGGGGGAGCCAATTTGCTTATTTACATGTTTTTTCTTTGTTTGCTTTCCTTTTCTTGTGGTACTAAACACTGTAAGTTAGTCTTGAGCATGTTTTGTTAACCTAGGTTGTTCATGAACTGACAAACATCTTGCTTCAGCCTCCCAAGTAGCTGGAACTTAGGCGTGGAAAATGTTTAGAGTTCAATGATCTTTTTAATCTTTTCTATCTTATTCCCACAAAACTCAGCTATGGCCACATGATGGGATATGGAATGTCTGAACATAATGATTATCTACCTTTTGTGAAATAAAAACACGGCCTGAGGTCTCCATCAGAAATGTACATAATTTTAAAAGCAACTTTGTTTGACCTAATCACAATTAATTATGTGAATGTAAAAAAATTTGACAATGAAATTAATAAAAAACACGAGTAAGAAAAAGTAAAGGCCATTAAATTGAGATAGGTATGTCAGAAAAACATGGGGCTTTTCATATTAAGTTCAACAAGTTGAATTTTGCCAAATTCAATTAAGCTGCAAGAAATAAAAATACAATGTTGAATAATCCGTAACCCCCTTCTTCATTAATAAGCCAATTTCACACTCATTTATCCTCATAAAAGATGGCTACCTAATCCAAGTTGTAAAATACAACCTCATTATTTTAAGAATTTCCTTACACAATCTGTAGTGTTTCTTCAGGGATTGGCGATAAAGTCGGTGAAGAACAAGTATCGTATGTGATATATACTGAATACTGAACAGCAGAAACCTTGGTTTGTGCAATGAAGGGAAATGCTTGTCGGTTCACACTTTAACAATTAATTATGCTCACTGATAGAAAACAATTTCCACATCGCAGTGGATGTGATTGTTTTCTGGAACAACTGAACAAGTCTAATTTATACTGCGTTCGGCAGTTGGCAATAGCCGGCATTGTTGATTGAGGTTGGTGGCAGAAATAAGGGAAGTAAGCAGAGGCGATAGAACTGGACATCCTCCAAGACACTCATTAATCACGTGACTAATCTGAAAATGAATGCATTATGCAAATTGTAGGTCAAAGAGGCTTCCTGGCTTGGAGAGATACCAGCATGTGAAATTGTGTGCCGCTTAAACACTGAACCAGGCAGGGGCCTGGGATGTGTCAATGTCATGCTTTAATTGGAATATGGTAGTGGGTGGAACATATTTTTAGAATGAAACATAAAATTCCGTAAGATTTAGTGTGGTTAAAATGACATCTGATGGCTCAGGAACGCGCTTCTGAAATTGTCTTCAGTAAGACCATGGAAATATTCAGTCTGTTCCATGAAGTAAAGATGGGGCATAAAATAAGATAGCTCAGTTTGCTGCCATGGACCAATTTTGCCTAAAACTTCCTTTTTACCACTTCAGTCATATTGAAACTGGAAGCATTTTATGTGTGTGAGTGAGGGAAGTCCACTCCTTTCCAGACACGAACAGAGGGAATCAGAGTCGAATTACCAATTCTGTTTTGCCGTAAGTGATTCCTTCAGTTTTCTTCAGGTCTGCTCCCTGACAACTACAGCTGACATTTTTTTAAAATTAATCTTTTAAAAAATAAGAATTCATGTTAAAAATTAAATGTCTGTGACAGGCTTAGATATATCCAACCAATCTTTTCCATTTGACATGGGACATTGAAATGTTTTAGGTATATTTATCTAAATTTAAGATTATTTACTGGCACACCTACTGATGAATTGGTTTCTAGTTCATGTTTTGGAATAAACAAACACAAGTTTTAAAAAGTATTACTTTGAAGAGCCTTTGGAGTGGTAGCAGGTGCTAAGTTGGCTATCAGTAAAGAATGACTTGGTTGTTAAGTACCTTATTCGATGTGTAGCACAGTATAGCAAGGTACCCACACATTGCCACTCATTTAACTAATTAGAAAACAGCTCTACTTTATAAAGCTGGGAAACTCTCACATTTTTTGTTTTCCCACACATGGTGAGAAGTACAAAGATACAATTTGACCAAATCTGGTGGATTGCCAATTGTCTCCTTGTGCAGTAATTTTCTCTGAGATAAAAAATTTCAGCTTGCAGGGAACCCTATTAAGACTCAGAAGGCTGCAAAAGGAGGTGGAACATTCCACCCTGCATGGGAAGAGAAGCTCCTTCAGATTCAGGAAGTAAACTTCTCAGAGTTTCTGAAATTGAATAGATGCACCAGGCCTCCCGCCCCCTAAGTTTGTCAGAGTGAAAAAGACTGCTGAGAAACGCTTTGAGCTGAGGTGCTTACAAGAAGCTCAAACCTGTCTTTCAGAGGACATCTGTAGTAGGTTCCTATCTTGTAACCTTTCTTCTGCCTTTTCGGTGTCTATCCTGTTTGCCTTCTGAATAAGAATTAAGCATCCTCCCTAGGCTCCTCCTTGTTATTTAGCTTCTTTAGGTCTGTGAATTGGAGTATGATTATCCTGTATTAAAAAAATGGGGTACAGAACTAAACAGAATTCTCAACAGAGAAATATCGAATGGCAGAAAAACATTTAAAGAAATGCTCAACATCATTAGTCATCAGGGAAATGCAAATCAAAATGACTCTGAGATTCCATCTTACATTAATCAGAATGGCTAAGGTGACCACACATGCTGGTGAGGATGTAGAGAAAGGGGAACCCTCCTCCATTGCTGGTGGTAGTGCAAACTTGTACAACCTATTTGGAACTCAGTCTGGCACTTTCTCAGAAAACTGGGAATAATGCTACCTCAGGGCGCAGCTACATTGCTTCTGAGCATATACCTGAGAGATGCTCTACTCTTCAGCAAGGACATTTGCTCAACTCTGTTCATAGCAGCTTTATTCATAATAGCCAAATACTGGAAACAACCTAGATGTCCCTCAACTGAAGAATGGATACAAAAATTGTGGTACATTTATGTAATGGAATATTACTCAGCTATTAAAAACGAGGATATCATGAAATTTGCAGGCAAATGGATGGAACTAGAAAAGATCACCTTGAGTGAGGCAACCCAGACCCATAAAGACACACATGGATCACAATTACTTATAAGCTGATATTAGGCATGTAATACAGGATAATCACACACAGTCCTTTAGGGAATATTTATACTAGTTCATCTAAACTATCACAGCTCCTGGGCTGTGCTGTTGGACTACATGTTTGTTTAGTAGTAAATAATTAGTCAACACAGAGTAATCATTTTCGCTCTTTGCTTAACTTTTAAAATTATTCTTTACTGAAAATAACATTAAGTAATAAAAGAACTTAATGATTCCCTAAAAGAAAAAACTTTGTTATATAGCCACCAGCCAGATACATAGCAGAGTCTTCCTCATTGTCCCCAAATTACCTGTATGTCCACCAAAAAGCTACCCTTAATCTGTTTTTCTAAAATTATATTCTGAAGTTACTTTATAAGTATCATCAAGTTCACTGTAGCCCTTTCCCTTCTCCATCTTCTTCATACATGTGTACACATGTTTATTTACAATTCATATCCATGCACTTTTTTATATTGCTTGTGTGTGGTCTATTGTGTTAACACTAGTGGACACTTGGAATTTCCTTCCCAACTATAGTTTGATATAGTGACTTACTCAAAATTATGTTTGATATTTATGAAAGACAAATTTGTAAATCATACTGTATCTTAGATTAAAAAACAATATCTTTTTTCTTTTCTTTCTTTTGTGCAGTTGACAGATATTAATAACTCATTAATAAATGTAAAATGCTGATATTCCACATCTATAATTTCTATAGTCCTTGTCATATGGAATATTTTATGAAGTAAGATATTCTGTCAAATTGTGTTTATTTAGTGATTTGATTTATGCAGAAATTCCATTATGTTTTCATCAGTTACCAGTTTTCAAAAGAGGAAGCTGATTTTCTAGTCTTTGCAAAAATGACTAACACAGTTATTCTATCATCATGAATTTATTGATTTAAAATACTTGATTCCCTTACTTTATTTGATTCCCATAACTGTCTTTAATGCACTCCATTTACACATCTTTTGCCAATGGCTTGTTTTAAAATTGTCTTTGAGATCTTTGAACATGATACTGTTATAAAATGAATTGTGGCAGAAATAGGGCTTTTGGTGGAAATATTTCTCAGTACTGTGACAAGGAGAAGGTAGTCCTGATTGCAAAAATAGTGATTTTTTTTCCCCACCTATAAAGACAGCAACCTGAGCCCAGCGTGGTAGAGCAGGCCTGTAATCCCAGCACTCAGGGAGGTAGAGGCAGGCAGATCTCTGTGAGTTGGAGGCTAGCCTGCTCTACAAAGCAAGTCCAGGGCAACCAAGGCTACAAAGAGAAATCCTATCTCGATAAACACACACACACACACACACACACACACACACACACACACACACACA
>NW_026596069.1:5085678-5215872 GCF_907164565.1 Psammomys obesus
CACACACACACACACACACACACACACACACACACACACACACACACGACAGTGTTCCTCAAAATATGGCTGAATTAGGAATGGAAAATTCTCATATTTCATGATGTTTGGAGACATGAAATCATCTAGAAATTATGGAATGTATAAATTATGTAATAACCAAGAGAGGCTTCTGGTTTAATTATTCTTATGATTTCTATTCTACTTTTCTGTTTGAGGTCATCATCAGACAGACAAAAAGCATATCCAGCAAGTTTAGGCATTATGTTTACATTCAAGACATAAAAAATGAATTCTTTATCTCTTTTAATTTTCTCTTGAATCATATCTAGGAAATTGTCATAAAAAGTAATATATCATTAATGGCAAAGGGAAAAGAAGCAAGAGGATGAGCTTTGTTTTGTTGCTATTATAAATAAAATCCTGCCTTTCTTCTGATAGGAAGAATTCTAAGATGATGAGGAAATGAGAGATTATGGATCACTTTCTTTTAAATATTGTCATGACCTGAAATTTCTGTCCAACATACTATTTCACAGGTGATGTTTAATTGTACATGTTTCATGGTAAAACAACAAAGGATCTTGCAGGAGGAGTTGGGGTCACTAATTGGTTGATTGTGTGGTTGATGTTTTTATCCAAATGGGAGACTGCCTTAGATGTGATTGGAATTGATGTTATCAACAGAGCTATCAAAACGAAGACACATAACCCAGACACAAAAGAATCACAGCTTTTCTTATTGCTTATGAAGAAATAAGTTGCCATGATGTAAGATAGATGCTCTGGTAGAAACTGAAAGTATAATGCAGAAGAGTGACTCAAAACTACATCCAGAAACAAAATACAAGTCATTTCTAGCCAACACCTCTATATAGCACTAAAGACCTGCTCAACAGAGGAAACTTACCAATTACTCAATTTATGAAGTCATGGATTTTGGAGGAGAACCTATCAGTACTATTTGAGTAAACAAACATCCTAACAACAATGTAAACATTTGTCCATATAAGCATAGATCTTTACTACCTCTTCAAAAGAAACATCTCTTTGCCACGAACAGACACCACAAAAAACCACACCCAATCAAAATGCAAAGTTCTGGAGCCCAGTCCTACTGGATACATCTGCAAAATAACTCCTGCACCTAAGGCTCAGGGAGCATTGTAGAAGTGGGAGCAGAATAATTGTAGGCATCACAGTACCAGAGAACTTACTGTGATACTGTGTATCCTAACAGTGTTAGAATCTACATACATAGTTTCACAAACATGATTGCCTAAACATGAGTGAAACAAGAATCACAATAGACATGCCAAAGTGCATGGAGGAAAGGCCATGAAACCTCAACCATACAAGAACTACATGCAGCTAAGGAAGGTTGGTAGTGGGAGAAATAGTCTTCTCTGGGGAAGAGCACACCCACTGCTTATCTAAGACCAAGTGGTCAACCCTGAAAACACACATGTAAGTAACAGTATACCGACCAACTAGATATTTAAGAATATATGTGTATGCACATACACATACACACGCAAGAACAATTTAAAAATGAGGTCATGAGTTTGAAAAAGATCAAGGAGGGCTATATTAGAGCATGATGAGAAAACAAAGGGAAGGGGGAAATCTTGTAATTATATTATAATCTCAAATATAAAGAGAAATACATTTACTTGTACATCTTTGTGAAGTGCTGAGCACAACATCGGTTTCATTGAGCAAAGATCAAGGAACCAGAAGCCCTGTGTTCATTTTTACAATGACTTGAAGAGATTTTTCATCATCATTTCTCTTGCTTTGGGAGGCTACTTGAATTTCTTGCTTTAACCTCCTCCTATACAATCACCCATTTAACATGTCTCTAGACTTGTTTACTTATTAACATAACTTCAGCATTTTCCTCTTCCAACTTCCATTTGTTTTTGGAAGTCCCTGGTGATTGAATGGGCACACTTTGCAACCCAGGATAGTCTCTATTTTCATCTTCAATTGACTTGCCACGCCAGTTTCTCTTGTAACATGATGTAATGAACTTGTAGGTCCTAAGAATTAAGGCACTGTCCTGTGTGTGTGTGTGTGTGTGTGTGTTTCTGTTTGTGAGTGGTTGTGTACACGTTATTCTGTGTACCACAGATGTCAAAATAAATCATAATTACTACTCTGAGAAAATGAAATGGTCCAGATACTCACTCCTCATTGTTGTAGTGGGTTGACCCATGCAGGTGTTGCCTCGGTAGAAAACTGTGTTTATCTGCTCTTTATCTAACATTTAAGGATCCAGCTATGAGGACCATGTATTAAACACTAATAGCTAGATTTTTTTTCTTTTTTAAAAATTCTTTATTAATTACACTTTATTCACCTTGTATCCCCCCTGTGATTCCCTCCCTCCTCCCTTCCAAATCCCTCCCTTTGTCCACCCTCTGTATGCATGCACCTCCCCAAGCCCACTGATAGGGGAGGTCTTCTTTTCCTTCCTTCTGATCCTAGTCAATTAGGTCTCATCAGGAGTGGCTGCATTGTCTTCTTCTGTGGCCTGATAATGCTGCTTCCCCCTCAGGGGGAGGTAATTAAAGAGCAGGCCAATCAGTTCATATCAGAGATAGTCCCTGTTCTTATTACAATGGAACCCACTTGGATACTGAACTGCCTTGGGCTACATCTGTGCAGGGGTCTTAAGTTATCTCCATGCATGGTCCTTGGTTGGAGTATCAGTCTCAGGAAAGACCCCTGTGCTCAGATTTTTTGGTTCTGCTGCTCTCCTTGTGGAGTTCCTGTCCTCTCCAGATCTTACTGTTTCCCACTTCTTTCCTAAGATTCCCTGCACTTTGCCCAAAGGTTGCCCATAAGTCTCAGCATCTGCTTTGATAGTCTGCAGGGCAGAGCCTTTCAGAGGCCCTCTGTGGCAGGTTCCTAACTTGTTCCCTCTTTTCTCCTTCTTCTGATGTCCATCCTCTTTGCCTTTCAGGATAGGGATTGAGCTTTTTAGCAAGAGTCCTTCCTCTTGATAAGTTTCTTTAGGTGTACAGATTTCAGTAGGTTTATCCTATATTATATGTCTATATGAGTGAGTATATACCATGTGCATCTTTCTGCTTCTGGGATAGCTCACTCAGGGTGATTTTTTTCCAGATCCCACCATTTCCTGCAAATTTCATGATTTCCTTGTTTTTTATTGCTGAGTAATATTCCATTGTGTAAATGTACCACAATTTCTGTATCCATTCCTCCACTGAGGGGAATCTGGGCTGTTTCTAGCTTCTGGCTATTACAAATAAGGCTGCTACAAACATGGTTGAGCAAATGTCCTTATTGTGTACTTGAGCCTCTTTTGGGTATATGCCTAGGAGTGGTATAGCTGGGTCTTGAGGAAGCACTATTCCTAGTTGTCTGAGGAAGCACCAGATTGCTTTCCAGAGTGGTTGTACAAGTTTACATTTCCACCAGCATTGGAGGAGGGTTCCCTTTCTCCACAGCCTCTCCAGCATGTGTTGTCACTTGAGTTTTTGATCTTAGCCATTCTGATGGGTATAAAGTGAAATCTTTTTTTTTTTAAGATTTATTTATTATTTATACAATGCTCTGCCTGCACACCAGAAAGGGACCATACCTCACTGCAGATGGTTATAAGCCACCATGTGGTTGCTGGGAATTGAACTTAGAACCTTTGGAAGAACAGTCAGTGTTCTTAACCTTTAAGTCATCTCTCCAGCCCCCATAAGGTGAAATCTTAGGGTTGTTTTGATTTGCATTTCCCTTATGACTAAGGACGTTGAACATTTCTTTAAGTGTTTCTCTGCCATTCGATATTGCTCTATTGAGAATTCTCTGTTTAGCTCTGTACTCCATTTTTAATTGGATTACTTGATTTTTTGCTGTTTAACTTCTTTAGTTGTTTATATATACTGGATATTAGTCCTCTGTCAGATAAAGGGTTGGTGAAGATTCTTTCCCAATCTGTAGGCAGTCATTTTGTTCTGAGGACAGTATCCTTTGCTTTACAGACACTTTTCAGTTTCATGGGGTCCCATTTATTGATTGTTGATCTTAGAGCCTGTGCTGTTGGTGTTCTATCCAGGAAGTGGAATGTAAACTATCTTTCAACAGAGGACAGCTTTGGGATTATTTCCATTTCTTAAAATTCTAAATTTGTCTTATATAATGTGCAGACATATTCACTAACAAAGAAGTAAATTATTTTATCTTACTAATTGTGCTATACCCAAACCAGAATTTCTAAAAATTACTCAAGGTTATGTTAACTAATATAATAAAAGATTTTTGGAAATATAGTTAGAAGGTATTGCGTGAAGAGGCAATAAGAAAAATAAGGTCGAAAACAGGTAAAATTAAACTTGCAAGTTTTCTGATCAAATTTCATGTGCTCCTATGAAACAAGTACATTTTAATCACTACAGTTAATTTATTTATTATCTTTCCCGTGTTTCTCATCTCTATTGCTATAATTCCTTGAATTTATAGTTGGATAATTTTTCAAATTTTTTTCTTTACTTTTATTATTCATTACAATTTATTCACTTTGTATCCTGGCTGTAGCCCTCTCATCTCCTCCTGTTTCCACCCTTTCTCCTTCTCATTATTCATGCAGAAAATTGATTCTACCCATTCATTGTGCCTTGCCAATATGGCTTTTGTTCTTTTTGACGTAAAATATATTTCTAGAAGTTTTATCCAAGATTGGATAATTTGTTTTTTTCCTTCTCCTTTAGTGCCTTGAGGTTGAGATCAGGGACCTTAATTTCTATTTCTACAGAAGACTTAAGAATCTGACAAAAAGCCAGGTGTGGTGACTCACACCTGTAATCCCAGCACTCTGGGAAGCAGAGGCAGTCAGATATCTGTGAGTTCAAGTCCAGCCTGGTCTACAAAGTGATTCCAGGACAGCCAAGACTACACAGAGAAACCTTGTTTCAAAACAAATAACGAACAAACAAAAAAACAAAAACAAAAAACAATAAAACCAAAACCCCAACCCAACCCATCCCAAACAAAAAACAACCCTGAAGACATTAAATACCCATTGCATGACCCTGACCTCTTTTAATCTTTCCCTCAAATCCACACTCAACACAGGCCCTTGAGTCCTTCACTATTGTACTGAGAGTTTATTCCTCTCCAGCAAGCAGATCATGTGATCTATGGGCTGAGAAGAAAAGGCGTGGCCTCTAATGCTCTGTAAATAGAGAGAGGTCTTTGTAACTTTCTAATCCAAACACCAAGGCTTTGTAAAAGCTGTCCTTCACTGACTCAAGTTGGAACTCCTATCCCCTTATGTTTTTATCAAAACTGCTATCTCAATTCAAACGACTTTCTATGTCCTTAGGCATTAAAGAGAAAACAAACTTAGAAAGTTGTATTGGTCTCCACTGAGTGTTCTGCTACAAACTATCCATTGTCAATATTTTTAGGAATCTTTTTAGATTTCAGTTACAACACATAAACCATCATTATCATCCTCAAGTCTTAGGCATCTTCCCATATGTGTATGCATTATTTTAAATCTTGCTTAAAGTCATTAATAAAACGATAAACACAGTATGGCAAATGGAAGAATAATCTAGAAGATTTCTACCACTCAGACAGCAATCTGTGATTTATCATGGTGGAGGAAGCCGTTCAAACACTTACTGACCCTATCAATCATCTTTGCTGTCATGCTGTATTTCTCCATTTGTCAACTGGGATTACAAGTCAAACCCCGATCTGATGTCCGTTTCCTTGCACGATTGTGATTCAAATGTCATCATGCATTTCTTGGAACCATAAAACGTCATTAATCATACAAAAGAGTTTTTTACTCCATTAAAGGAGATCTCAAGTCTAACTGCATATCTTGGGATTTCATTCTCTTTACAAATGATAGATCTATTTTCTGGTTCTACATGTTATTCTCCTACTAAAAAAGAAAAAAAAAAGTCCAAGAAATGCAGTATTTCTAGCAATTGTCAGAGTTCCACATCATTCTTTTTACTCTTGTGTCACTTCTCTGAAGAGTGACAGAAATAAAACTAAAATGACTTAATAAAACAGTAAGTTCCCTAATACTGCTGTGCTGCTGGTACTGGTTCCCATTCTGTTTCTGGTTCAGATCATTTCATGATTGCTGGAGTTGCAACTGGTTATGAACTCAGTTTATAAATTTAGACAAATTGACCCAGATTTCCAACATGAACATACTCTTCAGCCCATATGATCTTAGAAACACTTTTTTTTTAGCTGCTAGTTGTGTGAGTCATGAACACTAATAAGTAACAAATTAGTTCTCTCCTTCTCTAAAATCCATGTCCTCTGATTTTCTCACTGGTAGTTATGTGTATGTGTGGATGGATATGACTGTGAGATGAATTTAAGGTAAAAGAACCTTCATATAGTACAGTCAAAACAACTTTTATCATCATGAGTCTTATCATTTCAAAAAGTATATGCAAAATTTTTGAATATCAAATTAGTATAAATTGATCAAAGTAACAAAGGATATCATTTTTCTATCATTTAGTGCCTATGAAAATAATAACTTAAGAATGTGTTAGATTTAAGGGAAAGAAGTTAAAAGTGCATAATGTTCTGATCTTAGCAAATAGCAAAATTTCCTTCATAGGAAATTGTATATTATCTTTTCTTTATAGTTAAAAATGGGTCATGAAAAGGATACATTTATCTTCCTCAGCTATAAAAAGCCTTTTCATCTATAGAGCTTGGCCAAAAGACCCAGATTCATAATGATAGAGTTGTCTCTGCAAATTTGCAAATCCTGTTCTTTTTTTAATTAATTAATTGATTTGTTTACTTTACGTCTGGTAGTAGCCCCCTCCCTCCTATCCTCCTTCCCCTATATCTCAGAAAAGGGGAGCCCCCTACCCACCCACCCACCCAGCTCATCTAGGCAAAGGAGGACTGAGTTCATCCTCTTTCCATGTGTCCTGGTAAGGAAGTCCCATCAAAGGGAAGTGATCAAAAAGCAGGCCACAAAGTTCATATCAGAGACAGCCTCCACTCCCCTTACTAGTGGACACACATGAAGCCTGAGCTGTCCATTGGCTACATATATGTAGAGGACCTCAGTTCATGCATGGTCCTTGGTTGATACTTCAGATTCCATAGGCATTTTTCTGGGTCCTGGTTAGTTGGCTCTGTTGGTCTTCTTGTGGAGCTCTTGTCACCTCTAGGTCCTTTCATCCTTTCCTGTACTTTTTCACTAGACTTTCTCTGCTTTGCTCAATGTTTGGCTGTAAGTCTCAGCATCTGTTTCGAATCCTTGCTGGGTGGAGCTTCTCAGAGGACAACTCTGATAGACTCCTGTCTGCAAGCATAGCAGAGTATTGTTAATAGTGTCAAGGGTTG
The DNA here is from genome assembly GCF_907164565.1 of Psammomys obesus. NCBI lineage: Eukaryota > Metazoa > Chordata > Mammalia > Rodentia > Muridae > Psammomys > Psammomys obesus. The sequence goes on from NW_026596069.1 coordinate 5,093,041, forward strand.
GCTCTCTTCCATGGGGTGGGTCTTGGGTTGGGTCAGGCATTGTTTGGACATTCCCTCAATCTTTGCTATGTCTCTTCTATCTTTGTCCCTTTGGGTCTTGTAGGCAGGGTAAGTTTTGGATCAAAGTTTCTGTGGGTGGGTGGGTGTTCTCCTTCCATCGGGAGTCTTATCTAGTTAGAAGATATGCTCTTCAGTCTCTATGGTCTCTACTACTAGAAGTCTCTGCTTGAATCCCCTTCATATCTTCCCAGAAGCCTACCCTGACTTAGGTCTCCAGCTTGTCATGAGTTTCTCTTTTCTCTGCAGGCCTTCTGTCCTCTTGCCCATGCTCTCCCCAGCTCTGATCTCCACCCTTATTAATCTCTGTGCCTCCTCTCCTTCGTTTCCTCTCTTCAACCACTACCTCTGTCTATTCTATTTCCCCATCTGAGTGAGATTTAAGTATCTTTCCTTGGGCCCTCCTTGTTACTTACCTTCTTGGGGGTTTGTGCATTATAGTATGTTTATCCTCTACTATACAGCTAAAATCTGCTTATATGTGAGTATATACTAAATATATCTTTCTGGATGTGTCTTACCTCATTCAGGATGAACTTTTCTACTTCCATCTATTTGCCTGCAAATTTCATGATTTCCTTGTTTTTAATGGTTGAGTGGTGTTCCATGTGTAAACGTATCACAGTTTTTTATCGATTCTTCAGCTGAGGGACATCTAGGTTGTTTCCAGATTCTGGCTATTACGAATAAAGCTGTACGAACATAGTTGAGCAAATGTTTTTGTTGTATGGTGGAGCATCTTTTGAGTATGTCCCCAGGAGTGGTATAGCTGGTTCTTGAGGTAGAGCTATTCCCAATTTTCTGAGAAAGTGCCAGATTGATTTCCAAAATGGTTGTACAAGTTTGCACTCTGCCCAGCAATGGAAGAGAGTTCCCTTTCTCCATATCCTTGCCAGCATATGCTGTCACTTGGGTTTTTGATCTTAGACATTTTGACAGGTGTTAGATGGAATCTCAGAGTTGTTTTGATTGCATTTCTCTGATGACTAAGGACATTGAACATTTTGTAACTTTTATTAATTATACTTTATCCACTTGTATCCCCCCCATAAACCCCTCTCTCCTCCCCTCCTAATCCCACCTTCCCTCCCTCTTCTTCATGCATGCCCCTCCCCAAGTCCACTGATAGAGGAGGTCCCCCTCTCCTTCCTTCTGATCTTAGTCTATCAGATCTCATCAAGAGTGGCTACATTGTCATCTCCTGTGGCCTGGTAAGGCTGCTCCCCCCTCAGGGGAAAGTGATCAAAGAGCAGGTCAATCAGATTATGTCAGAGGCAGTCCCTCTTCCCATTACTATGTAACCCACTTGGACACTAAACTGCCATGGGCTGCATCTGTGCAGGGGTTCTAAGTTTTCTCCATAAATGGTCCTTGGTTGGAGTATGAGTCCCTGGAAAGACCCCTGTGTCATTGAACATTTCTGTAAGTGCTTCTAGGATATTTGAGATTCCTCTATTGAGAATTCTCTGTTTAGCTCTGTGCTCCATTTTTAAATTACATTATTTTGTTTTGGGTTTTTTGTCTGTTTGTTTTTTGTAAAACCAGAAATGCTAAATCTACCAGAAGGGAAGTGTGAACCAGCCTTGAACTCATTGACACAGGAGACAATTTCCTGAAAAGAACACCAGCAACTCAGGCCCTAAGATCAATAATTAATAAATGGGACTTCTTGAAACTGCCAATGGATTGAAATGGCAGTCTACAGATTGGGAAAAGATCTCTGAAAATTCCTTTTTGTGGTAAGAATCTGAAGTGCTATCCACTGGCTCATGTATTGAATGTTTGATTCCCAGTTAGTGGTGCTAATCCAGGAAGTTCTGAAAACTTCACAAAGTGGGGAGTAGCTATGACTTTGAAGCTTATACTTGGTCCCCATTAGTTGTTGCCTCAGTGTCTGCCTCCATTCTGCCACGAGTTGAAGCAGCTTCTCCAACCCACACTTTCAGTAACACGAGATTATGTCCAAATGTGTAATGCCTTGTGTCCATCCATTGAAACCTCAGACACCATAGTCAAAATAAATCCTGCATCATTTTAAGCTGTTTATATCATCAATTATCCACAATGACACAAAAACAACTAACAAACCCTCCATAACAATCTTTTGTTTCTGTAAGAACATTTAGCACCAGAAGTGTTGGCTCATCCCTATAATTTCACTTGAAACAGAGTTACTGCAAGTCTGAGTTCTGCCTAATCTGAGATCAAATTAAATATGCACATCCTAATACTCTCCTGTCTTAATACGAGTCTGTTGATGTATCTCAATAGCAATTTGCTTAGAAGATACTAGGCACTGAGTTTAGCTTCCAATAAGAAGCAACAATAAAATACCTTTCTCATGAACAGAAAGACCTATACATTACTTCCTTGACCCCTTTTTAAGATGGTTTTTGTGTTGTTTGAAAAGCATGATGGGATCTGAATCCCTGCTTACTAGTGAAGGGGAAGCACACTTGTTTTTTTTTCTAGATTCTTATTCTCTCTACCCTCTTAGCTGGCTTTGCATTCAAGCCCAAATTATTATTATTTTTTTTTGTTTTTAATTACACTTTATTCATTTTGTATCCCCCCATAAGCCCCTCCCTCCTCCCCTCCGGGTCCCACACTCCCTCCCCCTTCTTCACCCATGCCCCTCCCCAAGTCTACTGATAGGGGAGGTCCTCCTCTCCTTCCTTCTGATCTTAGTCTATCAGATCCCATCAGGAGTGGCTGTGTTGTCATCTTCTGTGGCCTGGTAAGGCTGCTCCCCTCTCAGGGGGAGGTGATCAAAGAGCAGGCCAATCAGATTATGTCAGAGGCAGTCCCTCTTCCCATTACTATGTGACCCACTTAGACACTAAACTGCCATGAACTACATCTGTGCAGGGGTTCTAGGTTATCTCTATGCCTGGTACTTGGTTGGAGTATGAGTCTCTAGGAAGACCCCTGTGTTCAAATTTTCTGGTTTTGTTGCTCTCCTTGTGGGGTTCCTGTCCCCTCCAGATCTTACTATTTCCCACTTCTTACATAAGATTCCATGCACTCTACCCAACAGTTAACCATAAGTCTCAGCGTCTGCTTTAATAGTCTGCAGGACAGAGCCTTTCAGAGGCCCTCTGTGGCAGGTTCCTAGGTTGTTTCCTGTTTTCTTCTTCTTCTGATGTCCATCCTCTTTGCCTTTCACGATGGGGATTGAGCATTTTAGTCAAAGTCCTCCCTCTTGATTAGTTTCTTTAGATGTACAGATTTTAGTAGGTTTATCCTATGTTATATGTCTATATGAGTGAGTATATACCGTGTGTGTCTTTCTGCTTCTGGACAGCTCACTCAGGATGATCCTTTCCAGGTCCCACCATTTACCTGCAAATTTCATGATTTCCTTATTTTTCGTTGTAGAGTAAGACTCCATTGTGTAGATGTACTACAATTTCTACATCCATTCTTTAGTTGAGGGGCATCTGGGCTGTTTCCAGCTTCTGGCTATTACAAATAAGGCTGCTACAAACATGGTTGAACAAATGTCCTGATTGTGTACTTGAGCCTCTTTTAGATATATACCTAGGAGTGGTATGGCTGGATCTTGAGGAAGCGCTATTCCTAGTTGTCTCAGAAAGCGCCAGATTGCTTTCCAGAGTGGTTGTACAAGTTTACATTTCCACCAGCAGTGGAGGAGGGTTCCCCTTTCTCCACAACCTCTCCAATATGTGTTGTCACTTGAGTTTTTCATCTTGGCCATTCTGATGGGTGTAAGGTGAAATCTCAGGGTTGTTTTGATTTGCATTTCCCTAATGGCTAATTATGTTGAGCATTTCTTTAAGAGTTTCTCTGCCATTTGATATTCCTCTACAGAGAATTCTCTGTTTATCTCTGTTCCCCATTTTTTAATTGGATTACTTGGTTTGCTGCTTTTCAGCTTCTTTAGTTTTTATATATACTGGATATTAGCCCTCTGTCAGATAGAGGGTTGGTGAAGATTCTTTCCCAATCTGTAGGCAGTCGTTTTGTTTTGATGATGGTGTCCTTTGCTTTACAGAAGCTTTTCAGTTTCATGAGGTCCTATTTATTGATTTTTGTTCTTGGAGCCTGTGCTGTTGGTGTTCTGTTCAGGAAGTTGTCTCCAGTGCCAATGAGTTCAAGGGTATTCCCCACTTTTTCTTCTACCGATTTAATGTGTCTGGTTTTATGTTGAGGTCTTTGATCCACTTGGACTTCATTTTTGTGCAGGGTGATAAGTATGGATCTATTTGCATTTTTGTACATATAGACATCCAGTTAGACCAGCACCATTTGTTGAAGATGCTATCTTTTTTCCATTGAATGGTTTTGGCATCTTTGTCAAAGATCAAGTGTCCATAAGTGTGTGGGTTTATTTCTGGGTCTTCTGTTCGGTTCCATTGATCCACCATTCTGTTTCTATGCCAGTACCATGCACTTTTTAAAACTGTTGCTCTATAGTACAACTTAAGATCAGGGATGGAGATACCTCCAGAAGATCTTTTATTGTAGAGGATTGTTTTAGCAATTCTGGGTTTCTTGTTATTCCATATGAAGTTGAGAATTTTTCTTTCCAGGTCTGTAAAGAATTGTGTTGGTAATTTGATTGGAATTGCATTGAACCTGTAGATTTCTTTTGGTAAGATGGCCATTTTTACTATGTTAATCCTGCTAAGCCATGAGCATGGGAGATCTTTCCATCTTCTGATATCTTCTAATTCTTTCTTCAGAGACTTGAATTTTTTTTCATACAAGTCTTTGACTTGCTTGGTTAGGGTTACACCAAAGTACTTTATGTTATTAGTGGCTATTGTGAAGGGTGTTGTTTCCCTAATTTCTTTATCAGCCCTTTTGTCTTTTGTATACAGGAGGGCTACTGATTTTTTTGAGTTAATTTTGTATCCGGCCACTTTGCTGAAGGTGTTTATCAGCTGTAGGAGTTCCCTGGTAGAATTTTTGGAGTCACTCATGTATACTATCAAATCATCTGCAAATAGTGATAAATTGACTTCTTCCACATGATAATCTCCCTAGATGCTGAAAAAGCATTTGACAAAATCCAACATCCATTCATGTTTAAAGTATTGGAGTGATCAGGGATACAAGGCACATATCTAAACATAGTAAAGGCGATATACAGGAAGCCTATAGCCAACATCAAACTGAACGGAGAGAAACTTGAAGCAATCCCACTGAAATCAGGGACAAGACAAGGCTGCCCACTCTCTCCATATCTCTTCAACATAGTTCTGGAAGTCCTTGCTAGAACAATAAGACAGATGAAGGAGATCAAGGGGATACAAATTGGAAGCCCAAATTTTTAGTTCTTTAATTCCAGCATATACCTGCACCACTTGTTCCACTGTGCTTTTGGCTTGTTTGCAGATCTTGAATATCTCAGTGTCTATTAGAGAATGCTTCTGGACCACTTTGCATAGACTGGTGGCTTATTAAAATGCAGACTACTGATTCTGCCCTACTAAACCAAGATTTGCATCTCAACAAGATCTTCAGAAAAATTTGTCTTTCTGGAAATGTTTTTAAACACTGCTTTAGCTTATTATTCAAGAAGCAACTACAAAATCAATAAAAAAATTATTCTTCCATCTGTAGAAATTTCATTTCTGTACCTCTTTGAAGAACTAATAATTTAAAGTTGCCAAACTTTACAGAAGGCAAGTATGGAGTTGCTGAAGCCGTGATCCTCTATGTTAAATTTAATTTTGGTGTATATTTATAGTGTTCTGTTGCTATTATTCTGGTAGGCATTGGGACACAAAATCACTTCACTTCTTTGATTGAGAAGAAAACTAAAAGGATTCGAGTGACCCACTCCCTTCCTCCTTTTTCCCTTGAACAAAGCCCTTCAGGATGCTGCTCTCAACATGAATCCTCTCAGCTCTTGGTGTCCATGTGCTCTTTCTACCTTTTTTTTCACTGACTAGGCCACTGCTTCTGCATCCAAGGCCTTTTGCATTAACTTCTGGTGTTTTCCCATCCACTTCTCTCATCCCCCTTGATCATTTCCCTCTAGATTGCATTCTACATTCTCTTTTGACAGCTGATCTTGTGCAAGATTAATCTTAGGATAAGATGTTTATGGTTAATAATTTACCAATATTTTACCTCACCTGCAATTTTATTGGAAATTAAGTTGCATATGTTAGAAAGATCATTTCTATGAAGAAATAGTCTGTATTTAAGCCCATTCTGTCTGATAAAACATCTGAAAATCAGTTTTTGTAAAGATTAACAGTCTCATTTTGCCTTTGGTGGGAGAAGTCTTGGTTCGGAATATTCTCCACTAGTAGACTTCTGCACATTCCCAGGCAGAGTCCTTCAGCCTCAGGGGATGATGCTAGCACATTGAGCCTGATGTTAGTGTCAATACAGAGCAGGAACAGGGGAACGACATCAAATCTTCCATCTACAGAAGGAAGAATGTTGGCAGTCCCTCTGGGTGTGTGGCAGTCTACTACACTGGCATCATCAGGGCATATTCATGCTATCAGCAGGTGAATCTTGGTGTCTTTAACTTCTCTTACAAGAACCCTTCTCTATGTTTAGGGACAACGTTTCAGCTGGTGTGCACCTCAAATACAATTCTCACAGATCTAAATAAACATGTTTCCATTCTTAGTGCTACAACGTGGGTAAACAACCCAAACTTTTTCAGAGTTGCTGTGAGAGCTCAAGGCCCAGACCTTTGTGACAGGGTTGCCTCAGCCTTTTTTTTAATTATTATTTTTTTTATATTAATTACAGTTTATTCATTTTGTATCCCAGCTGTAGCCCCCTCTCTCATCCTTTTCCAATCCCACCCTCTCTTCCTTCTCCTTCCATGCTCCTCCCCGGTCCACTGATAGGGAAAGTCCTCTTCCCCTTCCCTTTGACCCTAGCCTGTCAGGTCTCATCAGGATTGGCTGCATTATCTTACTCCGTGGCCTGGTAAGGCTGGTCCTGCATCAGGATGAAGTGATCAAAGAGCCAGCCACTGAGTTTATGTCAGAGTCAGTCCCTGTTCCCATTACTAGGGAACCCACTTGGCGACTGAGCTGCCATGGGCTACATCTGTGCAGGGGTTTTAGCTTATTTCCATGCATGGTCCTTGGTTGGAGTATGAGTCTCAGAAAAGACCCCTGTGTCCATATTTTTTTGGTTCTTGTTATTGGTGGAGAGGGGTGTCCTTTCTCATCACTATTCATTCTGCAAATGAAACTAAGCTTGTTTCAAAACCCTTTTTACAGCCAATAACCTTAAATATTCTGGATATTTCACTGAATATTTATTTTTCAGGAGAGGGGTTACATCAGAGTTTAAATAATTTTCCCTGTCTCCTCCTGAAGCTTCAGCCTTTCTCTTTCCTATGTGAATCCTTTGAGGACCAAGCCAGGTTCCACAGTGGATCCCTCCAGTGCTTTTGCTTTCTGTCTAAATGAATTTATTCCTAAGTAAACTTTTCACAGAACGCTTAGCAAGGAGTAGTATAACTGCCTGCTTACTTTAATTCATTTCCCTCAAATTTTAAACTCCACGTGACTAGGCACAACGTATGACTTACATTTCAACACAGTAAAAATTGTGCCCATCAGAGATTGCACAATGGATGTTGGGACAAATTAAATAATGATGAGGCACACAGCAGATTTTATATGAAAGGGGATTATTAGATGGAGATGAAGAGAGAGAGAGAGGAGAGAGCAAGACATGATAGGGGGGAATAGAGAGGGGTTTCCTGACAGAGAAAGGGGAGATGACAAGAAGGTAAGAGAGGCCAAGAGAGAGCAAGAGAGAGACAAAGTAGGTGGGGTGATCCTTTTAAAGAACAATGTAACCATGCCTGCCAGGTGTGGCTATCTGGCCAGCAACACATGATGACATCATAGGTTGCTAGGCAACCCAGATGCAGGTGCCTAAATACTAACACTAGATACTCAGATGTGCACCGGAATCCTATCCATTTTGAATCTGCTGGGTTTAATCAGAAGAGTCAATATTGTCCATTTCCAAGTATTTCTGCTTTGCGTGTATATGTGGGTGCGCACATCACATGCTTATGCTCACACATGCCCTCATATGAACAACAGACAAGATTTATGGAGGATGACCTCCAAGAAAGACCTTGATATACCTTAGTTAAGTCTTCATATTATTTATTGCCTTTTAAAAATATTGAGTCAACAGTTGCTACTTTGAAGACATACAGTGGCTCAAAGTTACAGATTAAAGGTTCAGTGAAATAATATCAACTATATAATTTGGTTTGAGCAGTAAATCATGTAAGAAACAGTCAAGTATTATAATATTTTCAAACCATGTAATAAATATTCAATAGCACAGCTAGCTGCAATGGCACACACCTGTAATCCTAGCACTCAGGGAGGCAGAGGCAGGTGGATCTCTGTGTTTGAGGCTAGCCTGGTCTACAGAGTAAGTCCGGGACAGTCAAGGTTAAAGAGAAACCCTATATCAAAAGAAAAAAAAATCAGTAACATTTCCTTGTGTTTTTTCAGTTCCATATTGTATAGATCTAAATCACCTCAATATTTACAATTAAAATATTCTAAGTTACTTAAAAAAATATGCATTTTCTGGGAATATTTTCCAGAATACTTTATGCTTTTTAAATTGATCAAAACAGTATACTTGAGGATTATTGGAAACATATCTTGTTAAATCCTGTATGATCTTCTGCTCAGTAAATATGCATTTATATATGTACAATCATAAATAGTAGATGTGATTTACATTTCTTATAGTTTGGCTAAAAATTTACAGTATGATGTGTCTTGACTAAATTGTGCTTCTTTGTTTCCAATGCATTATGACATATGCCACTATGTTGAGCCTTGTAAGAGCTTGTCATTTATTTATTTATATCTTATAAACAAGGTAAGTGGCTGACCAACACGGCATACATATATTGTGATAGATTAAAAGCTTTAATATCGGCCTTTATTGTTTTAGTTTATAAGATTCTGTGGTAGAAGCAGAGCACAGAGGAGATACTGTGGTCTTATGTTAAATATCCACATTTTAAGATGACTTTTAAGGTGGTTGGTGTCTCCATGAATGCAGTCTTTTTTTTTCTTTTTCTTTTTGTTTTTTCAAAGAATGTAGCATGCAGCTGTGATCCTTTCTGCCTGAAGAAGCTCTGTGTACGTTTAGCCTTTTGCGTGGGAAGATAAATGAGCTCACTTCAGGATAGGCACCGTAGGCAGATGGTGGGAGTTTGGGAGTGTTTATATGCATTCAACAGAGTGTTTCTGACAGTATGTTTCTGCATGGGCAGCCTCAATGGGAGTGGATAAATGGGAACTGAAAGCAGGATTGTTTATAGAGGGGAAATGAAAAGGATTAGCTTTTATTCAGGCCAGGAACGTGACCCAGATTTCCCACTTCTATTAGAATGTATACATGTATGGACATGTCTTAAAAAAACAGAGAAAAAAAAGTCTTGGCTCTGTGGCACGATTTTAGTTTCCAGCTTGTTCCCACCTCTTCTTCCTGAAGAGGTTTTCTGATCTCAAAAGAGGCTTCTGTTTGATGTGTGTCCCAGGTGCTGGCTCCTCCCACAGAGCGCCCCAGCCTGGGTTACTCAACCTCAGGTGGCTGTTCCCTGGCCTTTGCACTTAAATAAACAAACATGAGATTGGAGGCTCACCTGTGATCCTCACCTCATAGAACCTTCCTCCGAGTTAACTATTTCTCTATCAGGAAACGGAAGAATAAACCCTATGCACCCTCCAGATGTGAAAATAGCCTGTAATTCCACAGATGCTCTCCTTATGAGAGAGACATCAGTGGCTGAAAAGAGAGTGATTTTGAAAAGCTGGAAAATTCTTATGATTCCTAGTATATTGAGCGTGTGTCAGGTTCTGTCTGTGTGCTTTTATGTCAGTGCACATCACACGTGTGTTTCTGTGTGCACACGTGTGTCTTCCTATCTCCCAGATCAAACACGCTTATAATTTATGGGAGGTTCCCAGCATGCACATTGGCAAAAGCATCTCCTGTAGTTGATCATTTCTATTTTATGAATAAAGATATTGTAAAATAACTCATTTGTCCAAGTGTGGTTCAAAAACAACAGCATGGTAATTATCTATGTCTCCTAAGTGACACTCTAAGAAAAGCTTTTGACAATAGATCTCTTGGCCCTTTCTTTACAATATACACAGTGAACAAGGCAAAATATGAACTTTGGGAACCCATGTGTTGAGTTGAGCAGCTGCCAGAGGGCACTAAAGCAATGCTACGCTTAACTAGGCTGCAATATGTGTGATGGTTAAGCACCATAAGAAAATACATGATGTAAAGGAAGGAAGAGATTCAGAGGCCTGTCCAGAGCTCCAGATCCTGGCAAACACGTATTAGTTGTCCTTACTTAATGGTCAATGGACACACATACTCAGTATTTCCTGTATTGAAATGTGATGCCTTTCTGCCTTCCTTCTCTCAGGAAATACCAAAACTATCTTCTCAGCTATGACTATCAGAAATTTAGAGGCGTCTCTAATGAATGTGTGGCCTGTGTCTACGGTAACATATGAAGGAACATGGCCAAATCCATGATGCTGTTCTATGTGCACTTTTGCTTTTTGTCTGTTTGTTTAGATATATTTATTTTATTTGTATGTGCAGAATGATTTGCTTGCATGAATGTAGGCATATTATGTGTGTTCCTGGTGCCTATAGAAGTCAGAAGAGGGCATCAGAGCCCTGGAACTGGAGTTACAGATGGCTATGGGCCATCACAGGGCACTGGAAGAACAAAGACTCTTAACCACTGAACTATCTCACTAGCCCTGGCTGGCCTGAAACTACCTACCTAGACCAGACAGGCCTCAAACTCACAGAGACCCACCTGCCTCTGTCTTCACAGTGCTGGGATGAGAGCTGTGTGACACCTCTCCTGGCATTCCTTGTGTTGTATTCTAAGACATTTGCAGGTTTCACTATCACCCATGTTATATACGTTGCTCTCTTCATGTTTTATTTAAACAGCATACCAGCTAGTAACTTGGATGGAATGTCTTTTTACAAAATTTCAAATTTAACCACAGCTTTTCTGTGGGACAAACATAAACAAAAACTTTTTCCTATGTTTTCCAGAAGATGCTTATAAAACCCAGGTGAGGATTGACAACGAGCCTGCTTACTTAGACATCTTGGACACTGCTGGTCAGGTAGAGAATGTGTTTTATTTAAAAATAATGATTGCCTTAATTTTGAAATTATAACAAAATTGCATCGTTTCCCCTCCCCTTCCTTTTCTCCAGCACCTCCCATGCAACCCTCCCCGACTCTCTCTTAGAGTCTTCTTCTCTTTAATTTTTGTCTAGAAGGTATGTTTAATAAAGCTCACCAACCTCAGATAATTTTGTGTTTAATCTCATGCACACTGACCATAAAATAGATGACCTTAACACTTCAAAGAAGAGAACAAATTTGCAATATTGATCAAGGATTAATGATGAAAAAGAATTGATTTTAAAAGGTGAATCATATTTTTTAATGTTTCATTGATAGTCTTAAGTATAAAATTGCATATTAAAGTACTGCATTGCCAATAAAATTATGAAATTGCCCCCCTGCCCCATCTACTGTGAGAATGAAGATCATTTTCAGCAATCAGACTGTGGACAAACCAGAAAATGTTGACATCACTCTGAAGGGGCACATGGTCATTGTGAAGGGTCCCTGCGGAAGGACTTCAATCACATCAATGTAAGGCTGAGTCTTCTTGGAAGAAAAAGAGGACGTTCCAGCTTGACAAATGGTGGGGTAACAGAAAGGAACTGGCCACTGTCAGAACCGTTTGCAGTCACGTTCAGAACATGATCAAGGGTGTTACACTGGGCTCCCGCTACAAGATGAGGTCTTTGTATGCTCGCTTCCCCATCAACGTCATTATCCAGGAGAATGGGTATTTGATTGAAATCTGAAATTTCTTGGGTGGAAAATACATCTGCAGGGTTCAGAGGGACAGGTGTTGCTTATTTTGTCTCTCAAGCCCAAACAAGGATGGGCTTGAGAGACAAAGGATGAATGGAAGGATGAATTGATCCTTGAAGGAAATGATATATTCAGTGACTCTAATTCAGCAAGCCACAAAAATTAAAAACAAGGATATTAGAACATTTTTGCATGATATCTATGCATCTGAAAAGGGAACAGTGTTTCAGACTGATGAATAAGACCTAAGTTACCCAGCTCCAAAAACAAGATCCTGAATTAGAAGTATGATTTGGGATGTCTTTGGGAACAATAAAAAATCCCATATTGAAAAGAAAGAAATTATAAAACTAAGAAAGTAGCTTGTTATTCTCATGGAAATATAAACACTATTTGGAGGTAGGAGAGGGAAGCCTTTAAATTATGTAAATACAATGTACTAATGTATATATTTTCAAGAAACATAAAAAGAAAGTAAACAGAATAAAAAGTACTCTGTAATTATAAGGAAAAATGAAGAAAGGCAGCGTGGATACAAGACGCCATAGTTCTTGCTGTGTAGGAGGGTGGAAGCTTTATCCAACTTCAACTCTTCAAGTTATTGTTACAATAAATGCGTATATTGAGTGCCTGGTGCAGTCCATATAAATTGAAAGTAAACAGAATAATGAGGAAAGACTAATTAAGAAGTTTTTAATGTAATGTAACACACAAAAAGAAAAAAAAAACACCTTGGAAAATGAGGTAAGAAATCCATGTTATGATATGTACTTATGAATGTAAGCAAACCGGGATCACAATGAGTGTCAGAGGCGTGTTAGATAGAGGTGAAGCTCACCTATATTTTTTGAGAAGATACAGAGTGAAGCAGGACTCAGTGGTAATCTACTTGGCTAGATGGCTGATGGGCCATAACTCCTCCTCCATACATATACACAGGGAAATTTAGCTAACCTTGGAACAACATTAGAGAAAACGGATTTCATTCCAAAGCAATTTTAGGCTGCAAAAGTGAAATTTTTATTAGCAAAAGGGTAAATATTTTAAAAATTCTAATGTTAATATTAAAGCCAATTGATGAGCCAAATTTAAAGAGAACATTATAAAATTATCAATATTTTTGGATTATAACAGAAATTATTAGGGTTTATGCTCTATTTTATAATCACTGTAGTTTTCCATCTATTATTGGTTTTGAATTTAAAACTTTAAAACTTAAACATAGAAAGTACGGAGTTAAGTTAGATCCCAGCACAAGAAAGATTTAAAACCAGTATAATTTATCATTTATTTTCTATAGCTACTTATGAATGACTGCGGAAATTAGAGTGTTGATAGTGAGTGATTCACTAGAATTGATAATTAATTTTTGTATTATGAATTGTATGCTAACAAACTCATTTGTTTCTAGGGACATTGGACAATGAACTGATGGGGAAATTTCTAAAGACTTTGGGGACATAAAATGGAAACTTATCTCAATTATAAAATAGAACATTTTTATGTAGGGCAAAATACATTTATTTCTAGGGGAACTGGAAGCCAAATTGCAGGAAAACAGAGTAGGCTAAATTCCAGTCGAAATAAATGAGACATGATAAGCTATAATGGTACCTTGGTAAATCAACTCAGAATTACTGAAAATTTCAATTAACATACGTTTTTATAGAACGTGAATCCTTCATTTGTTGACTGTAAGGGTTGTTTTGCTTCTCCACTGATCACAAGCTTCGTCATGTCATCACAGAAGATACTGTTTTACTGGGGGGGGCAATTTGTCTGTGGAGCTTCTAGGGATATTCTGCTATTCCCCGAAAAGAAGAACGTGTTTCAGAAGGTCCTTGATCTACAGAAAAGAAGGAACCAGGGAGTTGACCTAAACCTGTGAGCAGTGTCAATCAGATTCAGCTTCATCCGGATCGGTTCCCATTGCTAGACAGAATTATGAATTAGAAAATCATAACATTATTGCTTCCTGCTTTGTTATATGTTTCCATTATACAGATGACCAGTACAGAATGTTCATCGATTTGTTCAGTATAGATGTAGATAGAAAATGGTACAAATGTGTGAACAAATGATGAGCAATGAAACGTACGTCTGGGACTCTGTGACCGGTAACACTGAAAAACTTGAGGGTATACAATTTGATAGATAAGGGTGTTAAATCTATACACCGTTACACTATTGTTCAGCCAGGTAGTAACTGTAGCCAAATACAGGAGTCCATAATGCTGAGCAGATGGCGATATGTTGGCTTTTACACTGTTATTAAACTCGCTCACACAGGAGGCGGCCCATGCAGTTGATTTAACAGAAATTATACCCCTGCGGGGGGCTAGAGAGAATACTACTCAAGTATTTTAATAATGCCACATTGTTGGATTTTGATGACATTAATCTCCATATCGGTTGAAGTTTATTAATTGTACAGTCAACGTAGAAGGGAGCTAGAAAAGCTACTGTTAATGTTACTGTCTAGAACTGGATTGGAATTGTGATACTATCTAAGTGAATTATTTCCTATTTGACATCTGTATAAATGTTTGAAATACCAATAACTATTGGTTTATTCCATAACATTTGTAACCTCAGCAGTTATTTTATGCAAGAGCAACATAATTAGGAGTAAGTAAATGAAAAATTCAGTGACAAATATGGGTCACATGGCTTATTTTTTTTTTCACATATCTGACCAAAGTGGGTTTAGCATTACATGAAATATTTATTGTTTCTGTGACTTTCTTTTTTTTTCTGTTTTTTTCTTTATTAATTACACTTTATTCACTTTGTATCCCCCCTGTGGTTCCCTCCCTCCTCCTGTTCCAATCCCTTCCTTCCTCCACCCTCTGCATGCATGCCCCTCCCCAAGTCCACTGATAGGGGAGGTCTTCTTTTCCTTCATTTTTGATCCTAGTCAATTAGGTCTCATCAAGAGTGGCTGCATTGTCTTCTTCTGTGGCCTGGTAATGCTGCTTCCCCCTCAGGGGGAGGTGATTAAAGAGCAGGCCAATCAGTTGATGTCTATGACTCTCTTTTGTCTCATCCAAAATGAGGTAGCCAGAGTAAATGTTATTTATACATTATAAGTTTCATCATATTATCATTTTCAACACTAGTTTATCTATTACTTCTGCAACAAAATATTCTGTAGTGGAAATGGTTACATTCTCTTGACTATTCTAAAATATGTAACAAACACATATATTTTAAAATGTCTCCTGTATTCTTTTTTTTTTTTTTTTTTGGCTTTTTAGTAGAAAGAGGATGTAAGGACAAAATACTACCAATACATTGTAAAGGTAGTCCTCAATACTTTTTTTTTAATTTAATTTATTTCTATACTTATTTATTACAATTTATTCACTTTGTATCCCTGCTGCAGCCTCCCACCCTCCCTCTTCTCCCTCTATGCCCTTTCCATAGTCCCCTGATAGGGGAGGACCTCTTCCCCTTCTATCTGACCCTAGCCTATCAGGTCTCACCAAGGCTCTCCTCTTGGCCTGGCAAGGCTGCACCCCCCACGGGGAGGTGATCAAAGAGCCAACCACTGAGTTCATGTCAGAGAGAGCCCTTGTACCCTTTACTAGGGAACCCACTTGGAAACTGAGCAGCCAATGGGCTTCCTTTGAATAGGGTGTCTAAGCCTTCTGCAAGCATGGTCCTTAGTTGGAGTATCATTCTCTGCAGTCCCCCTTGGGCCCAGGTATTTTGGCTCTGTTGTTCTCCTTGTGGAGTTCCTGTTCCCTCCAGGTCTTTCTATCTCCCTCATCTTCCATAAGGATTCCAGCACTCAATACTGTTTTATTTTATTTCTTTTTTATTTTTTAATATTAGTTACAGTTTATTAACTTTGCATCCCAGCTGTATCCCGCTACCTCATTCCCTCCCAATCCCACCCTCCCTCTCTCATCTCCTCCTTGTCCCTTTCCAAGTCCACTGATAGGGGAGGACCTCCTCCCCTTTCATCTGACCCTGATTTATCAGGTATCTTCATGACTGGCTGCAAAGTCCTCCTCTGTGGCCTAGCAGGCTTGCTCCTCCCTCAGGGGAGGGGGAGGTTAAAGAGACAGCCATTGAGTTCATGTCAGAAATAGTCCCTGTTCCCTTTACTAGTGTACCCACTTGGATACTGAGCTACCATGGGCTACATCCGAGCAGGGGCTCTAGGTTATATCTATACATGGTCATTGGTTGGAGATACAGTCTCATAAAAGACCCCTGTGCCCAGATATATTTGGTCCTTGTGGAGCTCCTGTCCTCTCCAGGTCATACTAACCAATACTGTTTTAAGAATAATGACTTCTTTTTTCTTAAACAAAATGGCAATCATTAAAAGAGAAATCAGAGGATATTCTCATGTCCTTTGTAGTATAGCAACAGCATTGTGTTAAAAATTCAGTATTTAAGAGTAATATAGCATGATAATGAGTCAGGATTTTGGAATTTTGTGCATATTTGGGAGGCTTCAAGAATAGTTCAGAAGGCGGCAAATGAAATGTTGGATTTTTGAGCTTAATTAAGGTTGAGGAAAAGCTCTGTGCTATTTTTCTAGACAACATTTCTGCATTTTTACACTAGCTTCCTGACTAGTTCTATGCTCTGATATAATTTGAGTCCCCAATCTTTCATGGGGTAGAAGTTTGGCCAACGGAAAAGTAATACGAAGGATTGGGGATTAGCCTTGAGGCCTTAGCCATGGCCTCAAAAATGGTGATGCTGGTTTATTAGGAAGGATTAGTTCTTCTGAAGGAAACTTGATAACAGGCCACAATGGACCTTCTCGGTCTCTGGCTTATGATCTCATTTTTTCATCTCTTCTGCTCACAAACCTCTGACCATCAAACCATCTTTTTTGTTGTAACATACCCAGTGGATGTGAGTCCCATTATTCTTAGACCTCAAATGCCATAGGTTTTTTTTTAAAAATTAAATACAGAAACTAAGGTATTTTAACAAAGGAGAAGAAATTGGACCACAACACATAGTAAATGGTAATTGAAATTAATGATATTAATTTGTTTGGAATGACATACACTTCAAACTGCATTGAAAGGATGCAGCTAAAAACCCACAAAAATATTAGTCTTTGAATTTGAGATAAAATTATAAGAAGCTTAATTTTTTTTTCAATTTTGCTTTGTGATTTAGAATTGAGGAATGCCCCATCCTATAAAACTAGAATGATTATTCCAATGAACTGAGCAGAAGATCCTGTCTTTACAGGCAGGGAAAAGAGCCCTGAGGAGTACAGATGGAGAATTAATAATAGGTCGTTTTAGAGGTGACTTTCTTACAGGGACTAGTTTATGGCCTCTCGGGTAAGTTAGGTCCCTTCTGACAGGCTAATGTGAATTTGCTTGCCTTTTGTTTTTGTTTTGAAAAACGCTCCATTTTAGAATGCTGTGTAACTTTATGGCACAGAGCAGAGGTGATGTTGTTTCAGTTTGATCTGTTCCACAGGAGCCCAGGGTGAAATATCGGCTCAAATAGAAGTCTGTAAAGCACTAACATCTCACACACTTTATAGCGAATAAAGCTAAATTTAACGAAGTCCATTGCTTTTCTTTATAAAATTGTTTTTAAGAGAAAAAATTATGCATTTCTATGTCTGTATTTGTTGTCTTGTTAGATATTTGTTATATTTCTTAATTATGTGGTTGTTCAGTTGATGCTTAAAAAAACACTATAGCCAAGATTTTGTGTGTGTGGTGTGTGTGTATGTGGGGGTGGGGGTGGAGTGGGTGAGCTTCTAGAAACTAATATTCCATTAAAACTATTCTTATTGCTAGGAATCCTCAAATGCCCTGGACATTGCACTTGAAGTCAAGAATTTGTAATCCAAATTTCTTCATTAGAAATCAATTCTGCGATTAGGCATCCGAGTGCTAAAAGGATCTCATTCAAGGAGCTTGGGTTATTTGTTGGACCAGCCACCGATAAATAGTATGCTTATTTTGACAGCAGCAAGAAACTGGAAACAAATGGAACAAAAGACTTGGAAGGTCTATTGCTGCAGAGCAATTAAATGTCCTGAAAGCATGTAAGAAGTGTCTTCTGATCAATGGAACTTGATGAGGAGCCTCTGTGTGGGGCTGTTCTGGAGAATGTGTTAATTTAGCTGGGTCCAAGAATCCTCTGAATTCCGAATGTATAATGAATGCATAGCCTACTCTCAGGCATGGGGAGGACCAGGTTACAGTGGCAGTTTGAATCTAAATAAGGAGCCCACCTGCCAGGCAGATAAGTACCTTTGATATTACCAAGGACTCCAGAGCCAGTTGCTCTCCAGTCAGGCTGCTGAGCTAGAAATCTGCACCCTGCCTTCCACTTTGATGCAAAGCTGTCTGTCACTGGAAAACTCTATAAAGATAAACATGCTTTCATTTTCTCAGCATTTTACATCTGTGAGTAGCTCTGGCAGTTATCTAGAATCTTCTAGCTCATTAGCCTGAATACTGTTCCTTCATCCCAAATAAAGTCATGTTTCAAATGGAAGATAAAATATCTAATGGAAAATTGAAATATATTTATGTCAGTAATATTTTAATGGAGCTACAAACTGAGCACTCTCCAGGAGAAAAAATAGTTGTAAAAAATTTAAATCATTTTAAAACCATTTAAAACAATTTCCCCTCCCATTTTGCTTAATTTTGTAGTTTTAATTTTCTTTTGTGGTTCAGGAAAGCCCCACTTAGGACAAAATGCAAAGCGCTGCTGCTTCTCATTTCAGATATCCAGCTTTGACTTCAAATCAAGCTTCTAGTCTCAGAAAGCCCACAGTGCTTTCTTGGTAGAAGAACTGTTATTTCAGATAGGTTTCATCTGTCGGAAAGGTAGAGGTCTGTTATTATAGCTCCTTGTGTTCTCACCCTGGATCGTCACATTTGAAGCATCATCGGAATGATGCTGCGTTATGGAGAAAAAAAAATAGACAAGATACAGTTGAGATGGTGGCTTTAACTAAAAAGTACTACAACGAACTGTATCAAAGTTACTTCTCATTAAACTACAAGAAGCCAATAGGATTGGAAGGACAGTGCTATGTTACTGTATCTCATCTTTCCCCTCTGATAGGAAACCTTTTCAGGCTTCTCTTTTAAGCAATGTCAATATGCCAAATGGCCCATATTAGTAATTCTGATGGTAAATGTGTATAGTGCAGTAGATATCATTTCTTATATTTTGTGGCTCTGGAAGGATTATAGAAAATCTAGCCTGAGTACTCATCACTTGATATCATGTTTTTTAAAAACATTAACTTCAGAATCAGATTTTCTAAGGATCTCAGGTCCTCACATTAGATTAAGCAGTTAGTCTACTGATGCTGCCTCCATTCTATCTTGGTCTTGCACCATCACTGTAAAATGGAGAAGCATCTGGTTACAAGTGATCATCAAGAAGCATGGGCAGCCTCAGAGCCACAATAGCAGAGTGGCTTTTATGGCCGTGAAAGAGTTCTCAGAGTGACTATAATCTTGTCAGACATGTCCCATTCTTTTCACTGAATCTGAGTTACTATGTCCAACGATAACTTGACTATCCCTTTTCATACAGTCATTTCCAACCCCAAACCTCTGCTATCAACTCTTATGTTTCTAACCATAGATTTGCTAAACTTTGAAAAGAAAAGACAGCGAAAAATTTTAGCTATTTTTGAGATTGCTTGTCATAGTTTGGGTTCTGTTTCTTTGAGAAAATATACTGACTGAAAACAACTGAGAAGGAAAAGGTTTACATTACAGGTTACAGCCAATCATCAAGGAAAGCCAGGGTAGGAGGAGTTCAAGGCAGGAACCTGGTAGCAGAAACTGAAACAGAAGCCATCATTCTTGACTGATTTGCTCTTCATTGCTTGATTAGCTAAATTCCTTTTTTCTCTTCTCTTTGGTTCTTTCCCTTCCCCTTCCCCTCTTTCTTTCCTTCCTTCTTTTTTCTTCCTTTCTTTTTTCTTTCCTTTTATTCTTTCTTTTTTCCTTCCTTCTTTTCTTTTTTTCTGTGTCACCTCATGTTTTAGAGATGTGGCATAATATTGATATGAACATAACTGTAGATATAGCCCTCTGAGACCCTCCTTTCAACCTGAGATAGAATTATCAGATCAGAAAGGAATTTTATGTTTATTATTATTAATTCTTTTTCAAATATTATTATTATTTTTTTATTTTTTTTTGAATTTTATTTTTTTTTTATCAGTTACATTTTATTAACTCTGTATCCCAGCCATGTCCCGATCCCTCATTCCCTCCCAGTCCCTCCCTCCCTCATCTCCACCGTACCCCTTGCCAAGTCCACTGATAGGGGGGACCTCCTCCCCATTCATCTGATCCTGTTTTATCAGGTATCTTCAGGACTGGCTGCAAAGCTCTCCTCTGTGGCCTAACAGGACTGCTCCTCGCTTGGGGGGTGGGGAGGCCAAAGAGCCAGTCATTGAGTTCCTGTTAGAAATAGTCCTTGTTCCCCTCACTATGGGAAACCAATTGGTTACTGAGCTACCACAGGCTACATCTGAGCAGAGGTTCTAGGTTACATTCATACATGGTCCTTGGTTGTATGTCAGTCTCAGAAAAGACCCTGTGCCCAGATATATTTGGTCCTTGTGGAGCTCCTATTCTTTCCTCATCAGACTAACTCCCCTTCTTTCTTATGATTCCCTGTACTCTGCCAAAGGTTTGGTCATGAGTCTTTGCTTTGAAAACACTGCTAGTTAGAGTCTTTCCAATGCGCTCAGTAGACTCCTGTCATATGTTCAATGCGCATCCCATCTGTCTTTCTAAACGAGGATTGATCATCTTACCCCATGTCCACTCTCTTGATTATCTTTTTTAGGTGTGTAGATTTCATTATGTTTATCATATCTTATAGGTCTATATAAGTGAGTATATACTGTGTTTATCTTTCTCCTTCTAGGATATTTCACTCAGGATGATCTTTTCTAGATCCCACCATTTGCCTGCAAATTTCATGATTTCCTCCTTTTTGATTGCTGAGTAGTATTCCATTGTGTAAAAATACCACAATTTCTGTACCCATTCCTCCGTTGATGGACATCTGGGTTGTTTCCAGGTTCTGGCTATTACAAATAATGCTGCTATAAACATGGTTGAGCAAATATACCTTTTGTGTACTTGAGCAAACTTTGGGTATATACCTAGCAGTGGTATAGCTGGGTCTTGAGGAAGCACTATTCCTAATTGTCTTAGAAAGCGCCAGATAGATTTCCAGAGTGGTTGTATCAGTTTACATTCCCACCAACAGTGGAGGAGGGTTCCCCTTTCTCCACAACCTCTCCAGCATGTGTTGTCCCTTGAGTTTTTCATCTTGGCCATTCTGATGGGTGTAAGGTCATATCTCAGGGTCGTTTTGATTTGCATTTCCCTGATGGCTAATGAGGATGAGTATTTCTTTAAGTGTTTCTCTGCCATTCGATATTCCTCTACAGAGAATTCTCTGGTTAGCTCTGTTCCCCATTTTTTAATTGGATTACTTGGTTTGCTGCTTTTCAGCTTCTTTGGTTCTTTGTATATATATACTCAATATTAGTCCTCTGTCCGATAAAGGGTTAGTGAAGATTCTTTCCCAATCTGTAGGCAGATGTTTTATTTTGATGACAGTGTCCTTTGCTTTACAGAAGCTTTTCAGTTTCATGAGGTCCCATTTATTGATTGTTGCTCTTAGAGCCTGTGCTGTTGGTGTTCTGTTCAGGAAGTTGTCTCCTGTGCCAATGAGTTCTAGGCTGTTCCCCACTTTTTCTTCTAACAGATTTAGAGTATCTGGTTTTATGTTGAGGTCTTTGATCCACTTGGACTTTAGTTTTGTGCAGGGTGATAAATATAGATCTATTTTCATTTTTCTGCATGTGGACATCCAGTTGGACCAGCACCATTTGTTGAAGATGCTGTCTTTTTTCCATTGAATGGTTTTGGCTTCTTTGTCAAAAATCGAGTATTCATAGGTGAGTGGGTTTATTTCTGGGTCTTCTATGCGGTTCCATTGATCCTCCTTTCTGTTTTTATGCCAATACCGTTCAGTTTTTATTACTATTGCTCTGTAGTACAACTTGAGATCGGGGATAGAGATACCTCCAGATGATCTGTTGTTGTACAGGATTGTTTTGGAGATTCTGGGTTTTTTTGTTTCTCCATATGAAGCTGAGAATCTTTTTTTCAAGATCTGTAAAGAATTGAGTTGGTATTTTGATGGGAATTGCATTGAATCTGTAGATTGCTTTTGGCAGGATGGCCATTTTCACAATGTTAATCCTACCAATCCATGAGCACGGGAGATCTTTCCATCTTCTGAGATCTTCTTCAATTTCTTTCTTCAGAGACTAGAAGTTTTTCTCAAACAGGTCTTTCACTTGCTTGGTTAGTGTCACCCCAAGATACTTTATGTTATTAGTGGCTATTGTGAAGGGTGTTGTTTCCCTAATTTCTTTCTTGGCCCTTTTGTCTTTGGTATACAGGAGGGCTTCTGATTTTTTTGAGTTGATTTTGTATCCTGCCACTTTGCTGAAGGTGTTTATCAGCTGGAGGAGCTCTCTGGTTGAATTTTTGGGGTCGCTCATATATACTATCATATCATCTGTGAATAGTGACACTTTGACCTCTTCCTTTCTGATTTGTATCCCCTTGATCTCCTTTAGTTGTCTTATTGCTCTGGCTAGGACTTCAAGTACTATGTTGAAGAGGTAGGGAGAGAGTGGGCAGCCTTGTCTTGTCCCTGATTTCAGTGGGATTGATTTAAGTTTCTCTCCGTTGAGTTTGATGTTGGCTATAGGCTTGCTGTATATTGCCTTTACTATGTTTAGATATGTGCCTTGTATCCCTGATCTCTCCAAGACTTTAAACATGAATGGTGTTGCAACCCGCGTTGTCATCTCTCCAGCAAGAACGCACACGGACAACAGGATCCTTCTGCAGCAAGCTTTATTGCAGTCAATTGATGAGAGGAGGAAGACCCCGAGCCCAGGAATGGCACTGCTTATATACACCTTAAGGCGGCGTGTGGTCTATGATTGGCTGCTTACTCATTACCTCACAAGACGCCCTGGGCTGGGCCAAGACTTGGCGCGCTTTTGCCCTTGCGCATGTGTAATATTACTTGTCTTCCAGGGTCAGAGCCGGATGTCGGCGCCATCTTGTAACGGCGTTTTGCCCGGGCATGCCCAAGCGGCTCTCCACAGAATGGGTGTTGGACTTTGTCAAATGCTTTTTCAGCATCTAAGGAGATGATCATGTGGTTTTTCTCCTTCAATTTGTTTATGTGGTGGATTACATTGATGGATTTCTGTATGTTGAACCACCCTTGCATGCCTGGGATGAAGCCTACTTGGTCGTGGTGGATGATATCTTTGATGTGTTCTTGGATTCGGTTTGCAAGTATTTTATTGAGTATTTTTGCGTCAATGTTCATAAGAGAGATAGGTCTGAAGTTTTCTTTTTTTGTTGGGTCTTTGTGTGGTTTAGGTATCAGGGTGACTGTCACTTCATAGAGTGAGTTTGGTAATGTACCTTCTGTTTCTATTTTGTGGAATAGTTTGAGGAGAATTGGTGTGAGCACTTCTTTGAAGGTCTGGTAGAATTCCGCGCTGAAACCATCTGGCCCAGGGCTTTTTTTGGAGGGGAGACTGTGAATGACTGCTTCAATTTCCTTGGGGGATATAGGGCTTCAAATATTATTTTGATCATTTTTGCATCCCTCCAATTCCTCTCAGATCCTCCACACCACTCTTTGGACCCAATTTTATGTTCTTTCTTCCCCTTCCTCTCTTGCTCTTTCCTCTCTCAAAAAAACTAAAACAAAAAAACAAGAAGCACCCTCCTCCCCACCCCATGACAATCAAAACAAATAGGTAAATAGGTAAGAGACCAATCAGACCAAAAAGAAAAAAAAAAAAAAGTCAAAACAAAATGAAACAAAAGTCCATAAAAATACCATTGAGTTCATTTTTATTGGCCACCTATTTCAGGGGTAGCGTGCTCTGGAGTATGGTTGTTATACCCAGTGACACTTCATTAAGAACATTGATTTCCCTTTGCCAGTGGGTCAATTCCAGATAGTTTCTTGGTTAGTGATAGGACCCCTTGTCCACTTCTGCCTTTCAATGCTGAAATGCACTCTGGCTTAAACCTGTGCAGACTTTGTGCTTGCTGTCACAGTCTCTGTGAATTCATGTGTGCCTGGAAGAAACTGTTTCCATGCAGCAATTGACCACCGCCTCTCACAATATCTGCCTCTTCTGCATAGATTCCTGAGCCTTGAGAGGAGGGCTTTGATGAAGACATCACACTTAGGATTGGATACTTTTAACTATCTCACTCTCTGAGCATTGTCTAGTTCTGTTCTCTTTGTTATTTTCCATTTACTACAAGAAAAACCTCCTCTGGTGTGCAGTGAGTAAGGCATTGATCTATGGGTGTAGCAGTATGCCATTATGAGTCATTTTATTGCTATGCTCCTTTAGCAAAATAATAGTAGTAGGTTTTCCCTTAGGTCCACAGTCTATCTAGCCTTAAGCTCTTGGTCACTTTAGCAGGTGACCAAGGTATGGATTTATCATGGAGCGGGTCTTAAATCCAAGCAGAAAGTTACTCTCATAACACTTGTGCCATTATTTCACCAGTATATTCTGAAGGTAGGTCACCGTTGGAGGTCACAGGTTTGTAGCTGGGTGATGTTGATTATTACCTTTCTGCTCCAGGACTGTGCAGAATACCTTCTGGTGCCATGAATGTTTGTCAGGAGGGATGAAGCTTCTAGTTAACCACTAGTTAGATCAGCTCCTTTTCTTACTTAGCCAAAGTTAGCCTGCCTAGAGATGACACTGCCAGCAGTGGCCTGGAATCTCCCACAACAATCACTGAACAAGAAAGGGCCCCATAGACATGTGCATGGTGTCATCTGATGGAGGCAATTCCCCAGGTACCATTCCCCCTTCCCATGTGTGTCCAGCTTTGTGTCAATTTGATGAAAACTATGACACTGTGTCCCTTGTCAACTCTGACACACAAAAGCATCACATTAAGTCATGTCTCTTTTATTACTGTGTTCAAGATTCCATGTTAATCACAAAATAAAATATAGTCCAATTGTCTTTAATTTTTTTTAATGCTTAAAAGTCCAAGATCTATTTAAAAGTCCAGTGTTATCTTAACTGCAGGCTTTTTAAATTCCAAAATAAATTTTATAATTTCTTATTCTATGAGGAAAAAACAAGGGACCCTTATAATTTCAAAAAAGAAAAACCCAAGCCCAACAGGAAAGTTTAAATTCTGTAGTTCAGTGTCTGTCATCCGGGACTCACAATTGTGAGATTACTGATCTTAAAATATTCTTTTTTTTTTTTTTTTCTTCCTTGCTTGTGTAATAATACTTCAGTCTGTTCTTGTTCCTGGTTACAGGAAGAGCTTTCTGGCAACATTCTTTTTATTTCTCCTACCATGCTAAGTAGTGATCTTCATTACTTCTCAAAATAATAATGATCAATATGCCTAATCCACTAAATATTGGGGAAACTTTGTTGTTACACACATTTCAATTCTTTCCTGAATGCTTATCAGCTATATTTCTACCAACCGCTTCATACTTTGTAATTTTAATTGTCCAAATTAACTTAGCTCACTGATAAAATACCTTGAGAAAAGAATCAGCACTTATACCAAAGCTGAGTGTTTTAAAACGGTGCATTTACAATAAGTCTCAGCTTCCCTCACATCCAAAGTTGTTGTTGAAATAAGGATTGGCAAGGCAGTGTGAAAAATTGACATTTAAAAATCTGTAAGTCTGAACTCTCATAGCTTCACAAGCGTGTTAAATTCTTGTTCCACTTTAATGATACCAAAACTTTAAGTATGAAGAATGCATTATGGATGCATTATGCAAAAATATAGCTTTATTTGGCAGACTTATTTTAAAAAGGGGCCAGGTTGACTTACCACCAAAGATTGGGGGATAAATATACATTTGTATGTCTCAAATGATATGGCGCATTCAACATATATTTCATTTAAAACTACTCAGCTTTTTAAGTGAAAACAGTATAAGGGCAAATCTGTTTCATTTTTGAAAAATTGTCCTTGGGTAGCCCTAGTGATAGGACAGCCCAGAATCCAATGTGTTTTTATGGGAATCATCAGTAAACATTTTCTTTTACAGCTCTTTACTGATTTTCCTAGCTAAACCCTGTTTCCACAGTTTACCACAGAACAGAGTCCTGTCATACTCACTTCATTCTTTCTTCAGTGAATCTAGGATTCTACTGGAATTTGTTACTCCTTCACCTCATTGAGAATCTTTTACCTGAGACCCAAAAGGCCTATCTTACAAGTTGGGAGACAGTAAGCACAGATGATCTTTGGGGTTATTTCCTATGCTAGGTTTCAGGAGAGTAATAATCCAGATAACAGCAAGTGTAAGCCAGCCCTCTTCCAGGAGACTGCTGCCTACTGCCAGCCAATGGTGCGGCGCCTTGGAATAATTAAAAACAGACAGTTTGACCAGAGTGCATTTCTCTTGCTAATTATCATGTCATTAGCCCCAATATCAATGTGTGATTAGATGTGATGTGTCTCAAACAAATGTGATGGAACAGAGACAATATCAAATTTCAAACACATCTTTCATTTGTCTCTAAAGATTGTTCTATTTAAAAAATTCTTGAAAAGTTCATGGGTGCTGCAAATGTACGCTTTCCATGCTCAAGTAACTAAAAATTCATCCAAATGTTCGCAACCAGATGTGCATTGAGTAAAGGGACTAACTGGTGTCACTGGGACACTGGGACAGGCTTGGCTGGAGTATAATGCATCTGACCTATTTCTTACAGCTATCAGTGTTCTCTAGTGGGAATGTGGGGATACTGGTAGCAATTAACATTGTTCTTGTGCCTTGTGGGGAGAGGGAGGAGGGAGCGGGAAGAGACAGGGAACACCAGTTCTCCTTGAATATCAAAGATTGTTTAAAAAAACCCAAAGTAAATCTAAAGCCTTGGATCCCCCAGTGCTTGCATTTGAATTTTGGGGATGGCAGATTTTCTTGCAGCAGCCACAAATTTAACTACATGTTCGAACTGTCAGGGGAGCGTTGAAGGAGTTTGTACTAATGAACCTTTAAAACATGGTTAATGAAAGAAGCTAGATAACAAAGGAAGCCATGTTGTTTTACTCCATTTACGTGAACATTAAAAAATCCTTAGAGATATTAAGTAATCAGTAGCTACCAGGAACAGAACAGGGACCGACTAGAGAGTTGGAATGACTGGGTCTAGGGTATGAAAATAATTGGACTCAGTGGTGATTACTGTGCAACTTTGTGAACATACTAAAAGAACTTCACACTATGTAACATGATGGCTTTTGTGTTTTATGAATCACATCTCAGTAATTAAGAGTGTTGATATTAAAGCTGTCACAATTATGATGTGGCAGACTGATTGTTCTAGAGCATCTAGAGCAGAGGCTCTGGCTCGGAATATAAAGACCTGCCTGTCCTCTGTAGGTGGCCTGTGGCTTCACCCTGGAGAGCCAGGATACCAGAGGAGGTGAAAGGGTAACACGCCCTGCCTCTCATTTCCAATTGTTACTCTCCAGCATCCTCGGTTGCCTAGAAAGTAGGTCAGTGCATCCTTGAATAGTGAAGCATTTACTATGCTAATGACTTCATGCCTCAGTGTATCTCCTTCCCCTATGGCTGGAACTGGGACATTTATGTCACCTTGCCCTCTTACTTATGCCCCAGCTGGCACATGATAGGAATTTTTGCACTCTCTACTCTGTCCTCTTGGGTTCCCTAAGGTTTCCAGCTGAAATAGTGATAGTAGCCTTGAACAGATTCAGTTTGTAGCTATAGGTCTTTGGGGTTTATCTTTATGCAGCTGGAACAATTCTACTCCACTGCCTGTTAAAACAATCTAACCTTTGCTGACATGATTCTCTCAAACTGTGTTAAAATTCTTGGTGTCTAAGTCAGTTACAGGATGTCTTTCTGGGCTCCCAAACCTCCGTATAAAATAACTTGTCTGACACAAATGGTTTAGGATTCTTAAAACATGATAGGTATTAAACCAAACGAAGTTTGTATTGCTTTACTAAGTTAAGAATACTAAACTGAGAAGGAAAAACAATACATTCAGGATGGTATGCGTAGTGATTAATATAGTGATTTATGAATTTTTAGAAAAATGAGACTAAGAAAAATATTTTAGGAATATTTAAAAGGATGGAGATAATAATGGAAAGATAAACCAACGATGGTGACAATGGTCAACACATCACTCTCTCACAGACTCAGTTATCCCTGGAAGCAATGGTAGGGGGAAGGATGCTGGTGAAGCAGGACAAACAAACGTAGGAGGGGAAGGAGGCCCCTGCAAAGCCTCACAGCTGGCAGGAAAATGATCTGGCAGAGGTAAGAAGGAAAACTCAGTTCAGCATGATGGAGCCAGTGCCATTTCAAACTTCAGGACTCTCTGATCCTGGGCAGTTTATTTTTTACATATTTGAAAGCAATGAAACTTCAGAAAAAAAAGTTTTCTTATGAATATTATCACAGCAAAGCTCCCTTGTGAAGTACAGGAATGTTGCAAAGCACCTGTGACTTCTTCCACAAGAATGGGTGCCAGTGACTGAACATCAGTGCTCAGGCATCTGGGGAATCTGGGTGAGGGCTGTATAACAGAAGCTCAACGGGTTAGCCAGCCTTCTGAGTGAACTGGTGTCCATGTCTTCTATTGAAGAAAAAGCCTGCATGTTTAACGATTTTTCTAGCGCTATCTGTAAGCATGTGGACCTCATGTTTTCTACAGTATGGACTGAAAACCAAGGGCCTGAGCACACAAACAGGAAATCGTAAAAGGTTGTGTGGTTATGAATGCAGGCCTTGAAGATTTTCAAAAAAATTAAAAGGAGTGCAAAAACCTCAGACACTCTCTGCTTCAAGGAAGAGAAACTCAAAAACCAAGCACAAGTGTGGGGACTGTGGGAGCCCTGAATTCTGATAAGGGTGTGACCAGCAGGGTTGTTTGTCTCATCAAATTGCAATTGTTTATATATAGGGTTTCTTTGGAACTTCACATACTTGAGTACTGGCACCCTGCAATGACTCTGCCCTTCCAAGACCAGAATCAGTGAGTCCTCGGAATCTAGCTGCCTCAGAATTCATTGCAAACCTCTCCACAGCATGGCCTGACCTTATAGTGAAATCTTTCCAGAATCACAGAACAGCTCCTATTCTTTGTCTTCTCTGTCTATCAGCCACTTTTATGTCATGATATAAGAAATTTAGATGTTATTACAGTTCTCTGGGTGTTTGCTCTGTGAGTATGTGTGTGTGTGTGCGTTCACTATTTTTGTTACTTTGGTTTTGGTTTACAATTCAAAATGGCATCTCTTATTTAAAACAGCAGTACATGTTTATGAAATAGAAGTAACAACTCAATGCATATGTACAATGTATAATATATCAACAATACATTATTCTATCTCTTCAAATATTAATAAATTATACATGTTCAAAATGTTCGTACTCTTGTTTTGCTCATGCAACTGTGCTCTAGGAAACAAAACTAATTGCTGACATTTTTTGGTTGTCTCTTATCTAAGTTTCTTCCTTCATTGTATTCTCTGCTTATCCTAGTCCATAATAACGTCTCAACTCTGTTCTTTGTTTCTGTGAGATGTTTTAGTTTCAACTTATGAATGAAAATATTCATCCTATTTTGTCTGCCTTATTTCACTATGAGCTTTCAAACTGAGCTTCAAATTCATTCATGTTGCCATACAAGGAAGAATCTGTTTTTTGTTTGTTTGTTTGTTTTTTTGTTTTGTTTAATAGTTGAATAGTTTTCCATTGGGTCTGTGTTCTTTGTCTTCTTCACCCATTTGCAGTTAATGAGCCTGGGTGGTTTCCATTTCTTGGTTGTTTGTGAACAATGATTCAATACACATGGGAGTCTAAGTGTCTCTTTGACAAACAGACTTCATTTCCTTTAGAAATATACCCAGAAATTGGATTGCTGGGTCATATAGTAGTTCTATGTTCTGTTTCAAATGAATCTCCATATTATTCTCTCTTATCATCATATGTCATCTTTTGTTTGCTTGGTGATAGTCTTATACTTGAGCAAAATGATGCCTCGTTGCGGCTTGTGATTTGCATTTTCTCAATGATTTTTTGATGGTAAACATTTTTTCATATTTATGGTATCTATTTGATACCTTCTTTTTGACTATGTAGTAAGGGGTATGTGCCTTATAGTAAATAATTGCTTATTTGCTGTTGTTAAGTTTTCAGACTTGCATTTGTGTGGTAGATACAGACTTATAAGTTTGTAAATATTCCCGTCATCTGTAGATTGATCCTCACCCTGACATTTGCTTCTTTTACTTTGTAGCAATATTTAAGTTAATGACATGGTACTCGTATATTTTTGCTTTTGTTTTCGGTGATTTCATAGTTTTCTTCAAAATATCCTTGCCCATTTCCATGTCTCAGATGATCAACTAACACTTTCATAGTCAAGGTTTTGCATTCAAGTTTTAAATTGATATGGAATAGACTTTTGGAGCTATCAAGAGAAGGAGATCTAATTCTCGTTCATGTGAATATTCAAATTTTCAAGTACCACTTATTGAAAATATCAGTATTTTCTAAGCATTCTTTAATATCTTAAAAATTAATTGGCTATAGATATTTGTGTTTATTTCTGCAATCTCTATTTAGTCCATTATCCTTTGTGTTTGTTTTGTATGGTAATACCATGCTATTTGATTACTAAAGTATTCTAGAATATTTTTATATCAAATAGAAAAATGTTTCTGTTTTTTTTTTTTTTTCTTTGCCCAGTTTGGCTTTTGAGGTATTTGAGTGGCTCCACATGAAATTAATTGTTTTTTTTTTTTTTTCCTAGTTCCATAACGAATACCATTGGCATTGTGGGGCTTTATGTACTCAATATAGAGAGTGGTGGGTCACATTTTACCACTGCTGACTCTTTCAATCCATCCATACAAAGGTCGTAGTGTATTCTCTTAGAATTCTTTCACCAAGGTTTTAGAATTTTTGTATAAACTCATTCCTCATAATTAACAAAGCTATTGATCCATG
Source organism: Psammomys obesus (assembly GCF_907164565.1). Lineage (NCBI taxonomy): Eukaryota > Metazoa > Chordata > Mammalia > Rodentia > Muridae > Psammomys > Psammomys obesus. The sequence goes on from NW_026596069.1 coordinate 5,124,136, forward strand.
TTTCTGATAGTAGCAATAACAAAACTAGCTTTGTCTTCAGAAAGTTTTTAGCATGATTAGTATTTTATTTATATTTTGGGCTGGTAGTACCCTATATGTTATAGATGCCATATAAATGTAGTTTTAGGTGTGTATATGCACAATTAAATTAAAGTAAAAAGGTCATGAGCTTTTTTACACAGTAAAGATAATTAGTTATCTTTAAAGTAATTAACCACATTTTATGCAAAAGGATAAAGTATTGAGAAGAGTAGCATAAGTGATTTTTTGTTATAGTTTTAATTTAAATTTTAACATATTATATATGAACTATTTCTAATATTTAAAAAGAACTCTAAAAACACAGGGCTGCCAAGAGCCAAATTTTCATCATCTGGGAGTGAATAGCACATATATGCTTTTTCTAAGCCCCTAATTCATTTCTGGGGGAACAGATTATAAAGTAAGTCAATTGCACTGGATAATCAGTGAGATTTTTTATCTTTCTTATTAAAAATATATTATTTAAAGTCACATCCTAGTGAAATGTATCTCAGCTTACTAAGTCCAGAGCCCTTGTGTGTATTTCAGTGCAATGAATGTTCTTTTCCCAGAGATCTGAACACCTCTAGAGATCTTATGCCCTTAGCGGCTACTGCACCCCACCTCACACCTTTGCAGCAGGACAAAGTGCGCTATGTTTCATTCCCATTTGGCTTGGAAGCCTTGACCTATAGAGTGGGGCATCTAATTCCAGTACCTAGTTGTGAGCATAGCTGCAACAATCTATTTTAATTTCTCCCCAGCTGTGCAGCTGGCAGAAGTACCATGGGGAGGGAAGCTGTGGGAAGTCAGAATTGAAAAATGATTGAAAAACCATCAGAGACTTAACAAACAACAGAGCTGAGCTGAGAGTTCTGAGCTGCTCAGTGTGGTATCGGAGTCTCATTTACATCCCTAACTTACATCTTAAGTGTAGTGGGGGAGGAAATACCATCAGTGGCAACAGCAAGGCTTGGAAGAAAGAGTCTGCTATTACTATGTGCTGTCTGTGTTGCTTTTTTTTTTTTTTGAGCTGAGCCAACAATGCCCCAGCTGAGGCCTGTTTCTCTAGATTTTCCTTTGATTAGATGATCATATAATTTATCATCAGAACAGATACGTCTCATAACATGAGAGTTAGACTACAGTGTATTAGTTGTATAGTGGTGAGCATAATTCCCTCCCGAGAGATAGAGTAAGGAGTAGTTAAGACTCATTAGGTATAACTCAGAAGTATATTGAGAAAAGGCGATGTCGACGCCACACTCATGCCAATTTGCTATGGAATATGCACACTTAACTCTATGTTGTGCTTTGCGTTCCTAGCTCCCACCTGATCCTCTTCTGTCTGACGCACTCATTTGTGGGCTGATAACATGAGAACACCCTTTTCGTCACGGTTCTAGAACATGCTACCCTGTTGTTCCTCTGCTCTTAGAACCTTCAGAATGCCCCCTGAGAAAGGTCAAATTCAAACCTTAGGCAAAAGTCTATGTATTCTCAGTAAATTTGCCAATGCCTTCGAGAATTTGAACACAGCAGGGCATTGTATTTTTTTAAAGAAAATTATCCCCATCTCTTCTTTCACATTCCTCTTTATGTTTAAAGTTGTCACATGTTTCAATGTACTTTGCATAAGATTAAATGTAATTTATTCCAATTAAAATGTACATGTGCCACATTTAGAATGGTAGGAGGTACAGCCTATCACAGGCAGACAGAAATAAGTCTGCTGGAAACTGTGTTATATAATTAGTTCTGCCAACTTTGTTTATGTAAGTAGAATACATCTAATTCATACAGACACAAGCATATATGATATATATTTCAACAGTTATTCAGGTCAGATCAGGGAGGGAGCAAAATATATCATAAAATAACACATACACATGATGTAGGGTCAAAGTAAGAGCAAAAAGTCTCTGCATTTTTCTACTGCATTAAGTATGCTTTCTGTACTCTTTCTATGAATGTTGAACATTTTATCTCCTTCAGTTCTCTTCCTGCATTGTTTTTGGCTGTCGTTTGTCCATGAGTCCTGAACTCCATTTTGACCTTTCTGTGGTCAAAGTTGGCTACTTCTTGGTACCATGCTGAAATTCTAGCAGTACCACAACCTTCATTTCTCTGTATTTCAAAGATTTTTGTTGACTTCAGTCCTTAGCAAGTGATATTCCAGGTTTCCTCCTTCAATATGACATACAAAATAAGCAATTTCACACAAAATGAAAGGGTATAGGAAATAACAAAGGTTAATATAGGAAATCCAGAACAAGCCAGAAAAATTCAATTCCATTTCTCTATGTATTCATCTATGGACAATGAGATGTTTAGTCATTGTATTTAAATAACCACCAATCACAACATACACACCCCATTTGACCAGGACTTCTCAAGTGAATTAATCAATCGAGCTGCGAGCCTTCTTTTCAAGACATGGGAGTTCAGTGTTCAATCTGTTCTCGCTGAAGAATTTCAGCTAGAACCATTGGCTAAGCTTTAGAACCATCAACTATGCTAGAACCATTACATGCATCTCAGTTTCCAGAGTTCTTGACTTGCCTGATTATATTATGAGTTTGTTTTTTCAAAGCTCTATCTATCTATCTATCTATCTATCTATCTATCTATCTATCTATCTATCTATCATCTATCTATCTTTTTAATCTTATGTGGATGACTGTCTGTGTATGTCTATGTACCTTATATATGTCCCTGGTGTTCTTGGAGGGAGGTCAGAAGAGGGTGTTGAATCTCCTGGAACTGTAGTTAAGGATAGTTGTGAACTACTACGTGGTTGCTAGGGATCAAATCTGTTCTCTGTAAGAACAAGTGCTCTTAACTGCTGAGCTATCTCCCTAGCCCTCTCTACTGTACACTCAATTTTTTTTTTTTTAATGATCAGGTCTAAATCACTTCCTGAAAGGGATTTATAGAAAAGAATAAGAATGGGAATAATAATAAGAATGAGACTAAGAATAAGAATGAGAATAAGAGTAAGAATACGGTGAGGAGCAGGAGAAGGAGGAGAAGGATGCATGGTGAGGACATCCTGCTCAGATGCAGCCCATGGGGAGCTCAGTCTCCAGGGAGGTTCTCTAGTAAGGGGAGCAGGTGCTGTCTCTGACATAGACTCAGTGGCAGGCTCTCTGATTATCTCCCCCTGATGAAGTGGCCTAACTAGGCTACAGAGAAAGAGGATCCAGACAGTCCTGATGAGATTTGATAGGCTAGGATCAGAGAGTAGGGGAGGAGGACCTCCCCTATCAGCGGACTAGGGGAGGGCCCTAGAGGGGGAAGAGGAAGGGAAGATGTGACTGGGAGGAGAGGAGGGAATGGGTTACAGCAGGGATACAAAGTGAATAAATTGTAATATATAATAATAATAAAGAAAAAAAGAAAAATAGTTGCATGAATGCTCTGCAAAATTTTGTTCCTGGGTGAACTGTGTTGTCAACCAGGAACCTATTATGACCAGCAGTTCTGCAGTCCAGCAACCTGTAAATGAGGTCTCCAGGTGAGGCCGATTCATGTCAATATTTTAAATTGTTACACTAACAAATCATAGTAGTAACCAAACCATGTATAATCTTATAGTGCCTTCTTGAAAATTTTATGATTATTTTGTTGTAGTGAAATTTCAATAACAAAACCCAAAATCTTTTCTCCACGAATCTTGTGTCAAAACCCTACACCCAATTCACAAAATACTGGTGTCCAAACACCTATAGCATTTTCAGCTTGTGTTTTTCTAAACAGTGAAGCTTTGCCAGTTTAGAATTTTGCTTTTCATAGAATGGGATATATACACAAATGAATGTAAACTAACATCTTAATATTACGAGAAAGAATTTTTAAAGCAAGATTAACTTCTTGGCATTCATACTGTCTTATTGGTTTGACTTCCCATGAGATTGAACACAGGAACCATGTCTGTAAGGTAAGCACTTTATTGCCATGCTCAAGCGCAAGCCCTGAGTGTTCACATTTGTAAAGTATATTACCATTAGAATGAAAACTTGTGAAATATATATCAGTGAGTTTCAATTTAATGGTGGATTGTCAATGGCAAAAATGTTCCTATAGGGTGTCTCGTAGAGAAACAGTGCTTAAGTTTTTAAATTACATTTAAGAGAATATAATTAGTTAACAAGAAATCTGACACCTACATTAGTAATTAATCATTGAGGAAATATTGAGAAATGTTTTATAATCAGATTATAATCTATATATAGGTATTCTATTCTATATATAAGTATTCTATTCTATTGTGTTCTATTTTATTCTATATATGGGTATTCTGTAATATAAAGGAGTGTTTTTTTATTATCACTGAAACCATTACATTCAAAAATTTACTTTAAATTTTTATTTCTATGTTATAGTTAGAAGGGCAGTTTTCTTTAGTGCTTTCTTTTTCCAAGACAGCATTTTTCTGTGTAGCCTTGGCTGTCCTGGAACTCTGTAGACCAGGCTAGCCTCAGACTCAGAGATCTATGGGGATCAGGAACCAGGGGAATAGGGGTAAAGGGCGACGAAGCCCACGCAGAATCCAGGGAATCAGATTCCAGAGATCAAAGGTGCAGATCTAACTTCATTATCTAGTGTAACAGCCTTTACATGATTGAAAGTCCAATCAGAGCATGCCACGCTAGCCTCAAGCACCAGTAACAATCAATCAGGTTGGTGCGTCTATAAGGAAATGTGGGAGATGCGGGGGGGGGGCAAGGTCACCTCAGGAGACTTCTGTAAAGAAGGGGGAAGCAGTTACTGTCCTAACCTAAGATCCATTTTGAGTCTTCGCTAGGAGTCTAGTGAAGTGCTAGGAGTCCATAGTAGATGAACACAGTGTGCAATGGATCAGGACCTTTGGGAGGGTCATAGACGTAGGTACACTTCACTACCATTCCCTGTGGGCCTCCAAAAGGCTTACCTGAACACAGGGATCTGCCCGCCTCTGCCTCCTGAGTGCTGGGATCAAAGGTATGCGCATCACCGCCTGGCTTAGATTTCTTCTTAAAGAATGCCTTATGTATCACCGACTGATTTGGAACTCATTAGGTAGCCAGTAATCACCTTGATCTCCCAATTTTTCTGTCTCTCCCTTCGGAGTTCGGAGATTATAGACAATTGAAAACACTGGTTCCTATAAATTGCATATTTGTTTGTAGGTAAGTATGCTTCAGAATTGGCATTTAGGTAGAGTTTTAACCATTGTATATACAAAGATTGTCAGCATTTCATAGTCCAGGGCAAAGCTCCAAAATCAGGATAGATCACTTATTCAATTGTAATGAATAAGTGGTCAAACTTGTCCTGTCAATGCGATTTTTTTCAAAGAACTAAAACCAACAACAATAACAATCAAACGTAGAAAAAAAAAACCCAAATAATTTTTCAACCTTGAAGTTAAAGCATAATTTACAAAAATCTGTATCTGTATCTCCCTCCATAAGAAAATGGTGCAAAGGGACAGTGATGTATCTTGAATGTGCCCTCTGGCACAGATAATTTAGCATTTACTTGATGTCTATTGATAGCTATTTTCCTGTAGAGGATAGTATACTTTATCAACATACAGAACCAGAATGTTAAGCTGTCTTTTAAAAACTGCAGTCTGCTTTCACAGAAGAGGAGGTAAGGTTTACTGGGTGGAGCAGAAGGCCACTAAGTCGCAGCCCTCCTCCCCTCTCATGAAGTTTGTGTTTTACTGATGGAGACAAATAGCATAGATAAATAACCACATTTGATAGCCTATCATTAGATTATGTAAGAACTGTGAGGAAAGAAAAAAGAAAGTATAGGAGTTTGGTTGGCATGTTGGAAGCCCAGGGAAAAGGCCAGCGTGGGCAGTGCCTGGGAGGAGGGATGGTGGTGTAGGAGGAGGGTTATAGAGAGGGCCTGAAGTCTTCATACAGCTGGCAGCCCAGCAGCCAGGAGCCAGTTTTGACCTGGATTCTTCTGAAGATGCTCAGTCTGAATGCTGGGGCTTAAGCATCCCAGGATGAACCAGTGTCAAAGCAAGTGGAGTAGCTAGTTGGGGAATGTAATAGAATAAGTAGGAGAATGGCTCCCACATCATGATACCTTCAGTGCCGAGGGGAAGCATGGATTCTGAAGATAAATTACAATGGACAGAATTCACCGATGGATTTAATGTAGATGAAGGAAATAAAACAGATGTTTAAGGACAAACACCAGATGTTTAGAACAGAAAATGGGCAGTCTGGCTGCATAAAGGAAGTAAAGAAAATTTGCAGCAGTGAAATCCAGAGTGTACCCACTGTACTTACCAAGTACGCCAAGGGGCACCAGTGGACCCGGAGCAGGAAGGGGGTCCTATGATGGCTCTTTCTCTCCCATTGTCCAAAAGTTGGAGAAACACATGCTTTCTGCCGATTTGCAGATTGCAGATGTTGATCCTGGCATTGCCATCCACTTGATTTAAGGCAATAAAATCATCTTAACATTACCAATCGACATTGGGGTGAATGGCTGACATTTTTTTCAGTTCTAAAGGATTGCCTTTCTTTTGAAAAATGAAATAAAGAACTTGATATACTATTCTACTAACTTCAATTAATGTAGCACCTATAAAATTTCTTGTCAGAGAAATTATATGTAATTACAACTTGAGAATCTGAAAGCCAGCAAGAAAATAGCATAGTCTTTCGTAAATTGGTGTAATGGAGTCAAGTGAAACCAAACAAATTTACCTATAGTTATGATTCCGGCTCCCACTGAGCAGCTGCATGATTCCAGAGAAGTTATTTAACATCCTCCCTCCTTTCTGTTCTCCTTACTTGTTTCATCATTTCTTTGTAGGGTTGTTCATAAGATCATGCAGACTTCTATGCTGAAGTAGGATACTAAGAATACTGCATAACACCTGACCAGAAGGACTTGTGAGATAAATACAGTAATTTAGTTTTTCTGTTCTGTGTGAACTGAACTGTAACCAGATTGGCCTGGATTCTCCTATTCTTTTGTCTCTGAAACAGCCCTACTACAGGAATACCCATGCTCAGCTACATATTAGCTTTTGTGTTTAAACGTACCATGTGAGATATTAAAACTTTAAAGACAACAACTCTCATGAAAATTTGAACACTTTCCCTATAGTAAATTTATGAGCTCTGTTCTATGAACAGCAAGGGCTCACATCAGCATCACTGGACTCAGAGGTGCTGAAGCTCACATGAGGTGGTCTCCTTCAAAGGAGATAGTGTCTCCAGTGGGCTGTTATTTGCCACACCTAAAATGATGCTATACATTCTGAATATTTGTTATAATGTTTATAGACAGCACTATAGAAGAGTAAACACTGAATTAAAGGAACAAAACTCTTGAACCTTTTTGCCAAGGAGCAATGCACTTACACTGTTTAAGTTTATTATTTTACCCTTGCTAACTAGATAGCAGAATTGCACAGTACTCCTTCAGGAATGCAAGGTTCATTCATCCTTAATAACAGACATGCCGGGAGTGGGGGTACTTTTGATTTTCTAACTCAAAATTTTTTGCACTGGTGGTTGGGAGGTCAGAAGGGAAAGTATTTTTAGGCAAATGAAGGCTTTCATTGTGCCTCAAATCATCCCATCTTGACAGTTCCCTCTCCCAGGGCTGTGCACCGCCAATCTATTTTCTCCCGTGACAGGAGCTCTGGCACCATTTGTGCAAGTCTGCTTAGAATGATGTATGCTGTTTGCTCTCCTCTCTTTTACTTCTTAAAATTTTCATACTGGCTACGCCTTAGCGCATCTAAGATCAAATTATTCCCCTTTCTCCATGAAACGTTGCTTAAAATTCTCTTTAGAACAGTGTCAATAAACCAAATACCATTCATTAGCTTCACAGAATGAACATAATTTCCAAGACCGTAAACTAGATCTAATCAAGACCCGAGGTTATACTTACTATCTGAGCAGTTTCATTTAATCCCTACATACCAGTGGGATTTTATACACTAAAACAAAGAGCACTGTGGCTCCAAAACCCAGGAGACTTTCTAGCATGGTGCTGTGAAACATACACTAGAATTACAGTCAAGGAAAATTAAAATAATTTTCTTTTGTCAAGACAGCATTTCTCTGTATTACAGCACTGGCTGTCCTATAATTCACTATGTAGAGCAGGTTGGCCTCAAACTCAAACCTGCTTCCCGAGTGCTGGGGTTAAAAGCAAGAGCCATCACTGCCCTGAAATCAAATTCTATCTTCCCATTCAGCAACTGTATGATTTTTGTCAAAATACTGAATGTTCCTGAGCTCCAATTTTCCTAATTTACCAAGTGGATTCTTGATAATGATTAGTATTGTTAGATTAAAGCAATAGAACTTATGAAAAATGATGTAAATAGTTATGTATGTTATATAAATATGATTACTCAATTAAGAAGTATTTGTAGAAGATGTATTAAATGCCAAGTATGGAACTCCCCTATCAGTGGACTTGGAAAGGGGCAAGGAAGAGATGAAGGAAGGAGGGTGGGATTGGGAAGGAATGAGTGAGGGGGCTATGGCTGGGAAACAAAGTAAATAACCTGTGATTAATATAAAAAATAAAAATTAATAAAAAAAGATATAAAATGTTTATCAAATAATCCTGGCTAGACATCACTCTAAAACTATTATAGTTGTGAAGATTTAGAAAAAAAAATGGAATATTTTTATTTTGTTTTGATATGATGTAATGTCCTGAGAGCCATGGTCTGTGATGTTTTGCTTTAGTTCAATGCTGTTTGTTCCACTGTGCTTGTCTCTAGTTTTATAATTTGCTTTGGAAAATGAGCACAGATGTTACTACAGCTGGTTTGTGAAGCTGTTTTATATAGATAGTTTTACTTGAATAAAAGAACAAGCATTTGGAATCAATTTCAAATAAAACAAGATTTAAGCATAAAAATGTTTTATTTTAGCCTTAGTATCGGGTTAAGTAAAACACCACTGTAACATATATGAAGTAAAAGAAATTCCCCTGTATTGCATACTGTCTGGATTTAAACTCATTTGTAACTTTCAGTTTAAGAAGGGATGATAGAAGGAGCAGATCCAAATTGCCAAGTCTGCAGCCCATTCATGATAGACGAGGCTATTGATTGTCTCTTAGGCTCTGTAGAAGATCTACGGGACAAGCAGTGGTAACAGCTGCTCAAGTGAGGTGGGTGTCACTGTGCCCTCACAGCCTTGGAAAGGCTTTATCAGTGGATCTCTAGAAGAATCAGTTGTTGTGATAGCATTGCTGCCACAGTAACTTTATGGGTTAGGTGCGTGTAAAATCAGAGTCCTGCGGAGGTACGAGTGACAGACTCAATCCACAGCCAGGACGACTGGGGTCAGAGGACTCTGCTTAAAGTCCCTCTTGTTGGTGTAATTGTGCAAATGGTTTTCATTTTTACTCATTTATTAATTTCTTCAGTTGGGATTATAATATAAATACATTCTTCTTTCCCTTTCCTCCCTACAAACATTTCCTCAAACCTCTTCATGCTTTCTTTTAAATTTATAGTCTCTTTTTAACTATTGCATATATATGTGTATAAATATATACAAATCTATATACATAAATACAATATATTAGTTTGCATAATGGTACTTGAATGTATGTTCACTGTGCTGACAACATGGTATTGAATAAAAATGTTGTAATGCAAGTCATGTTTTCTTATGTACCGAATAATATTTTAAATTTCTCTTAAGCTGTTTTATTTACTATCTTTAAGCAAATAAGTATACTATCTTATCTATTATGACTACTCTTTTGTCAAAATATGTTAATATGTCTGGTTTGGATTTCCTCCTAAAATAGCAATAGAATATTTTTACATCAAATCAGTTTTTAACTAACTAATAGTAAAAATTTCTAATGGTGAAGTAGAAAGTTTGACATTTGAGAACCAAAATTATGTCTTAAACAATGATTAAAAATTTGAGATTTTTTTGTTTGTTTTTTGTTTTGTCTTCCTTCTGGAGTTTAAAAGAACAGGATTATAGAAAAAAATAGAAAAAGAAGCATTATATTTTAGGAACATCACATGCCAGGTTAAATAAAACAGCAATATCAAATGATCAACCATTAAAATCTATGTATAATTATATAGATGGAGCAGATTATATTTAGGAATATATGTATATACACACACATACACACACACACACACACACATATATATATTTTTTCACACACACACACACATATATATTTTTTCACACACACACACATATATATGCACATAATAGCAATGGATATAGAAGCCATGAAATTGAAAGAGAAAAAGAAGCAGCAGATGGAGAGTGGTTGGAGTGAGGAAAGAGAAAGGAGAAATAATATATTTATATTACAGTTTCAAAAAATTAAGTAAGAAATTATAAAGTAAAAAAATTCTCCTGCATTAAATTAATCTGGCTTTAAGCTTACTTGCAACTCTTTCAGTTTAGCGGTGGATGATGAAAGTGGTCAGATACAAATAGATCTCCACCAAGTCCCGAAAGTTAAGTGAGAACAATTTATTTTACATTTTATTTTCTACTGACTGGAGCACAGTGTCTCCACCTCTGAAGGGCACACTCTATTAACAGCATGAAAGTAGGAGCGGAGATGTGTGTTATGTATAGCAAATAATGAGTCCCAAAGCAGTTTCTCCCCAAACACAGAGCAAAAGGGGCTTTTAAAAATGGGGAAATGTATGTGTACTCACACAGGAGAGGTGGACACTCTGTTGAGTATGTTTTCTGAACATGCTTCTTCTTGCCCTGCATGGCCAAAATTGGTCAGATAACTGAACGCCATAAGGACATTATAATGAACACACTGAGGCCATCTAGAGGAGGGACTGTGTGGCTTTGCCTGTGCAGTGCATTTGCTTGTGTAGAGCATTTGTTCCTTTGGTTGTTTTTGAAAGACTCAACTTGAAGGGATATTAGGTGTGATCCCCACAACCCCCCAAGCTCAAGTTCAAGAGCCCATAAGCCTATACCTAGGAGTTGCCAATTTTACACTTCCTGTCACAGAGGGGAATTTTAGAAACTCAGATTTTCTGTCTGGTTGCAAATCTCTGAAGCATGCATTTGTGTCACCAGGAGTAGCTTGACAGAGCCTCGTATTGTATTTGTGATTTTCTTTGTTTCCTTTTTAGTTTGTTGGTTTCTTTCTCTCTATATGTGTCTGTGTTTGTGTGTACATTGTGTGTGTGCTTGTATTTATGTGTGCAAGCACATAGGTGAGCATATGTGCGTATACCTGTCTATTATGTGTGATTGTGAACGTGAGCACACACATGCCATGATAAGCCCATGAAGACAAATCAGTAGACGAATTTTGCAATCAGTTCTCCCCTCCACCCAGGGCTCTGGGAATAGAACTCTAAGCTATCAGAGTCACATGTCAAGCACTTTGACCTGCTGAGCGACCTCACTAGCCCTGACTCTTTTTTTTCTCTCTTTTTTTAAATTAAGTGTTTTCAGTCATTCTCAATATATTACAGTCTTTCTTATTTATAACTTATAAATACTGAATTTTATTCATCTTCTCTGCTGTATTCCGATCTATTGGAGTGATATTTGAACAACCTTCCTTTTATCTGTGCTTCCTCCTGGTGGGTTTTTCTCACTGTTCTTCCCATTGTTTAGTCTGGGACAATGTGCTCTCGATGTCTGTTCCCATCTCCCTCTTTCACATAACCATAGTCAGTCCTTTCCTTTTCATGGTTTTAAATAATTTCTACTTGCTATATTTACAATTACTAATTTCTGAGCTCTTGGATCTGCTGAGATCACTTTCTGGGGGAGGGAAGGGGACCTGTTTAGACTGTATTGTATGAGAGAAGAATTCATTTTTAATAAAAGTAAGAAAAAAAATCTAATGCAAAAAGATTCATTATTATTTTTCTTCAATACATTTTTAGTACCTGAAAATCTGAGGTTACTCTCTGAATCCATGTTTTATTTACATCTTTTACAGTCAGTGAAGATGTAAGCAAATCAGATCCAAATCCAAGATACTGAAGATCAGAAAGTGTGTGGTTAGGTGCCCACACTAGCTGTGCAGATGGGGATAATTGTCTCCAAAGCACATCTCCTCTTTTTGTTTCTTTTCTACTTGCTTCTGAATCTATGCTCCCCAATATCTCTGTGTTTCAAGTAACATAAAACTTAGTTGTAGAATAACTAACTTTGTACATGGGGACCTCACATAAGCAGACATTTTTTTTCAAGGGCATTTGTAAAAAAGATCTGTGGCCACATAAGTCATTATGCAAAAATAAAAATAATTTATTTTTTGATAGGTTTCTTAGGCTGGAAAAAAAAGAAACCTGAGATGGTAAAAATGATTAAGGAGTGCTAAGAGCAGGGCAGGAGAAATAGTTTTCCCCAGGAATGAACTCCATAATTGGCTACCCAATACGGAGGGATCATCCCTGAAGTCATATACATATAACATGAAAGAGACTGAGCAGGTTGCATTCATATGTTTAGGGATGCATGTGTGTGTGTGTGTGTGTGTGTGTGTGTGTGTGTGTGTGTGTAGCAGTTAAAAAGAAAATCATGATTTTGAGAGAGAGCAAGAAGTGGAGACACATAAGAAAGACCGGATGCTAAAAAGGAGAGGGAGAAACGATGCTTATTATATTCTAAGTTTTAAAATATTAAAAAAGAGAAAAGAAGAAAGAAAAGAGTTGATTCTTCATAGTCACAAACTTTGTACCATTTCAGCTTACCAGGGATTAGACTATTTGTGGAACAGCACAAAGCAATAATACAGTAAAAAATAATACAAAATAAAAAGGAACAGAATAACTGTCAGCATTTTCATTTACTATTATAAAAAGTTTTCTGGATCTTCTGGAGGATGCGGGAGGATGTGGAGTAGGTACATGAAATGGTGCCGAATCCCTCAGCGCCTGCTGAACTTTCCCTCCTGAGGACCCTGCACTAAGCTAGATTGCCACCTGCTGTGTCCCCAGACTCACCTCACAGGAGCTCCAGGGATAAACAGCAGCGGTGGCACCTGCTCTTTTCTCTACTTGTTAATAACAGTTTTTGGAGGTTCTAAGACATCAGCAAGATGTGCCTGGATAATTTTTCTAACTGCCTCCAACTTTAACGTTCATGAACTTTTGAGGTACTGTTTCAATCATTTGGTTTCTCAATAAAAATACTGATGATTGTAAGAGACAAAGGAAAGGAGATTTTTCTAGCTTCTTAAACTATTAAGTGCCATTAAACAATAGTGTTAAAATAGACAAAGAAAGTATTGCTTGATGTTATTATAGGTACTGGACACTAGAATGAATTTTTAAGTATAAAACCTATGTGTTCTATGACATTAGAATCTTTGCTTATAGAATAGATTATATGATATGTTTATTAGGTGATACTACATAATTTATATTATCCATATTAACATGGTATAAATAAATAGCTGTTATACTTCTTATATTGACTGTTTTGACTTATTAGTAAATCCCAAGAATGTTCATTTTTCCCATCTTATAATTAATATCACGATACCGCTGGGTACTTATTGGTTTAAAGCTCAAATTTCTTCACTGTCTTAATGTTTTCCTGGCAAATTGATTTCTTTAGATGAAATATGAAACATTAATACCCAATTTTAAATAGATGAAAATTGTTCTAAGATTTTAAACATTAAAGCACTGACAGGTCTGTCAGTGGGAAGAAGCAGTTACGTGGGTGGAGCCAAATTATTTACTGAGCACTGTTACTGCAGAATATTGAAGTAATTGGGGTAAACCAATTCTCTTCACGTGTTTATTTTGCATATAAAGCACACAGGTTATAAATTCATTGTTGAAAGTGGGCACATGTTACCCGAGCACAAAACTTAAGCTCATTCTGCTGTACAAGAGTGACATTTGAATTGACAGATTTTGACAATGTTTTCCTCTCTAAATTGTAAAAAATAATTATCTAGAAAGATAATAAGTTTTCAGGAACTCATTTAAAGTTGAAAGTTAGCATTTTATTTCTGGTCTAAAATATATGCATTTCTCTGTTTATATACACGGACTGACTTTTTCTCATCCAACGGTGGCAGGATAGAACCTTCTGTATGTGTCATGCAGACACACCACAGGCACTGTGCACAGATATATTGAAGATACGCTTTGTGACATCTGTCTGACTTCTTACATAACAGGTTTCGAAGGTGTAATTCCAAGTGTCTGAGTCTTTTAAGTGATGAGATTATTCAGTGAAAGATTATCAAAAGCAGCTGCGTTTGGACACATACACGTTCATGGAAAAAAAAAAAGACTACAAGTGCTTATGAGCAGCATGTGTGACTCACATAACTGGGATAGAAAGACTGTTCACAGTGTCCAGGGGTGGAAGGCTGAGTTCTCTCGGGCCTTCTTAAACTGCTCTCACTTGGGGGATGGCCAATCTTGGTGGTCAACTTGACACACTGGAGAAGAAGAAACCTCAGTTCTCAATCAAGAATTTCTTCCATCAGATCGGCCTGTGGGCATGTCTATCTATCAGGCATTTTCTTGATTGCCAATTGATACAGAAAGGTGTAGCCTACAGTGGGCAGTGCCAATCTTGAGGAAGTGTTCCTGGGTCATAGAAGAAAGGTAGCAGAAAATATTAATTTTCTTCTGTGGAGTCTCATTAGGTATATTAACTACAATTCAGAGCCTATGGCATGCTCATGATGGTCCACACAAAGCGAGCTCAAGAATATTTTTGTGGACATTTTGTCTCATTTTGCTTTATTTGTGTATATTTCATCTTATTGGTCTTTTGCTTGTATATTTTTCTTTCTACTTTTGTGAGGTTTTATTTTATGTATTTCTTGTTTGCTTTTGTTTATTGTATATTGACAATGAGGCGGTGGGGAGGACATGGGAGGAGTTGGGAGAGGGAAACAGCAAGATTAGAATATACTGTATGAAAAATAATCAGTTAAAAAACAAAAAACCTGAAAGGTAGCTGAGCAAGCCAATAGGGCAACCCTATAAGCAGCTGGCCTTCTCTGTCTCTCCTTCAGTTTCTGTCTTGAGATTCCTGCCTGAGCACCTGCCTTGGCTTCACTCTTGGTGGACTGTAACCTTAAATCCAAATAAGCCCTTCCCCTCATGTTGCTTTTGGTCACGGAGTTTGCCACAACATTATAAACCAACCTAGTACAACTTATAACCCCCTTTTGCCTGGGAAAGTTTTACAAAACCTTGAGTATGAAGCTATATGTAAAATAGGTATGTAAATAAATTTCTTAAAATAAATGAGAAGGAAGTTTATTTCCAGTAGTTCTTTGGTGTTTATATAATTTTTCCACTTATAAAAGACAAAGGCTAATTTGCGTACTAATAAATGGATGTGATTATTTATTTTATATGAAGTAGTAAATATCAAATGAACATTTAATACTGTAGGGTATAGAGTACCTTAGGTGTTTTTAAGAACTGATTGACATTTTGATTTTATAACTTAGTGCTGAGAGCGTCACTTCACATGATACAAAATGGCAGAACTAAATGTTGGTAATCCTATCCTAATCAAGGCAAAATTCATTCACTACTTTTATGAAACTTCAAAGTCAGCAACTGAAGCAGAAAGTTCTGAAATAAAAATTTGTAACATAGTACAATCCAAAAGTATATTAGTGTGATGTCGAGGACTAATATTAGGAAAATATTGAAAAAGTATTGGCCCTTATGGTTCCACAACAGAGGATAGTTTGCGCATCCAGTAAAACACTTCAGCTCATGACACACAAACATCTACATCTGAGCTGAGGCGTTTCAGGCCGTGTCGTGTGGCTTGACACTTCCACACTGCCAAGCACGCATAGTCTGCTTTCACAACCAAGGTAACAAACACAACCAGTGAAACACAGCAGTGGCTGCCAGAAACACCTCAGATGCATCAAGCATTTTGAGTCTGAATTAATTATTGGCCAAGTAGGCAGAACCCGTGAATCAAGAAAACAACTTTATCTGAATAGGCCATGCTTTACCTAATATATATATTATATATATTATATATATATAATATATATATAAATATATATTATATATATAAATATATATATTTATAAATATATATATTTATATATATAAATATATATATATTTATATAAAGATGTCATCACTACTTCTTTAGATTTTGAGTTTCTTGCTTGAAGAGTAAAAAGACTACATCCCATAATCACTACACTTTCAATTTGCCAGAGAAAGTCCAGGCAGGGAGCTTATCATGTGGGCCCACACTGAGGAGCAGAGCCAGTGGAAACAATGGAGCCTTGGGAGCTGACCCCATTAGAGTGTGCTTACTTAAGGATTAACTGGTGAGAGAAGTCAATTTGTAGCATGGTTTTGGATTGTGTGTGGTTTTAGACCCAGGCAGATGAGAACAGATTGATGTGAAAGCAAATGGATAACCATTGCAACGTTGGAACCAGAATCACTTCATAATATTGCAGTAGTTAGAGGAGATTAATTGCACATACAAACACAGGATGGATTGCTCGG
This sequence comes from Psammomys obesus, assembly GCF_907164565.1. NCBI lineage: Eukaryota > Metazoa > Chordata > Mammalia > Rodentia > Muridae > Psammomys > Psammomys obesus. The sequence continues at coordinate 5,140,649 of NW_026596069.1, forward strand.
AAGAGTGAGACCCTGAGGCTACAGTGGCTGTCATTCATTACCAGCCATCACTGAGGAGAAGTGAAGTGTGACTCACACCTGATGCTGCTCAGGAAACATGTAGACTGTTGCTGGATGTACTGCTGGTATTGTGGAAGATACTTCCCTGCTCTGAGCATGGCCTTTTCTCACTTGTATGCAGGAGTGCTGGCTTTTTTTTTTTTTTTAAATTTTTATTTTTAGTTACATTTTGTTAACTCTGTGTCCCAGCTGTATCCCGCTCCCTCATTCCCTCCCCAACCCCACACTCCCTCCCTGGTCTCTTCCCTGCCCCTTTCCAAGTCCCCTGATAGGGGAGGACCTCCTCCCCTTTCATCTGACCCTGTTTTATCAGGTATCTTCAGGGCTGGCTGCTAAGTCCTCCTCTGTGGCCTAACAGACTGCTCCTCCCCTGGGGGGGGGGGGTGTCAAACAGCCTGCCCTTGAGATCCTGTTAGAAATAGTCCGTGTTCCCCTTACTTTGGAAAACTACTTGGTTACTGAGCTACCACAGGCCACATCCGAGCAGAAGTTCTGGCTTTGTAATCCAACACTAAAATCTTAGGACTTTTTTTGGATACAATGATTATAAATGTCCTGAATTCTTAGGAGTTCTTATTCATTATCCATAAATGTTGAACAAAGGCCTCACATTTTCATTTTCACCAAGACCCATAACTTATATAGTGGATCCTGTATTGCAACTTTGGTTTATTTCAATTGTATTTGAGACAGAGATTTTTCCTGACTTATCGTCATGATAGACTAATTCTAGTCCTTAAATTCCCAATGTTCAATGTCAACATTATAACCAGTTTTCCTAGCTTTTCAATCACAAATATCAAGAAGATTTCAACCACCTGTCCTCACACACTGCTTTATTTTCTCCATTTAAAATTTTTTATTTTAGGTAAGCTGTCCTCAGTATCTTGAGGTTCAGGGAAATTGCTTGGCGTGACTAGGGTTGGAAGTAGGCTATGTGTTTGGAAACCCACTACTGTAGATCCTCATGTGCTGGCACTGAAGTAGCTGCCCTTTGTTCAACTACAGAAAAGTGAATATATTCAGCTCTAAGACATAAGTATCTGCAATTGATCATTTTAGACTTTAGCTTTGGCTTTCTGGAAATTCAAACTGTCAGTCCAATTTAGTTTTCTCATTGCATCCCAGTTTTAATGACCAATTTTTATACATTCTTTTCCATGTTTAGCTATGAATATTTTCCTTCACAGTATGTATTCCTTTAAGCTATATTAAATTTATATGCCTGGTATGTGTAAGCGTTCAATAAATATTTGATAATAAGCTAAACAGAGTGTGCGTATCAATCATGACACATTGCATTTCTATAAATACAGGTAGAGCAACTGATAATGATGGAGAGAATTGTCTTTTCTGGAGGAAAAGATGGTATTCCCACTTGTATTTTTTCACCTTAGGTACAATTTTGCTCTATGTTACTGACATTTATAAAATCCTTTGTTCTCTGACCTTGGACACTCTCTCATTGTGGATTGAATACCTTCCTGTACTGTGGGTGAGACTCCAAACGTGGGCGCCCACTCTCACAGTCCTGTGGACACCTAGGTTCTAGAGGCTCCTGTTTCCAAACCCGGGAGACCACACTCAGCATCCTGTGGACACCTTCCTGGTCACAGCAGCTAGTGGTGCTCACTCTCACTGCCCAGTAGAGGGAATAAATTCTGGTACCGAGGGGTAGGTGCAGTTCCATTTTGCCTATTCCCCACCTGGCTGGCTCAGCAGGTCCAAACCAGCCAGCACAGCAGACAGTGAGCACAGCAAATCTGAGCTAGGCTTGCGAGCCAGGTTCCATTCCCTACCATCTAAGAAAAGCCTGTGGGACACTGGAGCAGATCTAGGCTAGGAGATCTTTCTACCTTCTTTCCAGCAGCCTTCCCCACCTGGGTCAGAAACAACATGGCCAGCACAGCCAGTGAACCCAGAGTGGCAGAGCCAAGACTGGAACCCAGATCCCATCCTCCAGTATTTTGTGGAAGCCTGTGGAACAGCTCTAGACTCAGAGATCTTTCCGCCTGTGCCGCAGCTACCTGGGTCACAAACAGTAATTTTTTTTTTTTTTTTTTTTTTTTACTGTTTTCATTTCTCATATATTCAATCACTAGGCATGGAGTCAGGCATATGACTGATTTGGCTTTTGATCTGCATTTTTGCATTAGGAGAGTGACAATGGCATGTGTGTGGTTATCTTGAGACTGGTGGAATCTTTCCAATGAGAATAAACAATAGTATGTGTCTGTTACATTAGGGAACATTTACAATGGTCCTTTATTAGTGTGTTTGTGTGCCCAAATTTGTTTGTTTTTTAAACACGAGGCAGAGATATTTCGTGCCAGCTGAACACAGACAGGAGATGGTTCATGCCTTTTCTTAACATTCCTCAAAATCCTTACTCTGCCTGTTAAGAACTTGGAATATGACTGAATTAGTTACTTTTCTGCTGCTGTGTGATGAAACAACACGATCAAAGCTACTTATAGGAAAAGAGTTTATTTGGGGCTGATGGTTCTAGAGGGATAGGATTTCATCTTCGTGATTGCAGGGGAGCATGACAGCCGGCAGGCAGGAATGGTGCTGGAACAGCAGCTCAGCACTCATGCCTTCATCCACAAACAGGGAACACAGAACACTACCTCAAAATGGAGCAAATCTTTTGAAACCTCAAAGCTGGCCCCAGTGACATACTTCCTCCAGCAAGGTCAGTCTTCCTCAAATAGCTGCTAACTGGGGACCAAGTATTCAAATACCTTTTCATTTCATTCAAACTACCATGGTGATTTTTATCAGAAATTATTTGTTTTTAGAACTCATAGAATTCCTACAAGGGAAGATGTCAAAACAAAAAAAGGGGGGAGTAAACTGTAATATTTATTCAGAATAATGTTGAAGCATTTTCTAGAGTCTGCTTTCCTAGGTACTTTGATGTTTATTGATAGCAAATGGAATGTAGCAATATTCCTGAATAATTAACTAGCAAGTTTCGTTTACAGCAGGAAGTATTGGCATGAGCGGATAAAACGCAGACAACAGAGTGTTTCAGAATCTTTAATTCATGGGATAATGAGAACGGAAGAGACATGTTTAACAGGCTTTCCCCTGTGGAGAGATTTCTATATCATGCTACTAAGATGCAACATAGCTACAGAGCTTATGCTTAGCATTCCTGGTGCCATCAGCCTCCTGAGTGTGTTCAAGACAAACGGGTGCCCAGATTCTGAGAGAGTGACAAAGACGAGCCCGGCTACTTGGAATGACCCCATCGTTGTGAGCATTTCATTGTATCTGATTCATCGGTGAAAGGTCTCTGACTTGAATCCTGTGGGTTTTCTGATGATTGTGGTTGAAAACTTCCCGCCTTCATACTGAGGGCGGTACACAGGGGTCACGTGCTTATTTCACAGTGAGAGTGTCTGTCCTGCTGAATCTGGAATGAAGGCTTGAAGCGTATTTTATTTTAAAAATTCATCAAAGTGTTTTTATGCTTATTCTCTCAATTGATTTCTTTCTCCATCCATATAGGGCAGGGCAAGTAGATCCCAATCTTGCTTTCACAAATGAAGAAATTGAGAGATTGAGAGATTATGTGTTGAAAGATGACAGTCTCAGTGATCACAGGCCTGAAAGACACACCGTTGTAACTCCCTTAGTACGCCTTCAGGTTATGAAGGTGAAGATTGAACACCTTTTTTGTTACTGTAGTTTTTGGGCCCAGGCTGATCTTGGAATCATAATCATTTGACTCAGTGCTGGAATACTGGAATTACAGGTGCCCCTACCATATCTTTCTCTCTACTTTAACACAGCTTATATATGACTTTTAATTTCACCACCAAGCTCTGCTGGACTTTCATTCACTCTCTAAATATTGCTTTCTGTAAATTTTCCTTTTATATCCTTTGCCTGTATTCCATTTTCAAATTTACTAGATTTTTATGCTATAGTTGTTGCTGAGGTAATCAAATGTATTGTTTTATATTAAATGTAGGAAATATCATAGAAAGACATGTGTCTAGCACAAATTAAAATAATCCTCAGTTGGAGAAGTAGCAAACACGTAAAAAAAAACACCACGAACTCCTTCATTCAATAAATTAAATCCATAAGTAGAGCAAATACACTACTGAATAATCAACACAGGAGATCAACAACACAACTCAAAAATAATGAGCAGATCAAAGAGACGTGGTTCTTTTTATCCCAAAGTAAACAAATTAGTTTAAAGTAGCGTTGAAGAGGATAAAAAGGAACAGCCACCTTTAAAAAAATGATGATGATTACCTTTCCTTTTTCTTATTCTTTATTCTTCTCTCATACAATACATCTCAACTACAACCTCCCCTTTCCCATGTCCCCCCTCCACCCAAATCCACAGTTCTTTTGCTTTCCTTCAGAGAAGAGCAGGCCTCCAAGTGTTATGCTATAAAATATGGCATAACAGGATGCAATAAAACTAAACATAAAACTTCATGTCAAGGCTGGATGAGGCAATGCAATAGGAGGAAAAGGATCCCACAAGCAGGCAAAAGAGTCAAAGATATCCCTACTCCCCCTGTTAGAAATCCCACCAACTCCCCAAGCTAAACAGCCAAATCATGCATGCAGAGGGCCTACTGCAGATCCGGGCAGGCTTTGTGGTTGCTGCTTCAGTCTCTGTGAGTCTCTATGAGCCCCGCTTAGTTGATTCTGTGGGCCTTGAACTCCCTGGTTTCTATAATCTTTTTTTTTTTTTTTTAATAATAATTGCTATTTTTTTTATATTAATCACAGGTTATTTACTTTGTATCCCAGCCATAGCCCCATCCCTCATTCCCTCCCAATCCCACCCTCCTCCTTCATCTCCTCCCTGCCCCTTTCCAAGTCCACTGATAGGGGAGGACCTCCTCCCCTTCCAACTGACCCTAGCTTATCAGGTATCTTCAGGACTGGCTGCAATGTCCTCCTCCCTGTGGCGTAGCTCCTCCCTCGGGAAGGGAGGGTCGATGAGCCTGCTATTGAGTTCATGTCAGAAATAGTTCCTGTTCCCCTTACTAGGGTACCCACTTGGATACTGAGCTACCATGAGCTACATAGGAGCAGGGGTTCTAGGTTATTTCCATACATGGTCCTTGGTTGGAGAAACAGTCTCATAAAAGACCCCTGTGCCCTGATATATTTGGTCCTTATGGAGCTCCTGTCCTCTTCAGGTCTTACTAACTCCCTTTTATTTCATATGATTCCCTGCACTTTGCCAAAGGTTTGGTTATGAGTCTTAATATCTGCTTTGATACACTGCTAGGTAGAGTCTTTCAGAGGTCCTCTGTGGTAGGCTCCTGTCCTGTTACTTGTTTTCTCCTACATCCAATGTCCTGCAATCTTTTACCTTCCTCTTCTGTGTGGTTCCTCAAGCTCTGCCTAATGCTCAGCTGTGAGTCTCTGCCATCTGCTCCCATCAGTTGCTGAAGGAAGCCTTTATGAAGATAGTTGGGTTAGGCACCAATCTGTGAGTATAGCAGAGTATCATTAGGAATTATTTCATTGACTTTTTTCTTTTTTTTTTTTTTGTCAGTCATATTTGGTTCTACCTTAGGACCCTGAGCCATCCACCTTCCAGTTCCTTATCATCCAGATAGTGTTCAACATGGGCTCCTTCTAGTGTCTTAAGCCTCAAGTTAGACCAGTCATTGGTTGGCCACACCCACAAGCTCTGAGCTACCACTGCTGAAGTGTATCTTGCCAGCAGAATAGGTTGTGGGACAAAGGTTTAGTGGCTGGGTTGGTGTTCCAGTTCAACTCTTTGCCTAGTTACAGGAGATGGCAGTTTCAGGCATGGTACCCTCCATTACTAGGAGACCTTGCTAGGGTCACCCTGATAGGTCCCAGGAAGTTTTCACTGTGCTAGGTTTCCATGCTGCCTTCTAAATACTACCCTCAGTGTCTCTGCTGTATTCTCCCCCTCTGCCCCCGCCTCTCAGACTTGACCTCTTCTGTTGCCATCCTCACTGGCCCCCAATTCCCCCACGAAAACTATTCTATTTCCCTTTCCCAGGGAGATCCATACACACACACACACACACACACACACACACACACACACACACACACACACTCACACACTCACACACCCATAGCCCTCCTTGCTACTTAGCCTCTCTTGGTCTATGGATTATAGTGTGATTATTCCTTACTTAACAGGTAATTTCCATTTTTAAGTATACATATGTTTACCTTTAAGTATACATGTTTACTTTTATGGGACTATGTTGCCTCACTCAGGATGAGGTTTTCTAGTTCCATCATTTTACATGCAAGTTTCATGATGCCATCCCCCCCCCCCCCCATAGCTGAGTAATACTCCATTGTGTAAATATACCACGTTTTTCATCTATTCTTCCATTGAGGGATATCTAGGTTATTTACAGTTCCTGGCTATTATGACTAAAGCCACTATGACATAGGTGAACAAGGGTCCTTTGTGGTAGGATGGAGGGTCCTTTGGTCATATGCCCAAGAGTGGAATAACTCTTCCTTGAAGTAGACTGATTTCCAATTTCCTGAGGAACTACCATTTGATTTCCATAGGAGTTGTACAAATTTGCATTTCCACCAGCAAAAGAGGAGTGTCCACTTGCTCCATATCTTTGCTTGCATGAGCTCTTGTTGTTTTGATCTTAGCTATGCTGATGGGTATAAGATGTAATCTCAGTCATTTGATTTACATTTCCTGGATGACCAAGAATGTTGAACATTTCTTTAAGTGTTTCTTAGCCATTTAAGATTTTGCTATTAAGAATTCTCTGTTTAGACCTTTACTCCAGTTTCAAGTGGATTATTTGGTTTGTTGATGTCTAGTTTCTTGAGTTTCCTTTTTATTTGTATTCAATATTAGCCTTCTGTCAGATAGGGTTGGTGAAATAATTTTAATCAATCAAATGAAAGACTTGTATGGCAAAAACTTAAAGTTTTTGAGGAAAGAAAGTGAAGAAAATAACAGAAGATGGAAAGATAGTTCATGCTCATGGATTGGTAGAATTGACACAGTAAAAACAGTCATCTTACAAAAAGCAATCTACAGATTCAACATAATCCCCATAAAATTCCAACATAATTCTTTAAAGACCTTGAAAGGACAATACTCAACTTCATGTGGAAAAACAAAAATCTTAGGTTAGTGAAAACAATCCTGAATAATAAAAGAACTCCCAGAGGTATCACCATCCCTGATCTCAAGATGAACTATAGTATTAAAAACTTCATGGTATTGGTAGAAAAACAGACATGTTGATCAATGAAATTGAATCAAAGACCCAAACAGATCCACACACCTATGAACACCTGATTATTTTTTAATAAATCAAAACCCAGAAATATACAATGGGAAAAAGACAGCATCTTCAATAAATGGTGCTGATATAACTGGATGTCTGCATGTAGAAAAATGTAAGTACATCCCTGTCTATTACCTTGCACAAAACTCAAGTCTAAGTGGGTCAAAGATCAACATAAAACCAGACACACTGAACCTGATAGAAGAGAAAGTGGTGAATAGTCTTAAATTCATTGGCACAGGAGACAACTTCCTGAAAAGAACTCCAACAGCTCAGGCATTAAAATCAACATCAATAAATAGGATTTGGGCAGAGTGCTGGAATCTTTTACAGAAGATGAGGTAGATAGAAGGATCTAGAGGGGACAGGAACTCCACAAGGAGAACAACAGCCAAAATACCTGGGCCTAGAGGGGCCTGCAGAGACTGATACTCCAACTAAGGACCATGCATGGAAAGGACCTAGACCCCCTGTTCAAAAGAAGCCCATTGGCTGCTCAGTTTCCAAGTGGGTGCCCTAGGAAGGGGTACAGGGGCTGTCTCTGACATGAATTCAGTGGCTGGCTCTTTGATCACCTCCCCCTGAGTGGGGAGCATCCTTACCAGGCCTCAGAGGAAGATGATGCAGCCAGCCTGGATGAGACCTGATAAGCTAGGGTCAGATGGAAGGGGAGGAGGTCCTTCCCTATCAGGGGAGTAGGGAAAAGGCATAGGGGGAGAAGTAAAAGTGTGGGTGGGACTGCCAGGAGACAAGGGAGAAGACTGTAGTGGGATACAAAGTGAATAAATTGTAATAAATAAATATATATGTTAAATCAATCAAACAAACAAAGACCCAAAAGCTTCTGTAAGGAAAAGGACACCATAAATAGAACAAACTGGCAGCCCACAGAATGGGAAAAGAAGCAGCCACTTTTGTATAGAATATTATTGATTCATTATCATTTGCAGTGAAATTATCACAATTTCTCAAAATTAGAGGAATGCTATCTTTGAGCATGTCTACTTCTCAGGCATACCTAAACTTTGGTGGGAGGGAATTTAAAATATGCAATGGAACATTGTTTGTAAAGCACTGAGACTTTATGCCTGGGGCTGGAGAGATGACCCAGCAGTAAAACGTATGTTCTGTAGACAAGCCCAAGTTTTAAGTCACCCATTGCATCTATCTAATCCTTGTAATTTTACTAGTAGATTCAGAGTAAGAATAAATAAATAGCATATTTTTGACTTAAAGAAACTCTGGCTTACAGTTTAAATGTTAGGATTTTCAGATGCTGGGAAATTGTAATACAGATGGAAGCAGTATGAAAGGCTGAGCCAGCAGGGTCAGTCAGATGGGGCACTGGGACCATCTGGATAGTAGCCTGCCTTCTGTGGAAAGCAAGATGAAGGAGTTAGCAGAGTGTTGAAATTAATCTGTTCTCAGGCAGCTAGGTGCTTGTCTTTATGGGTGTATCTGAGGCAAACCTAAGAACACTGGAATATATGAGTTCATCTCTATTGCCCACGTTAAAATCTTCCCAGAAGGGCAAAGATAATCAATAGTGTAACTTTAGTGTGTCCTCCCTACCTCTTTCACTCCCCCTTCCTTTCTTTCCTTGTTGGGGATAAACCCAGGACCTTCCAGTGCTCGGCAGGCACTCCATCTCAGCCACAGCTCTAGCTTCTGTGTTCATACTTTTGAATAGAAAAGCACTTCATTTCCGCAGGTCCTTCGGAGGACTTGCTCCAGATTTCCCTTACAAATGGGCTCTTATTTGAAAAGCAAAGCCGGATTCCTTTGATCATACATGTCTTCAATGGTTTTTAGGAAAAAAAAGTTTCAAAAGACAGGCTGTAAGAAAATGTTTAAATATTAATGTAGGCATACCTAACACAAGCTCAAATGCACAGATTGGCTTGTTTTCAGAAGCGGAGGTCATTAAAATATAAAAACAAATCTTATGTTTATGACTTGTTATTTACCCTATCTGTCCAGGAGCTCTTTAAATCGAACCTTTTATAGCCAAATACCAATACTCTCAATAGTTCAAAATATTCACAAGAATATATTAAATGTCATATTGACTCTCTCCAACTGAAACCTACCCAATTACTCTTCTCTCCTTCAGGCAGAGTTCACGGCCATGCGGGAGCAGTACATGCGTGGGGGAGAGGGCTTCATCATCTGCTATTCTGTCACTGACCGCCAGTCATTCCAGGAGGCTGCCAAGTTCAAGGAGCTTATTTTCCAGGTCCGTCACACCTATGAAATCCCCCTTGTGCTGGTGGGTAACAAAATTGACCTGGAGCAGTTCCGCCAGGTGAGTGCAAGTTTTAGATTAGCTTGTCTTTGCCTCAAGCTACATGTGGCATCAAATATGAGTGCGTCCTGAGCTTCAGATAAGGACCCATGCTTTTCTCCCCCTAAGAAATCCATATATTTTCTTTTATAGTGTGTCCCCTTCCTCTGTATATTCTATCTTGTATGCTGTTTCACAGCATCCTCACCGGCAGTCCTCTGTGTTCTTGAATCTGGTGGGTATTAGATTTGCTTTGAACAACAGTGGGTAAAACGAACCAGTCTGTGGAACTTTGGAGTTTGAGATTTAAACATTATGCAGTTTCTGTGCACAATTACTACTTGAAATGCTCACACTGGAATTCCAGACTTCACATGAAACCCATGTGGCACATGCACCAAGCCCAGAGCTGTCCTTACCAAGGTAACGTGTATGCAGGCCAAGCCATCTTGTGTGTTTTCGCAGCATTGTGTGTTTCCTGTCATTATGCAAGACATCCAAGCCAATCCACCTGGAACGGTAAATGTCTCACAGTTGAGCATTATTTGTTTTCTGACTTACGGGATCTATAACAAGCAAAGGTTTACGTCGCTATGTTTTTGAACCATGCAGTGATAAACACCCTTTTTCTTGTACTGAATAAGATCATCCTTTCATATATACTCAGTATTTTCTAAATTATGTCTGCTGTGCCATCATGATTTTGATAATTTCATGTATTTGTTATACAAACTTGAGAAGGTTTTATATATGTAATATAATATTGAATACATATATTGTATATGTGTTGTATAATATATATATATACTTGTACATATTTGTGTATATTATATATATATATGTATATATATATATTTACAGGGAAATCAAATTTTTGTAAATCTAATTCTCTAAGTTGAGTTGTTTGGTTATAATTTGGGATGCTTCATCTTTATTTACACTGATTTTAAATGTGAACTGGCTCTTAGTAGTTTCTGTTATTCCTGTTAGTGACTAATTTTTAAACCAACTACTGCTGTAACCTACTAAGACCTTTTGCTGAAGTACAAATAATGACTAAAGCAAACAGAGGGTTCCCCCCCCCAATTTATGTGTCACATGAATTTGAGTTTTCATGTATCTATCTTGAATGACAAGTTCCCCAGATTTACCACAGTTCATTTCACTGTGTTCTCATTGGGTCAGACACCACTCCTGAGGCATCACCTGATGGGGAAAGCTGGGTGTCCTCTCTGAGATGGCTACATGGAAACCGTAACCCAGTTATCTGTTCAGGAAGCAGGACAACCATCACAGGATTCCATTCCTGTGATTTAGTTTGTAGAAAGAAGCTTGCATGCAAATCTAAGTTTTGTGAATCTAATTCTCTAAATTGAGTTGTTTGGTTATAATTTGGGATGCTTCATCTTTATTTATACTGTCTTTAAATGTAAACTGGCTTTTAATAGTTTCTTTTATTCCTCTTGGTGATTGATTTTTAAACCAGCTACTACTGTAACTTGCTAATAAAACCTTTTGCTAAGGTAGGAAGAATGACTAAAAGTAACAGAGGTGTTTTTTTTCCTAATTTATGTGTCTTATGAATTTGAATTTTCATGTTTAATGCATTTAATGCTTTCTTAAAATGGAAAGAGCTCATATAAAGCCAATATTTATAAGGCTTGGCTTAACATGGAAGTGCAGTTATTTAGTGCAATGCTTTTTGTGGTAATTTTTTTATATTTTATATTGCACTTTAGAGTCTAAGCATTTTAAAATGCAAACTATTGTTTTAGTAGCTGTCTGAGTTACTATTTACTGGTGTGAGGAGACACCATGACCAAGGCAATGTTATTATTGTTATTATTATTATTATTATTATTACTATTATCCAAATTTATTGTTATTTTCTCTTATATTACATCCTAGCTGCAGTTTCCTCTCCCTGACTTCCCGCTAGTCTCTTTCCCCACCTCTCATTTCCCCAGATTCACCTTCCCTTCACTTCCCCTTGGAAAAGAGCAGGTCTTCCAGGAATATAAACTAAATACAGCATAACAAGCCACAATTATACCAGGCATATATTCTCATATCAAGAGCCAGTGAGGTAGCCCAGTAGGAGAAGGGTCCCAAAGGCAGGCATAAGAGTTGGACACATCCCTGCTACCATTGTTAGAAATCTTAAAAAGAATGCTAAGCTATATAACCATAACGTATACGCAGAAGACCTAGGTCAGATCCATACAAGTTCCTTGATCTCTGTGAGCTCACTTGATTCCTGGTCATTTGATTCTGTGGGTCATGTTCTCAAGGTGCCCTTGATCCCTCTGACTCCTCCAATCCTTTCCCCCTCTCTCACATTATTAGAAGTCTTCACTAGTGTCATCCTTATAGATTCCGTGGAATTTCTATTGTACTAGCTTTCTACCTCGCTTCCCAAGTGCCTTCCTATTCTGGCCATCTCTCCCTGTATTCTCTCCCTCCATTCCCCTGCCTAATCTCTCCTGTTCCCATCCCCACCAGCCCCTAGTCTACCTCCTGAAATCTATTCTAATTCCTCTTCCTAGAAAATCCTTTGGACCCTTTTTACACTCTCCTTGTTACTTAGGTTCTCTGGGTCTGTAAGTTGTAGCATATTATCCTTTATTTCACTGCTATTATCAACTTATAAGAGAACACATACCATGTTTGTCTTTTGGGTTCTGGGTTACCTCACTCAGGATGATTCTTTTTTTTTTTTTAGTTCCATCCATTTGCCAGCAAATTTTATGATGTCAGTGTGTGTGTGTGTGTTTAATACCTTAGTAATTCACCATTGTGTATTCATTTTTTTAAAATCATTGTTTGATTAAGAGACATCTAGGTTGTTTCTGGTTCTAGACATTATGAACACAGCCACTATGAACAGTGTTGAACAAATGTCCTTGTGGTATGATGGAGTGACTTTGGGAGTGAGACAGAATATTATTTGGGCTTTTGAAACCTCAAAGTCAGTGAAACACTTCCTCCAACAAGGCCATACCTCCTAATCCTTCCTAAACAGTATCACTGATTGGAAAACAAACATTTAAATATATGAGTTTATGGTGGACATTCTGATTCATAGAAAAGCAGAAGCTATGCTTATTTGTCTCCTGTGTAAAGTTATGTGTTGCTGTTTCTCTATTTTGCTTCTGCAAAACTGTGTGCAATAATATTCTTACATTTCTGTAAGAGGAAATGTTCATCTCAAGAGCTTATTATGACTCTGTCCTCACCTACTCTGCAAGGGAAGAAGAAAGGAACAGCTTCTGAACCTCCCAGGTACCCCTCTGAAGAGTGGGGGTGCTTTGATCTCTGCCTTGATTAAGTTTTTGTCCATTTGACACAATCCAGTGTCATCAGGGAAGAGAGGAAATCTCAGATGAGAAAATGTCCCTATTAGATTGGCCTCCCGACAGGACTGTGAGAGCATTTTATTGATTAAGGATTGATTGGAGGACCCAACTCATTGTGGGCAGTGTCATCCCTGGGAAGGTGGTCCTGAACTGTATTAGAAAGAAGCCTAAGTCATGGGAAGCAAGCCAGTCAGAAGAAGCTCTCCATGATCTCTGCATCAGTTTCTGCCTTTAGGTTCCTGCCTTGAGTTCATCTCCTCGCTTCCCTCAATGGTATACTGTAACCTGTAAGCTAAATAAGCCTTTTCTTATCACACAAGTTGCTTTTGGTATTTATCGCAGCAACAGAACTCTAACCAATACACTTTCCTTAAGGCCTCTGAAGGTAGCATGAGGGTACACTGTCACGCTTACATCATTAGTGGTGCTAGGAGGCAGCACCTTCCCGTCAGTGTTTACAACACCTCCTTTATCGTACACTGAGAATTCCTGAAGAACAAACAGCCCAGACTGGCTTAGTCAGGGGCTCTATAAAAGACTCTAAGAATGTTAGGAAAACGAGAGCATTAGGAAACAGTTTCAGTCCACACCTTGTAGAGTGACTGCTCATAAGTCCACGTACTGGGACATGAGCTTTCCCATGCTTTCTAGGCACCGATTTTCTTGACTCAAAGAAAACCCCTGGCTCAAAGACTCAAACTATCCCTGAGGCAGGATCAGGAGGCTCCATCACACCCTGAAGAGTCGGCTGCTCCTTCCCAGTTAGCACTGAAATGAATCACATCATCACAAATAGCAAAGGTCACTGAAGCCAACACTATGAATAAACACTGGACAAAGTCACATTCTAATTTTACAGTCTTCCTTTGCAGATAACAACAAATAGACATGATAGTCACAGAGAATGCAGAACCATGAAAACACAATTACCACCTTCATAAAGGCCCTGCAGCACCAAGTCTCCAACAATGAATTCTCTGATAATGAAGTGCTGATGTGAAAATTGGGTTTCTGGCCGTGGTGTTTGTGATAGAAATGACCATTCCTGAAATTGCAGAGCTGTGGTTTTTCATTGCAATATGATTTCAATTTACACATTATTTTCATCCTTCAGCCCTGTGTTGTTGAAAGGTAAGCATATGAAGGATGATAGTATTAAAGAGATAAATCTATTGGCAGAAATTGACTTCAGGAAACTATTGTAGCTAGTAAGGAAATTAAGACTAAAATAGAATATGTATTCTATAATACATGAATGTTTGAAATGTTGTTTTTGTATTTTACATCTGAAACACACACACAGATATCTATCTATCTACCCAATCTATATGTCATTTATCTATCTAAAAGCAAAGATGCCAAGGCCAAGACTATAGGTCAAAAATAGTATTTTGTTACTCCAGGAAGAGGATTAACAAAGATAAGCTGATAAAAGTACAGACAAAAAGTAGCCTAGACCTACTAATAAGGGAACAATAATGAGTTTTTAATTAGGCTTCTCTTCTTTCTGAGTCTCCCTTGAAAAGGATTGAAAACAGAAGAATATTTTTTCTAATTAAAGCTGTCTGTTTAATAGTGTAGGTGCTTATATTTCTAATGTATTTTGCTGAGTCTCAAGGCCTTTCAACTAAATAAAATAGTTGAATGAAGAAAACAAGGATGATGAGAGCATCAGGTTTCTTTTTTTCTTTTTTTTTTTTTAGCTGCTTAAGTTAAAATGAAAGAGCATTTTCTAAGTGCTAATGTTGTATCCAGGGATATTTATTCTGGTGCTGCTGATTCTGTTGATGAATTATCAAGCATGGGCATTCACTAATTATGCTTAATCCTTACTGCCATATGAAGTTAGCTTCCATGTGGTGTGATACCTATTTACCAAGGAGTCAAATGAGGCTTTTAGACATCTAGAAACTTATGCAATTTCATGCAGTCAGTTACAGATAAGAGATAAACTTAGCATTTTCTGATTTAACGTTTTGCTGCTGCACTGTGGGTCTGTCAAACACAATTCCATCATGAATGTTTCCTTTGTTTTGTCTTTTGTTTTTCTCAGAATAAGGCTTGTAGGATGCCTCTTAGATAATAAAACATAAAAAAAAACAGCTTTTTTTTTTTTTTTTTAATCAGGGAGGATCAGAAGAATAATTCTTTGAATGTAAATGGATAGCTCTAGACCCTGGTCAGGACAGTGTCAAAGCAGGGAGAAAGAGAGTGAGTGAAAAATGAAAAAGAAGATGAGAGTAAGATGTTATAAAAGATTGTTTTATACAGCTGAGCGATCTTGTCCAAAGTTCAGCGAAACTGTTTTTTTATGCGTAATATTAGGGTTTGACCCCAGGACCTGGTGTAGGACCAGTCAGCACTAAGTTCTGCTCCACTGTGCATCCAAGAGAGGTGGTGACTTCATGACTCAAAGAGAGCATTAGGTCCTTGAGCCTCTGTGATCTTTTTGCTTCTCCTAATCATGTCATCTTACATCACACTAGGGAGAGAAAGAGGATAATTTCTGTTTGTGAAAAACCCTAACTGACTGCATAAAAATGGTTTATGAATGAAATGTGTATCAGAGATTCGGGGGATAAAGTTTTACAACTCTCACGGACTATAAGCTGCTTCATCCTGAAGACAGAACATGGTAAACCCTTCAGTTATGACACTGTAAGAAAGAGTAACAATAAACTAGAAACTAGGGAATACTGCTTTTCACGGCTGGGCAGCTCAGTGAGGTCTTGGGATCATGGAAGTCTTTCTTTCATTTTCAGTGATATATAATGCCAGAAATATTGTTTTTAGCTCAGAGGTGGGTATTTGTATCTCTGGGCATTGGAAATGTCTGTGCTGAGAAAATAATATTTATGTAGAGTTATAGCAAATATATATTTATCATGGCAGAGCAGCAATAGCTTGGGGCTACTTGAAGAAAATAAGAAACTCAGTCCTTCTCAAAACCTTTCTCCTATGAGCTATGCATCGTGAGAAAGCAGAAAACCACATTATCTCAGAAACAGTGAGTACAATAGTTGTTGACAAAGATAAGACCCATATTAGCAGCATGCTTGAGGAAAACACCCCAAAATACAAGTGCTTTGACCAGGGAGAAACAATCAGATGAATGGTTAGACTTATTTTAGGACAATCAAAATAACAAATGTTAGGAAGAAGAAATGAATCTTTGAGTTTAGAGCAGAAATACGCAGTAGTCAGTGATTGGGAGATGAGCACATCTCATAAACATGTGCCAAATATTCTCAGAATAACTTCACAGACACTTCCTGTTGTGGAGACACATTTTCTCTGAGATAAAAACAAACACATAGGTATCTAACAGAATGTATGATATGAGAATAAGCATATTTTCAAAAGTGAAAGTTTATATTCTAGATGGAAACAAAGGTTTAGCAATGCATTTCTATTGTCATGATAGCACTTAGATTTAGCTAATAGTTTCATTATCTCTAGTTATACATTTTGTCACATTTTCATTTTCCTTCTTTAATTTAATTTATTAAATGTGAGCATTAACTTTAATTGATATGGAAAGTAAACAAAGCTTAGAATTTTACTTTATTTGTCTAAACTAGTAGAGTTCAGAATTAGAATCTAAATATAATCAGTTTTCTGGTTTTCTCCTTTGATACAACTGAACAAACAAATGTGTGCATACTTTTTATATGCCATCTGTATATATGATATATTTTTTCTTTTATTAAATTTCTTTAAAATTTTCATTTTGTTTGAGACAGGGTCTCTCTGTGTATTCTTGGCTGTCCTGGAACTCACTATGTAGGCTAGACTGGCTTTAGACTCACAGAGAGCCTCCTGTCTCTGCATTATGAGTGCTGGGATTAAAGGCATGTGTCACCATACCTAGTTAGTTTATATTTTTAATGTTTTGAGAATTTTTTTTCAATGGCAAATACTTAGGATTTTATTGTTTTCGAGTATTAAAGTATCAGGTTTTAGCAGAAGAATGATTCAATAAAGTATGTGAAAACCCGTTCATATCAGTTTTGTATGACAGAATGTCTTTTTTTTACATTTTATTCACTTTGTATCCCCCCATAAACCCCTCCCCTCTCCCCTCCCAATCCCACCCTCCCTCCCCCTTCTTCACACATGCTCCTCCCCAAGTCCACTGATAGGGGAGGTCCTCCTCTCCTTCTTTCTGATCTTAGTCTATAAGATCACATCAGGAGTGGCTGCATTGTCACCTTCTGTGGCCTGGTAAGGCTGCTCCCCCCTCAGGGGGAGGTGATCAAAGAGCAGGCCAATCAGATTGTGTTGGAGACTGTCCCTCTTCTCATTACTATGTAACCTTCTTGGACACTAAACTGCCATGGATTACATTTACGTAGGGGTTCTAGGTTATCTCCATGCCTGGTACTTGGTTGGAGTATGGGTCTCTGGGAAGGCCCCTGTGTTCAAATTTTCTGGTTTTGTTTTTCTCCTTGTGGTGTTCCTGTCCTCTCCATAACCTACTATTTCCCACTTCTTACATAAGATTCCATGCACTTTGCCCAAAAGTTGGCCATAAGTCTCAGCATCTGCTTTGATAGTCTGCAGGGCAGAGTCTTTCAGAGGCCCTTTGTGGCAGGTTCCTAGGTGGTTTCCTGCTTTCTTTTTCTTCTGATGTCTATCCTCTTTGCCTTTTGGGATGGGGTTTGAGTGTTTTAGTCAGGGTCCTCTCTCTTGATTAGTTTCTTTAGATGTACAGATTTTAGTAGGTTTATCCTATAAGTCTATATGAGTGAATATATACCGTGGGTGTCTTTCTGCTTCTGGGACAACTCACTCAGGATGATCCTTTCCAGGTCCCACCATTTACCTGCAAATTTCATGATTTCCTTATATTTCATTGCAGAGTAAGACTCCATTGTGTAGATGTACCACAATTTCTGCATCCATTCTTCAGTTGAGGGGCATCTGGGCTGTTTCCAGCTTCTGGCTATTACAAATAAGGCTGCTACAAACATGATTGAGCAAATGTCCTTATTGTGTACTTGAGCCTCTTTTGGATATATGCCTAGGAGTGGTATGGCTGGATCTTGAGGAAGCGCTATTCCTAGTTGTCTGAGAAAGCACCAGATTGATTTCCAGAGTGGTTGTACAAGTTTACATTCCCACCAGCAGTGGAGAAGGGTTCCCCTTTCTCTACAACCTCTCCAGCATGTGTTGTCACTTGAGTTTTTGATCTTGGCCATTCTGATGGGTGTAAGGTGAAATCTCAGGGTTGTTTTGATTTGCATTTCCCTGCAAATGCAATGAGGCTAATGAGGTTGAGCATTTCCTTAAGTGTTTCTCTGCCATTCGAAATTCCTCTACAGAGAATTCTCTGGTTAGCTCTGTTTCCCATTTTTTAATTAGATTACTTGGTTTGCTGCTTTCAGCTTCTTTAGTTCTTTATATATGCTGGATATTAGCCCTCATGTTTTGAGAATTTTATACATAATTACTGGCTTATATAATTTCTATCTCTCCATCTTCCTCATCTAAATTCTCCCATGTAAACCTCCCCCATTCACTCCCAAATACATACACATACACAGAAAGAGAAAGAGAGTGAGTGAGAGAGAGAGAGAAGTTAATTTAGTGTTGTTCACACACTCATGAGTTTTTAGGACTCAGTACATGAGATTAGATAACTATCAAGGGACTCACCCCTAGAGAAGAAGGCTTATCATCTTTCTCACAGTAGCTGTTTATTGCTATAGCTTTTCATCTTTTTCATCTAGGACACTGTGAAACTTCTCCTACCCACCTTGATAGGAACTTACAATATCATTATTAGGGTCTTGTTTAGGCTGCCATACTTTTGAAAAAAAATATGGCTTCCGTTTTCTTGTTATACCTAGAAGACACTATCACTTAGCTCTTCTGGCTCTTAAAAATCTTTCAGTCTCGCTTCCAGGGATATTCCCTGTGCCTTAGGTATATGAGTTGTAGTGTAGATTTCTCAGTTGTAGCTGGACACACCACAGTCAGTTACTCTTTGCATTTTTACCAGTTACGGATCTCTGCAATAGCCACTGTCTATTACAAAAAGAGGAGTGAGAGCTGCAGTTATCTATGAGTTTGGAATAACTTTAGGATACAGTTAGAAATTATATAGGATTATGAAAAGGCAGCAGTAGGTTCACCTCTAGGATTGAAGGCCATTTTAGTCATGAGTGGTTTTCTAGTTTTGAGGTACAGGCATGAATCCCTTAGTACTGGGTGGACCTTTCA
This sequence comes from Psammomys obesus, assembly GCF_907164565.1. Taxonomy (NCBI): domain Eukaryota; kingdom Metazoa; phylum Chordata; class Mammalia; order Rodentia; family Muridae; genus Psammomys; species Psammomys obesus. The sequence continues at coordinate 5,159,875 of NW_026596069.1, forward strand.
TCCAACTGCTATTAGTTACTGCCAAGATAAAACTTTCAACATTGCACCATTGGGAATACTTTGCAAGCCAGTTATTGTTGGGTTACAGATGGGTTGAACTATGTATAATTGCTTCCCCCTTGGCAGCTTGCATAGGACCTCTAATTTCTATAAGAGTTAGTCCTCAATACACCAAATAAGGACCTTGCATGGAGATAACTTAGAACCCTTGCACAGATGTAGCCCATGGCAGCTCAGTGTCCAAGAGGGTTCCCCAATAATAGAAACAGGGACCGTCTCTGACATGAACTCATGGGCTGGTTCTTTGATCACCTCCACCTGAGGGGGGAGCAGCCTTATCAGTCCACAGTGAAGACAAAGAAGCCAGTCCTGATGAGACCTGATAGGCTATGGTCAGTCAGAAGGGGAGGAGGACCTTCCCTAACATTGGACTGGGGGAGGAGCATAGGAGAAGAAGAGGGAGGGAGGATGGGATTGGGAGGGGTTGGGGGAGGAGGCTACAGCTGGGATACAAAGTGAATAAACTGTAATTAATAAAAATAAAATTAAAAATTAAAAAAGAGTTAGTTCTCATGAAGGAGACTTCCAGGGAAGTTCCAGATTAATTCCTCCAAGAACTGCCTTCTAAGTGTTTGTGCCTCCAGAAACATGGTCATACCTTCAAGTTCTGGGAAGCTACCAAGAGCAATAGCAATAATCTATAGCCTTTTGTTAGCATCTTGGATTCTCTGTGGAAGATCATTATTACCCCATGTAGTGTAACTCCATTTATACTACAAACACATACACACGCATTATATATGTGATTTTTAGGTTAGCTTATAAATAATATCCTTTTCCAAACAACTTTAGTGCTATTTATTTCTCCTTCCTCCTTCTTTTTCTGAATTACACCCCCTCCCCTTATATAACTAACGTTCTTTCCCTTTCCACCCTCCCCTGTTTCTCCCTTTTTAATTTAATTCATTTATCAAGTGATTAACAACTAGCTAGCAAGGGGCAATCACTTTTGGAATCTGGACATACAAGGGTGAACAGATAGATAAACTCAGTATCTTTGAGATACTGAAAGTAAAATGGACATTATGGACTAGCAACAATATGCCATGTATGTCTGTATATCAACTCCACAACACCAGATGACATTCTGAGTAAAATGATATAAATAAATAGTTATTTGTCCAAATGTGGGACCTCGTGAAATTTTCCCCTTTTCACATTAACATGTCCATTGACATTGCCATCATTCTAGACCTGTTTACTCTGCCATTTGCGAAAGAGACTGTTTCACAACAGACCAGCTGGAATTCTGTCTGAGAAGTCACTCCTTCTTTAAAGATGTTCTCTGAATCATATTGCAGAACCTGTGATATAGATGTATCAGCTGGCGGGGGGCTCTTTACAATCTATTGATTTCTTCAATGCGTCCCTTTGTGTTTTTTTGTGATAGACTCTGTTTGCAGTAAAGAGAGACATCTTTATGAGGGGGTGATAGTTGCACTTAGTTGTGGGCATAAGGATAAGTTTTAGAATGGAGTAAGGAATTAATCTGTTCTTAGCAAAGTGGTGGTCGTAGATTCTTTTCTAAGGCTCATGACCTTGTTGGCACTGGTTAGTTTTCCAGTACCATGACTTCCCTCCTGCTGAGTGGGCTAAGAGAGCTGTTGGTTACTGCTAGAGAGCTGTTGGTTGCCATTGATATGTGAACACAACTTTGAGTTTTATATATAATTTGCCATTTTGGCAATTGTCATGGTTCATAGGTATAGCAGATGTATAGGACTGTTTAATTCATTTTCTTCCTTTTCAGCCTGCATAATATTTCCTAGAACCATGGAAACTAGACCACAGAAACAATGCTTTCAGGTCAGACTCAGCTCAGGTTATCTGAGTCCTGTGTTCTAAGAATACGGTGTCTTCAGAAATTGGTATACTCCTCCAGCTCCTGAGAGGTAGCTAAGGGCTCCATTTTTTATCTGTATTTTTTGGAGCGACTTAGATTACTCTGACTAACCATTCTAAAAGATTTGTCATGCCTGGTGGTAGGATTTTTGTTAGTTTAGTGTTCTTGTGGAACATTGTTCACCCCAAGTGGCTTAATTTCCTTTCAAATATATATGTACATGTGTATAAGTATATGTATATACTTATATATTGTGAATAACTCCTTGATGTTTTATCATACAACCTCTGTGTTAATTGTCCTTCATCCCTATTCTCTGTCTGTATTGACTTCTCTCCCTCTTCTCTAGTTGGAACACCCTCCCTGTTATTTGTTTCTAATTTTATATCACTTGTGCAACTGTTCTTTGGCTAGCTACTCAGCTAACATGCTTAAATCTTACACAACTCATACATACAGACAGCTCTTTTAACTTGAACATGGATTTAATTGCAGATGAATATGACTAAATTTCAAGTATGATTTACAAAGATTTGTGAGCTTAGTCTGCTAGATCATGGCCCCTGAAACCTGCTATTCTGTTTAAGCACAACCCTATAGAAGGAACAGAGAGGAAGTGCCAATTTCCTCGGAGGTCAGAATGGAAAAGTGTTAAGCTGGTCACAGAAAGGTGAGGTCATGGTGGTAGTAGTTTTTTCCAGTCTGCCTGTTGGCTTTCTGCTTGAGTTCTGTTAATTTTTCTCTAAACGCCTAATAATAATTAGAGTTCATCCTTGGACCTCTTCATCTGTCTCAGGTACATTCCCATGTCCTATCTAAACATGGCTCAGGCCATAACTGCAGTTGTGTTGATGCTGCCCGTGCGTACTGTTGAATCATCACACTAAGCCCATCCCCCTGATTTAAGGAATTGTTAGGTTCTTCATCCAGGACCTCTCCATCCATCACTTCCTTCCCTTGGGCACACTTCACACCGTGTCCTCCTGTTTATGCATTTGACTGCACAGGTGGGTCACAGAACTAATTAAGAGTGGAGTTATCTTACATAAAATCAGGGGAAATCTTTATGAAGAAAGATATATAAAGAATTAAAGGAACTGATACTATTTTCTTTATTCCCTAATGTCTTAAGAAAAAAAAATAAAGAAAAAAAAAGAAAAAACATTAGAGATCTTGATCCCATCGAACATCTCCTCACTAAGAAAGGACAAATACAAACAATTGGGAGCAGGACATGGAGAAACTTCTTTCTAATTCTAATGGTAAACAAGCTAAGGCAAGGGACTTCTCTGAGTAAAAAGACACCATCATCCCAGCAGCTCTTGGGGGGCGGGGGAAAGAAACAGAGAAGACTCTGGGGATCTTGGGGTGTGGAAAATGTAAGAGCAAGAGCAACAATAGGCAGGATGTTTGCCTTCCCCCAAACCTCTAGTTTTGGGTAGGAGAACCAGAAGTATTTGGAAAAGAATAATTGTTTCTATCAGCCGTGTTTTCAGTACAGGAAACGAGACTACTCTCCTAACAATAAAACAGAATATGGGGCAACAGCAGTTAATGTTCGAGTCTTCTCTTCCCAGTCCATCCTGAATGCTACCAGAAGGAGGATGTTGTGCAGTTCTGCAGTCATGGCTGTCATTAGGAGAAGCATCACAGCAGCTGTGGGAAGCTATCTTCCTGTCAGACATCAATAACCACAGCAGCCTTATCGGATGGTTTTGCTTATTCCACGCCACTGCTTAACATTTATCTTTTCTTTTCTTTTTTTTTTTAATCTCAGGTTTGTTTTAATTAGAAAAAGAAAAAAAAAGATAAATTTTATAATCAGTGGAGTTGATATTTTCTATAAAAGCCTGATAGTAATAGTACCAAGGTCATTTGATTTTAGCATTTCTATAATTCTCTTTTGCTATACGTATGATGCTGTCTCTGTATGGAAATGAGACATTAAAAGAGATAGATTTGGTTTTGTTTTGAGGAAAAGAAAACTCAGTTCACCCTGGCTGGTTACTCTCAACAAAATACATGCTTCCAGTCTTAGTCAGTGTTTTATAGCTGAGACGAGATACCATGACCAACTCTTTTTTATTTTATTTTTTATATTTGTAATAATAGTCTTTATTGTCATGTGGAAAACTGTCATAGAGACAATTAAACTTATATAGCAAAATTTCTTCAGTATGAAACTATGGTCCCTTTTTAATCTTGAAGAAATTACTTTTTTATTATTATTTTTATTATTAGTTACATTTTATTAACTCTGTATCCCAGCTGTATCCCACTCCCTCATTCCCTCCCAATCCCACCTTCCCTCCTTTCTCTCCTCCCTGCCTCTTTCCAAGTCCACTGATAGGGGAGGGCATCCTCCCCTTTCATCTGACCCTGTTTTATCAGGTATCTTCAGGACTGGCTGCAAAGTCTTCCTCTGTGGTCTATCAGGGCTGCTCCTCTCTTGGGGGATGGGATGGGGAGGTCAAAGAGCCTGCCATTGAGTTCCTGTCAAAAATAGTCCCTGTTCCCCTTACTAGGGAAAAGCAATTGGTTACTGAGCTACCACAGGCTACATCTGAGCAGAGGTTCTAGGTTATATCCATACATGGTCGTTGGTGGAGTATCAGTCTCAGAAAAGGCCTCTGTGCCCAGATATATTTGGCATGACCAACTCTTATAAAGAAAATAATTTAATTAAGGCTTGCCTAAAGTTTTAGAGGTTTAGTCCGTAGTCATCACAGTGGGAACGTGGCAGTATGTAGGTAGACATGATGCTGGAAAAGCAGGTGAGGGTTCTACATCTGGATCCATAGGGAGCAGGAGGAGAGGGACAGGGGTGCTGGCTTGGAGTTTTGAAACCCCAAAGCCCACCCCCAGTAGCACATGTCCTCCAAGAAGACCACAGCTATTCCAACAAAGCCGCGTCCCTTAATTCCTTTTAAGTAGTGCTACTTTCTGTGGATTGTGAGTTCAAATATGTGAGCCTATGGGGTCCATTATTCCTCAACCACCACATTCCACTCTCCATAGGCTTGTAGCCATACTGTAATGCAAGAATACATTTAGTTCGACTTCAAAAGTCCCCATAGTCAATCAAAGTCTTAATGCTGTTAAAAAGTCCAAAGTTCAAAGTCTCTTCTGACACTGCAGGCAATCTCTTTAACTATAACTTCTGTAAAAACAAAATAAAAAACCGGATCATGCGATTTCAACATCCAGTGGCACAGCGTGTACATTCCTACTCCAAAAGGAAGGAATGGAAACATAGTGAGGAACTATTGGACTAAAAATCAGCAGGGCAGACTCCAATCTCTGCATTTCCATGTTTAATGGAAAAGGGCTCTTCAGATCTTCAACTGCTTTCAGCTTTGTTGACTGCAAACATATTTCTCTTTCTTGGGCTGTTTCCACTCACTATTAACAGCTCTCCTTGCCGGGTATCCTGTGATTCTGGAGTCATCAACATCTTGGGGTCCACAGTGAAATCCAGGCTTCACTTTCAGATCTTCTTCACTCAGTGGCCTCTATGGGTCTCCGTGTAGGGACACCCCTGACACATGACTGGTCTCATTCGTTTTCCTTATCCATGAAAGGAGAATCTTCAACCTCTTTTTCTTTTTTTTTTTTAATTCTTAACTCTAAAGCCAGAACTATGTGGCAAAGCTGCCAAGTTCTTCTGCTTGCTGGGGCTAGAACATGGCCCATTTCTTGAAATACATTTTCATCAGCTTTCTGGTTTTGACTACTTAAGCTTTTCTTTAATTTGTTTTTGTATATTGGAAGCTTAGCTGGGTGAGGTCTTGGGCCAAAGTTATCACTCCCTTAGTTCCATTTAGAGTAAGGCTTCTCTTTTAAACTTTTTATCTCCCTGAGCACTGGACTTAGCTCCATTACATTTCCTGGGGCTCCTTTTCTCCTCACACTGTACATTTTATATATTTCTTTGCTCTGCTTGCTCATTTTCCTTATAGATATGCATGAGTGGCCATGGACATTAATAACCACAAAGCAAAGCTAATACCAAGCTGTCTTGAAATCTTCTCTGGTAACATCATTAATCTAAAACTCTTCAATTTAGCCTTGGGCCACCTTTTTGGACAAAGGCAGAAAGCAGCTACATTCTTCACCAAAAATATCACAAGAACACTCTTTAGGTCACTTAGTAATATTTTTCTCCTCTGAAACATCTTGAGCTGGGTTCCCACAGTTAAATAGCCCTCAGCACTGTCTTTCTTGCCCCTCTTATTATGGCTCATTAAGGACCACTTAAAGCTTTTAATTGCTTTCCTAATCCAAAGTCCCCAAATCCACATTCTTCCAACAAGCAGCATGACCAAGCCTGTCAGAGCAATACCCACCACTGGTACCAACTTCTGTGTTAGCCAATGTTATATTGCCGTGCAAAGATAACACAATAAAGCAAAACATTTCATTGGGGCTTGCTTGAAGTTACTTAAGTCTATTGACATCATGGATGGGAATGTGGCAGAAAGCAGGCAAACATGGTGTTGGAGAAGTAGCTGAGAAGTGTATGTCAAGATCTGCAGGCAGCAGGAAAAGAGGGAAACTGGTACTGGCTTAGACTTTTGAAAGCCCAAACTCCACCCCCAGTGACATACTTCCTCCAAGAAGACCACACTTTCTCCAAAAAGGTCACCCTCCCAATCCCTCTCAAGTAGTGCCACTTCATGAGGACTAAGCATTCAAATATATGAGTCTCTGACATCTATCCTATTCAATTGCAACACTCTCCCTACTTATTGAAATGTAGTATTCAATATTGGGAATACCAACAGACATTTCTAGGAATAGATTATAAAATAAAACACAGCAGGAGTATGTAGTGAGAATTGTGTAATTTTGGCTTCTTAAAAAAAAAGTTTCTGTTGCTCTCCTTGTGGAGTTCCTGTCCCCTCCAAGTCTTTTTATCTCTCTCCTCTTTCAAAAGATTCTCTGCACTCTGCCCAAAGATTGGCTATGAGCCTCTGCTTTAATGCCCTGCTAGGTAGAGTCTTTCAGAGGCCCTCTGTGGGCACAGGGGTCTTTTCTGAGACTGATACTACAGCCAAGGACAATGCATGGCAATAACCTAGAAACTCTACACAGATGTAGCCCATGGCAGCTTAGTATCCAAGTGGTACCCTAGTAATGGGAACAGGGGCTGTCTCTGACATGAACTCAGTGGCTGGATCTTTGACCACCTCCCCCTAGGGAGAGGGAGCCTTACCAGGCTACAGAGAAAGACAATGCAGCCAGTTCTGATGAGACCTGATAGGCTAGGGTCACATGGAAGGGGAGGAGGACCTCCCCTATCAGTGGACTTGGGGAAGGGTATGGGAGGAGTTGAGGGAGGAAGGGTGAGATAGAGTGGGAATGAGAGAGGAAGCTATAGCTGGGATAAAAAGTGAATAGACTGTAATTTATAATGAATAAATAAATTTTAAAAAATTCATAAGGAAATAAATAGTCAAAGAAGTAGTGCTCACATATCATTGGCAACCAACAGCTCTCTAGCAGTAACCAATAGCTCTCTTAGCCAAAAAATGTTAGCCAAAAAAACCAGGAATGTTATGGGGATATGTTTTTATTTTAACCCCAGGTGTGAGGATATGGGGTTTCTTTGAATTGGCTAACTATGATTCGTCTCATGCTCTGGCAGAAGTGTGGTTTTTCCAGCTTCAGATAGTTTCTGTGAGTGTGTGACGTTTGGAATTCTAAGAACTTTCCAGAGGATATATGAATGCTAGAGTCCCGATAAGCAGGGTTGTTGTTGGTGGCTGGTTATTGGTTGGATGTGATTGGTTGTTGTTAGTTGTGATTTGTCAGGTAGTAGTGTGAAAAGAAACAAGAGGAAATTAGGTATCCTGAGAGCAAAGATCAAACATGACCCAAGGAATGTCCCTAATCAGCAGGAATTAGTTTAAGAATAACTTTCCCTTTATCTCTCTTTTTTTTTTAAATTTTTTATTAATTACACTTTATTCATTTTGTATCCCCCCATAAGTCCCTTCCTCCTCCCCTCCCGATCCCACCCTCCCTCCCCTTTCTGCATGCATGCCACTCCCCAAGTCCACTGATAGGGGAGGTCCTCCACTCCTTCCTTCTGATCCTAGTCTATCAGATCTCATCAGGAGTGGCTGCATTGTCTTCTACCATGGCCTGGTAAGGCTGCTCCCCCCTCAGGGGGAGGTGATCAAAGAGCAGGCCAATCAGATTAAAATTCAATCTAATGTTAGGGGCTAAAAGTGTGGAGAAGAGTGGAAGACAGAAAGGATCCCACAAAGTAGCAAATGCTGGCTATAAGACCAAGACATGAATAAGCATCTATTTATTTTTAAATTTATTTCCCTTTTATTTCATAAAAGGGAAAATAGATAGCTTATAAATGCAGTCTTTCTTTTTCTCATCAGCCTTTATTTCCAACTTTGCTAAAGCCAGTCTGTTCCTGATAGAAGTCTTGTTTCGTTGTATTCTGGGCCATTTAAAACAGAAACAGCCAATTATACAAGTATATGTTTTCTCCAATTACTTAGTTTTATATTGAAAAGTATTAAGGACTCTTTTACTGATCTGTAAATTGTCTTAAATATACCATATACCATGTGTGTAGTTACAAAGGCAAGATATATATTTATATGTATGTATGTGCACCTTGACAGAATGATTTTGGTAGTTATATCATATATACATTTACCTCTTTAATTTTTAAAGAATAATATAATATCCTAAACAAACCTACATAGTAATTTACCTTATTGAGTCACTATAATGTTTTCTCCAGTGCTTCACATTATTAGAAATGATATTATTATTATTTTTTTCATCTCCTCAAACTGTACACCAGATTTTCCCTAGTTAATATGACTGAAGGATACACGAAACACATGGGAGACATGTAGATTTTCAGTTTTACAGAAGAAGAAAAACTTTTTTGTAATAACTATTACCAGTTTACATAGCCTTTAAGACAGTTGATTTATCTTTCTGTATCTGAACTGTATTTGGATCATTTTCTAGACTAATTATTGTGTATTTTTTCTCTTTCTTTTATTTATCATTCTCCTGATTAACAACAAGGTGGAGCAACTTTGATACTTTTTCCTGTGATCTATTTATTTTTACAACTGGCTCATGCGTTTATTTAGCTCTGTGGCCTTTACACATAAAAAGGAGATTTGCATATATTTTCATTCTCTATATCTTTCTGTGTATTATTTCACATGCACGCATGCATGCATGAGTCCCTCTGTGTGTTTAGGTCAGAGGACAACATTGAGTTAGTACTGGTATTATACCCTTTTGAGGTGGTCCCTCTTGCTTGATGGTATACGGGCTAGTTAACCCATAGGCATTCTCCTGTGTCTGCCTCCCATCTTGCTATAGGAACACTGGTATAACAATCATACATGTGATCACTCCTTACATAGATTTGAGAATTAAACTCATGACCCCAATGAGTCATACAAATACAAAATGAATCATCTTTTCAGTGAGTCATCTTTTCATTCTCTCACTTATTTTTTGTATGTTATCTATGTCTACCCTATTAGGATTAATGTTTCTTGTATATACTAATACAACACACACTAAAATATAACACTCTCTTCAGCTTTTGTTCACTGTCATCTTTCAGACCACAACCTCCCCCCAACTTTCACTGCTCTCCAAATCTCTCCTTCCATTATTTGGGTCCACCTTAATTCCGCCAAACCAAGCACTAAAGGCTAATTTTTGTTATTGTAAATGTGTATTTACACATTCCATTGTGCATTCATCTATCCCATTGTGTATTCAGCTTTTACTGTGATAGATAACATTCTGTGTTGTTCATACTACTTGATTTTAATTTACAACTTTCCTTGAAGCTACAGAGATCTTCTATATTTTAACGTAGAACCATTTGATGTTTGATTTTGACCAATGTTTAATCATTCAACGTTCACCTATTAATTTTGAGTATGATGCAAAATGGAGATGAAGCTTTTATCCTGTAGAACTCTATGTGGCTATAACACATGTTGACTATATCATATATATCATTTGCATAGTCTGAGTTCGTCTCTAGGAAACTTGAACACAAGTCCATTTTTATTCTTCACAGTAAAAGACAAACGCTTTCTTAGAGTAAAAGAATAGGAAAAAATATTTCAGCCAAACGGTCTGTTCATACTGTTTGAGGAACAACCTATAAAAAGGATAGTACAACTTTTTAAATACATGCACAAACCAAAGATGACAGATTTCTGTAAAGTTTTTCTCCTTTCTTCCATTTATTATATAGATAATTAACATAATAAATACATATTATTTCAATGAAATTGCTTAAATTTTAATATGTTATCTTTCAACATCTGTTGGTGTTCTATGTGCAGATATTTATTTCTAGTTGGTTGTTCTAGTTAAAGATTTTAGTCTTTATGAGATATCGTCTTTAAAATGAAAAACTTTCCTAGCAATTGAAATTACAGCTTCTGCATTATCCAATTTGTGTAAAAATAAAATATACACGCTGAGGACTCTAGCAACAGCTGTAACTACTTATTCATGAGCTGACTTATTTATTTATTTTTCTGTTGACAAATCTATGCATTATATTATGTATAAACCTCCTTGTTTCAAAATTTAAAGATACATTAATGCAATGCATCATCATTGAAGATGGCATTAAAAAAATCCTGTTTCTTGTTAAAAATGACTTCTCAGAGGCAAACTGGAGACCTACGACAGGTTCGGCTCCTGGGAAGATGTGGGGTGACTCTAGGTGAGATCTTAATAGAAGGGGTCATGGAGACTGGAGAGGTTACCCTCACACTAGACTGGACTCGTAATGGAGGGAGAGGAATACTGTGATACCCATAAAAATGTCGACACAAAATTTACCCTGCCTAAAAGATGTGCGGGGATAAAGATAAAGCAAAGGTTAAGGGAATGTCTAGCCAATGTCTGACCCAACCTGAGACATACCTTATAGGAGACAGCCATGCCCTGACATTATTAGTGGTACTCTGCTATGTTCACAGACGAGGGCCTACCACAGCTGTCTCTGAGAGGCTTCTCCAAGCAGCTGAGGGAGGCTCCCCTCATCTGAGGAGTAGGGGAGGGGAGATAGGAGGAAGAGGGAGGGCAGATGGGAATGGGAAGCAAGAGGAGAGGAGGGAAGGCCTATGATGTAAAATGATTTAATTAATTCATTAATTAGTTAAAAAAAGATAATGTTAATTATGACCTTGCAGTATTGATGATTGTTCTTTTCTATTATTTTGATACTCTTCCCATATTTTTTTATTAATTACACTTTATTCATTTTGTATCCCCCCATAAGCCCCTCCCTCCTCCCCTCCCGATCCCATCCTCCCACCCCCTTCTTCACACATGCCCCTCCCCAAGTCCACTGATAGGGGAGGTTCTCCTCTCCTTTCTGATCTTAGTCTATCAGTTCTCATCAAAAGTGGCTGCATTGTCCTCTTCTGTGGCCTGGTAGGGCTACTCCCCCCACAGGAGGAGGTGATCAAAGAGCAGGCCAATCAGATTATGTCAGAGGCAGTCCCTCTTCCCATTACTAGGTAATCCACTTGGACACTGACCTGCCATGGGCTACATCTGTGCAGGGGTTCTAGGTTATCTCCATGAATAGTCCTTGGTTGGAGTATGAGTCTCTGGGAAGTTCCCTGTGTTCAAATTTTCTTGTTCTGTTGCTCTCCTTGTGGAGTTCCTGTCCTCTCCAGCTCTTACAATTTCCCACTTCTTACATAAAATTCCATTCACTCTGCCCGACAGTTGGCCATCAGGCTTAGCATCTGCTTTGATAGTCAGCAGGGCAGAGGCTTTCAGAGGCCCTCTGTGGTAGGTTCCTAGTTTGTTTCCTGTTTTCTTCTTCTGGCTTTCAGAGGCCCTCTGTAGCAGGTTTCTAGGTTGTTTCCTGTTTTCTTCTTCTTCTAATGTCCATCCTCTTTGCCTTTCAGGATGGGGATTGAACATTTTAGTTAGGGTCCTCTCTCTTGCTTGGTTTCTTTAGATGCATAGATTTTAGTGGGTTTGTCCTATGTTGTATGTCTATATGAGTAAGTATATACCATGTGTGTCTTTTTGCTTCTGGGACAACTAACTCAGGATGATCCTTTCTAGGTCCCACCATTTACCTGCAAATTTCATGATTTCCTTATTTTTCATTGCTGAGTAATATTCCATTGCATAGATGTAGCACAATTTCTGCATCCATTCTTCAGTTGAGGGGCATCTGGGTTGTTTCCAGCTTCTGGCTATTCCAAATAAAGCTGCTACAAACATGGTTGAGCAAATGTTCTTTTTGTGTACTTGAGCCTCTTTTGGATATATGCCTAGGAGTGGTATGGCTGGATCTTGAGGAAGCGCTATTCCTAGTTGTCTGAGAAAGCGCCAGATTGATTTCCAGAGTGATTGTACAAGTTTACATTCCCACCAGCAGTGGAGAAGGGTTCCCCTTTCTCCACAACCTCTCCAACATGTGTTGTCACTTGAGTTTTTGATCTTGGCCATTCTGATGGGTGTAAGGTGAAATCTCAGGGTTGTTTTGATTTGCATTTCCCTAATGGCTAATGAGGTTGAGCATTTTTTTAAGTGCTTCGTGCCATTCGATATTGCTCTATTGAGAATTCTCTGTTTAGCTCTGTTCTCCATTTTTTAAGTGGATTACTTGGTTTGCTGCATTTCAGCTTGTTTAGTTCTTTATATATATTGGATATGAGTCCTCTGTCAGATAGAGGGTTGGTGAAGATTCTTTCCCAATCTGTAGGCAGTCGATTTGTTTTGATGATGGTGTCCTTTGCTTTACAGAAGCTTTTCAATTTCATGAGGTCCCATTTATTGATTGTTGCTCTTAGAGCCTGTGCTGTTGGTGTTCTGTTCAGGAAGTTTTCTCCTGTACCAATGAGTTCTAGGGTATTCCCCGCTTTTTTTTTTTTTAGCCGATTTAATGTGTCTGGTTTTATGTTGAGGTCTTTGATCCACTTGGACTTCAATTTTGTGCAGGGTGATAAGTATGGATCTATTTGCATTTTTCTACATGCAGACATCCAGTTGGACCAGCACCATTTGTTGAAGATGCTATCTTTTTTTCCATTGTATGGTTTTGGCATCTTTGTCAAAAATCAGGTGTCCATAAGTGTGTGGGTTTATTTCTGGGTCTTCTGTTCGGTTCCATTGATCCACCATTCTGTTTCTATGCCAGTACCATGCACTTTTTAAAACTGTTGCTCTATAGTACAACTTAAGATCAGGGATGGAGATACCTCCAGAAGATCTTTTATTGTAGAGGATTGTTTTTAGCAATTCTCGGTTTCTTGTTATTCCATATGAAGTTGAGAATTTTTCTTTCCAGGTCTGTAAAGAATTGTGTTGGTAATTTGATGGGAATTGCATTGAATCTGTAGATTGCTTTTGGTAAGAAGGCCATTTTTACTATGTTAATCCTGCCAAGCCATGAGAATGGGAGATCTTTCCATCTTCTCATATCTTCTTCTAATTCTTTCTTCAGAGACTTGAAATTTTTTTCATACAAGTCTTTGACTTCCTTGGTTAGGGTTACTCTGAGGTACCTTATGTCATTTGTGGCTATTGTGAAGGGTGTTGTTTCCCTAATTTCTTTCTCAGCCCTTTTGTCTTTTGTATACAGGAGTGCTACTGATTTTTTTGAGTTAATTTTGTATCCGGCCACTTTGCTGAAGGTGTTTATCAGCTGTAGGAATTCCCTGGTGGAGTTTTTGGGGTCACTCACGTATACTATCATATCATCTGCAAATAGTCATAATTTGACTTCTTTGTTTCCCATCTGTATCCCCTTGATCTCCTTCAACTGTCTTATTGCTGTAGCAAGGAGTTCCAGCACTATGTTGAAGAGATATGGAGAGAGTGGGCAGCCTTGTCTTGTCCCTGATTTCAGTGGGATTGCTTTAAGTTTCTCTCCGTTCAGTTTGATGTTGGCTATAGGCTTGCTGTATATCGCCTTTACTATGTTTAGATATGTGCCTTGTATCCCTGATCTCTCCAATACTTTAAACATGAATGGATGTTGGATTTTGTCAAATGCTTTTTCAGCATCTAGGGAGATTATCATGTGGTGTTTTTCTTTCAGTTTGTTAATATGGTGGATCACATTGATGGATTTCTGTATATTGAACCACCCCTGCATACCTGGGATGAAGCCTACTTGGTCATGGTGGATGATATCTTTGATGTGTTCTTGTATTCGGTTTGCGAGTATTTTGTTGAGTATTTTTGCATCAATGTTCATAAGCGAGATTGGCCTGAAGTTCTCTTTTTTTGTTGGGTCTTTGTGAGGTTTAGGTACCAAGGTGACTGTGGCTTCATAGAATGAGTTTGGTAATGTTCCTTCTGTTTCTATTTCGTGGAATAGTTTGAAGAGAACTGGAGTTAGCTCTTTTTTGAATGTCTGGTAGAATTCTGCACTGAAACCATGAGGTCCTGGGCTTTTTTTGGATGGGAGACTTTCGATGACTGCTTCTATTTCCTTGGGGGTTATAGGACTATTTAATTGATTTACCTGGTCCTGATTTAGCTTTGGTAAGTGGAATCGATCAAGAAAATTGTCCATTTCATTTAGATTTTCAAATTTTGTTGCATATAGACTTTTGAAGTAAGTCCTAATAATTGTTTGGATTTCCTCAGTGTCTGTAGTTATGTCCCCCTTTTCATTTCTGATTTTGTTGATTTGGATGGTGTCTCTCTGTCTTTTAGTTAGCTTGGCTAAGGGTTTGTCGATCTTGTTGATTTTCTCAAAGAACCAGGTCTTGGTTTCATTGATTCTTTGAATTGTTTTATTTGTTTCTAGTTGATTGATTTCAGCCCTGAGTTTGATTATTTCCAGTTGTCTACTCCTTTTTGGTGTCTGCTTCTTCTTTTTCTAGGGTTTTTAAGTGGGCCATTAAGTTGCTTGAATGAGCTGTCTCGAATTTCTTCTTGAAGGCACTTAGTGCTATGAACTTTCCTCTTAGCACTGCTTTCATTGTGTTCCACAAATTTGGGTATGTTGTGTCTTCATTTTCATTGAGCTCTAGGAAGCTTTTAATTTCTGTCTTTATTTCTTCCCTGACCCAGCTGTCATTCAGTAGCAAGTTGTTCAGTTTCCATGTATGTGTAGGCTTTTTGCTATTTCTGTTGTTATTGAGGTCCAGCTTTATTGCATGGTGATCAGACAGCATACAAGGGATTATTTCAATCTTTTTGTATCTGTTAAGGCTTGCTTTGTGACCAACTATGTGGTCTATTTTGGAGAATGTTCCTTGAGGTGCTGAAAAGAAGGTAAATTCTTTTGTGTTCGTGTGTAAGGTTCTGTAAATGTCTGTGAGGTCCATTTGATTCATGACCTCTGTCAGAGATATTGTTTCTTTGTTTAATTTCTGTTTAGTTGACTTGTCCTTTGTTGAGAGTGGGGTGTTGATGTCTCCCACTATTAGTGTGTGGAAATCTATGTGTGGTTTAAGTTTTATCAATGTTTCTTTCACAAATGTGGGTGCCCTTGTATTTGGGGCATAGATGTTCAGGATTGTGATGTCTTCCTGTTGGAATTTTCCCTTGATGAGTATGAAGTGTCCTTCCCCATCTCTTTTGATTAATTTTGGTTGAAAGTCTATTTTATCAGATATTAGAATGGCTACTCCTGCTTGCTTCTTGCATCCATTTGCTTGGAAAGCCGTCTTCCATCCCTTTACCCTCAGGTAATATCTATCTTTGTGCCTTAGGTGTGTTTCTTGTATACAACAGATTGCTGGGTTTTGTTTACGCATCCATTCTGTTAATCTGTGTCTTTTTATTGGAGAGTTGAGTCCATTGATGTTGAGAGAGATTAATGACCAGTGGCTGTTAGATCCTTTGATTTTGATGTTGGCTGTGGTCATATGGTTGTGTGTTTGGTTGCTTTTTGTTTTACTGTAGTGGGGTTATGTATTTCCTGTGTTTTCTTGGATGTAGCTAGTTTTTTTGGGTTGTATTTTCCCTTCTAGTGTCTTCTGTAATGCTGGATTTGTTTGTAGGTATTGTTGAAATTTGTTTTTGTCATTGAATATCTTGTTTTCTCCGTCTATGAGGACAGAGAGTTTTGCTGGGTATAGTAGCCTGGGCTGACATCTGTGTTCTCCTAGGGTCTGCATGATATCTGTCCAGGCCCTTCTGGCTTTCATACTCTGTTGAGAAGTCAGGTGTGATTCTAATGGGTTTGCCATTATATGTTATTTGGCCTTTTTCCCTTGAAGCTTTTAGTATTTTTTCTTTGTTCTGTATACTTACAGTTTTGATTTTTATGTGGCAGGAGGATTTTCTTTTCTGGACTAATTTATTGGGTGTTCTGTAGGCCTCTTGTATTCTTATTGGCCTCTCCTTTAAGTTGGGGAAATTTTCTTCAATGATTTTGTTGAAAATATTTTCTGGGCCTTGGTGCAGGGAATCTTCTTTTTCCTCTATTCCTATTATTCTTAGGTTTTGTCTTTTTATGTTGTCTTGAATTTCTTGGACAGTCTGTGTCAGGAATTTTTTAGATTTAACATTTTCTTTGACAGATACATCTATTTCTTCCATTGTATCTTCCACACCTGAGATTTTTTTCTTCCATTTCTTGTAGCTTATTGGTTATGCTAACCTCTGTAGTTCCTGCTTTCTTCCCTAAGTTCTTTCTCTCCACAATCTTCCATTTGTGGTTTTTTTAAATTTTTCCAATTCTATCGTCAGGTCTTGAGCTATTTTGTTGGTTTCCTTCACCTGTCTGACTGTATTTTCATGTTTTTCTGTCAGTTCCTTCAGCTGTTTGAACAATCCACTGTTTTTTTTTTTTAATTTCATTCAGTGATTTAAGCATTTCCTCTCTAAAGGCCACAAACTGTTTGGCTTCATCTTCCTCTGTTTCTTTTCGTATTTTATGTGTTTCCTCTGTTATCTTCTTCATGAGCACAGATGTTAGGTCATCTCCTTGAATTTCAGTTATGCTGGGGTGTCTAGGGCTATTTGCCCCTGGATAACTGGGTTCTGGAGATGCCATATTGCTCTGGCTTTTGTTGGTTGAACTTTTACGCTGTCCTCTACCCATTGGGCTATCTTAGTTGTTTGAAGTTAGTTTCTGGTTGTTTCTGGACTCTTTTAGTGGAGAGAATCCCTTTGGCAGGAAGATGGTTTTTCCTGAATGAAGCCTTCTCAGCTTTTTGGGTATAGTCACTGGATGGCCGGTGTTTTTCAGGAGTTGCTACAGCTCACCTCAGGCATAGAGCCCTGGGTGGTAACTGTGGTCCTGATTAGTCAAGAGGGCTCTCCTCTCACCGGGAGAAGTCCTGGAGACAGCTGCCCTCCTTCTGGGTTTCTTGCTGTAAATTTAGTGATCAGCTGCTGTAACCTGTGTGTCCCGTGGTTTGGTCAGTTTTGTTAGGGATAACCAGTTGCCCTTTGGAGCAGTATCTGGGGGTTGATCTCAGGGTTCCTGGTCTTTTGTAGGTCTGAGGTTGGGGCTCTGTGCCCCAGAACCCAAGAGGTAATCTGTGGTGGGTAAGTCTTGCTCTTCTGGTCACAGCAGGCTATCTGGGGCACAGCAGTTCTCTGGGGGGTCAGTCTGTGGGACCTTTTCCAGGGATATACTGGGTTGCCTAAGTCCGTCCCCTTTGCTTCGTTCCTTGTTCCTTGTGAGGGTTTCTCCAGACAGTGACTCTAAGACTCTGGTGTCTTGGGGCACACAGTTCTGTCTGTAAGGAGTAGTTGGTACAAAGCATGCCTCTGGGCTGGCAGAGCGTGCGCCCTTCAGCTAGTCTGCGGGAGCTGGGTTCCCAATAACTCTGTGCTCCCTTGTTGGGCCCAGATCTGTGATGGCTGGGCGTACTCACCTGTTTTCGATCTGCGGTCTGCTAGACTTTCCCCAGGCAGAGCTTAGGTGACCCCAGCAGCATGGTTTCTTCCTTCCCTGTGGGGCCTTCTCCGGACAGGGGTTCCCAGTCTGTGTTGCACTGGGGCACGCAGCTCGTCTGTACCGGTGAGCTGGGCAAGCAGCCGCTCAGATGACCTAAGCAGCCCGATTTCTTCCTTCCCTGTGGGGCCCTCTCTGGACAGGGATTCCTAGTCTGTGTTGCACTGGGGCGCACCGTGTACCGTGAGCTGGGCAAGCAGCCGCTCTCTGCACGGCGGGAGCTCAGTTGTGATGGCGGTGGGTACCCGTGGTCTGTGAGACCTTCCAGGGGAAGACTGAGTGACTCGCAACTTTCCTTCCCCGTGGGGTTTTCTTGCGACTGGGACTCTCAGTATCTGGCTCCCTTGTGCCCACTGATCAGCCTGGGAAAGTGATTGGGACACACAGGCATGCGGCTCTGGCCCAAGACCCAGTGCCCGCGTTACCGGGGATCTCTTCCGGGTTCTGGCTGGGCAATCGAGAGTGGACCCGACCTTTTCCCACACTGTGGGAGTCTCCCCTCACCTGGGAAACACGATGGCTGTAGTTTTAGGGCCCAGAGTTCAGTCTCCTGGTCGCTGCACGGAGAGTGCTGTCCCATGCAAGGAGAGTGTCCTCAGACACAGTGCTCTCCCGCAACAGCCATCTTGGCTCCCCACTCTTCCCATATTTATTACACTATATATACAGTTCTAAAACTATATTTTCCTTAATCTTACCTAATCCTTTGTATTTTTATATTATATAAAGTGTTCATTAATTTTCATATTAAAGATACTCCTTTAAAAATGATGTGAATCCACGTTGTAATTATTAATGCAGTTCTATTAATTTAGTATTTTTATTTCCATTAATGATGTTTTCTGTTGGCTTGTTTTACTTTTTCCAAAAAAACACCACAAATATTGAATACTTTAAAAATTAATCTTTTGCCATCACTGTCGTTATCACCACCATTATCAAAAACATAAGGACTAAAACCCCCCATTATTCACTATCAACAATAATGATAAACCACAAATCACCAAGAGAATCATCATTATTATCATTGCCATCATCATCACCATCACTAACATTCTGAGCACTATTGCCCTAACCATCACCAACATCATCATCATCACCACCATCAACTCTACCATTGTTATAACCACTACCACTGCTACCATTTCTTTTTTTCTCATTTATTTATTTTATTCACTTTATATCCTCGTAGCCCCTTTCCCCTCCCATCACAGTGTCACCCTCTTCCCTTCCTCTTCCTCGTCTCTTCCCCTTTTTCTTAGAAAAGGGGACCTCCCTTTCCCATTTACCCCAGCTCATCTAGTTGCATCAGGACAGAATGTATCCACTTCCCCCGTGGCCTGACAAGGTAGTCCCCCCAGGGGAAAGTGATGTAAGAGCTAGCAAGTGATTCCATGTCCAGCGCAGTCCCCACTTCCCTTACTAGAGTACCCACTTGAAGCCTAAGCTGCCATCTGCTACATCTTTGTAGGAGGTCTAGGTCTAATTCCTGCAAAGTTCTTGGATGCTTCAGTCTCAGCAAACCTCTCTGGGCAATACTTCGTTGGCTCTGTTGTTTTTGTTGTGGGGCTCTTGTCACTTCCAGCTCCTTTTCTCTTTCCTCCAAGACTACCTATGCATTGACCAATGTTTGACTGGAAGTCTCAGCATCTCTTTTGCTGCGCTGTGGGTAGGGCCTCTCAGAGGACAACTCTGAGAAGCTCCCGTCTGCAAGCTTAGTGGAGTTTCCTTCATAGTGTAAGGGGCTGGCACTCTACCACAGGATGTATCTTTGGTTGGGCCAGGCCTGCATAGGTTGTGCATTCCCCTAGTCCTTGCTTTATCTGCTCCATCTTTATCCCTGCACATCTTGTAGGCAGGGTAAATTTTGAGTAGAAGTTTTTGTGGATGGGTTGGTGTTCCCCAGCCTTTAGTAGGAGACTAGTCTGGTTAGAGGATGTCCTCTTCATTCTCTATGGCCTCTGATACTAGGAGTCTCTGCTTGAGTCCCCCTCATATCCTTCCAGGAGCAGCAGTAACAAAAATAGTAATAATGAAAAGGAATTTCAAGCTTGAAAATCAATGTGTATAGTGAAGATATGCCTAATATTATGGTGATTTAGTTTCAATGGGATTCTACTGTTTTCTATAGTTTAAATTTACCCATTTTAGAAAATACAGAACTTAAAATTATGGGGCCAAATCAGATATTTTCTACTTCACACCAGGCCATTCCTCCTGTAATGTTTTACTGCTTGTAACGTCACTGTTAATTCTAGGGTTGAGGGTAATTTTATAGTTTTCTATTTGGTTTTTCTTATTGTGAAAGCTCTTGGATAAATAGACAATGTGAAAACAAAAAATATAATCTTTTTGGTTTTCAAAATCATATCACAATTACATCATTTTTGTCTTCTCTTTCTTCTTCCAAACTTTCCCAAACCTTTTCCTTGCTCTTTTTAAAATTCATGAACTCCAATTTCCACCCATAAAGGCGAAGAGGATGGACATCAAAAGAAGGAGAAAGGAGGGAACAAGTCAGAAGCCTGACACAGAGGACCTCTGAAAGGCTCTGCCTTGCAGACTATCAATGCAGATGCTGAGACTTATGGGCAACCTTTGGGCAGAGTGCAGGGAATCTTATGAAAGAAGTGGGAAACAGTAAGATCTGGAGAGGACAGGAACCCCACAAGGAGAACAACAGAACCAAAAAAAATATGAGCACAGGGGTCTTTCCTGAGACTGATACTCCAACCAAGGACTATGCATGGAGATAACCTAAGACCCCTGCACAGATGTAGCCCATGGCAGTTCAGTATCTAAGTGGGTTCCATTGTAATAGGAACAGGGACTGTCTCTGACATGAACTGATTGGCCTGCTCTTTAATTACCTCCCCCTGATGGGGGAAGCAGCATTATGAGGCCACAGAAGAAGACAATGCAGCCACTCCTGATGAGACCTAATTGACTAGGATCAGAAGGAAGGAAAAGAAGACCTCCCCTATCAGTGGACTTGGGGAGGGGCATGCATGCAGAGGATGGAGGAAGGGAGGGATTGGGAGGGGAGGTGGGAGGGAACCACAGGGGGAATACAAAGTGAATAAAGTGTAATTAACAAAGAATTAAAAAAAAACACGAGTTCTTTTTTCATCATTTGTTGTTAAATGTACATATATATGGTGTATGTGTTCTTGAACACATAAATACAACATGCTCTCTATGTTATTTGCATGTGTATTTTTAGGGCTGGCCATTCGATATTGGCTAAAGAGTTATTGTGCTCTTTCCTGGGGAAGACTATTTCTCCTGATGATGTTAGTGTTTTTAGTTTTTCTTCTATTCTGCTAACAAAAAAAGTATTCAGAAGTTCAGTGACTGTCAGTTCTTCCCACTCTCCATCACACTAATTATTTAGAATCTTGATTCTATCTTTGTAAAATCTGAACCAGTTGATACAACATATTAGATGATACAGTGTGTGCTAACGACTTACACACCCATAAAGACTGCATCCATATAAGGAGGCTGTGCATGCTCAGCACCGCTGATGTCCCTTCAGGGCTGTTCATAGCTGTAATCCCAAAAGTCCTCTTCTGAATTTATATTTGTAATAATTGCTGTAGGTTAGTGTTTTACCATGTCTCTATATACAACCTCATGACCATTTATGCATAATTCATAAGCAAGAATGTAATGACTGGTTCCTTGAGAGCTTTTTACATTTTCAAAATTATTGATAACTCCCCAGGAGTGCTTTTACAAATCATAAGTACTGACAATTACTGCAAAAGACTGAAAGTCAAGGGATAATTTTGAAATATGTTATTTATATTTTACTTATTTGCTATTAAACCCATTGTATGTTATGATTAACAATATTTTATTTTTAAGTATCAATGCCATTGCTTTGCAATTTTTAAAATCCCTATAGTATCTTTTGCTTATTCCCATTTTATGCCTTCAGTAGGTCGACATTGAATATATGTTGGTTAAACTTTATGAACAATTACCCAGATATAAAATAGATGATATTTATATAACTATCTTAGGTAATTTTGAATTATATGCTTTGACAATTCAGCAAAATCCATGATGTGTTATTTTCTTAGATATTAATTGGAATGTAGAATCTAAAACCCTATTAAGGAAATTAAATATTTCCTTATACTAATGATTACTGTAGCCGTGTCCATTAATGTCCATTAAATGGACAGTATGAGAACATACAGGGTTTTAAAGTTGGTATTGATTTTTGAAAGACACTGAGTGACATATTTGACTGTGCAGCATGAAGACAGTAATTTAAATACTTTGATAATCAATTTCATTCAATATTCCTTTGGAATAAGAAGATTGCTATATTAATACTAATGAACAAAAGTATTCTAAATATTAAGTTTTCCTTGAATTCTCATATTTTATTGTTTTTCACAAATCTTCCCTGGTTGTTCTTGAAATAGAAGTTGCACTTTCTAATTTTTCAAGGTAATGTTTGTCAGGTTCTCAAGCTGAAATAGCTTTAGTTTTTGTGGTAAACATCCTTTCAAGGGAAAATAATGTTCTGCTAAAATTGTAGCTAGTTAAGGCATTTGCTGGAGTCCTTGCACAGTGTTTTAATCCAAGAAAGCTGTACAATGGTAGAACCGTTTTACACCTACTTCCAATTTCATTATGCAGAGTTGAAGACTCTATGAACTGAAACACCAATATTGAGTACAATTATTTATGATTACTACTTTATCAAGTTCATTCTTGTGCCACTGTTTTTTTTTTTTTTTTTTCACTGCAAGTGTGTAACAACAACAGCCCAACAGTATGCACTTGACTTTGTGCTGCTGTTGTGGCATAAGGTAGAAAACCAGCTCTTACTCTGTCATTAGCCTGTGTGACCAGAATAAATAACAGAGCAGTGAAAAAGCCAATTAAGAATCATACTGTGAAACTATGCAATCTGGGCAACAACTAAAGCACTTCAATCCTTCCCTTGTAACCACTGTCCATGATCACCTGATTTTCACTTGGCAAGCTTACCATGCCTTTTTTATTTTCTTGGAAGCATTCTCCTATCACTTCCCCTTTCACCAACATCTTACTTTAGTTTTTTTTTTCTTTTTTTTTTTTTAAATAACTCTTCTATCTCAGCCTAAACTGTAAAACCTGTCTTCATTCAGTTATTTTCTAAAAAAAAATTATTAATAAAAAGAACATAGAAATAATTAACAGAATATTTATTCTTTCTAAATCCTATAGTATTTGAATCAGGAATAAAACAACATGTCCTTTTTATAGCAAATAATTTTAAAAGGATAACATTTATCAATAGATGTTACTAGACAGCATCATAGCTTCCTAATTTTTTAACTGTTTAAAAATTTTGAAATTATAACGATTCCTTCCCTTTCCTTTCTTCAAAATCTATGAAGTTCCCCTTATGATCTCTCTCAAGTTCATGGTCTGTTTTTTTATTATTTGTCATTGCATACATATATGTATAGGCATATACATATATATTGTTAGGTATATAACGTGCTCAGTCTGTATAATGTTATTTGCATATATGTTTTCAGGGCTTAAAATCTGGTATTGGATAACCAATTGGTGTACTTTTTCTTGGAGAGGAATGTTTCTTTTATTCTTAGAGTTCTATATTGGTCTATAGATCTTAGTGTGTGTTTGAGGCCTCTTGACCTTTTCCCCATCCACTCTGGCATGTCTATTGTGCACAGCTTACGTTTGCAAAGTCTTGTTTATGAGGCTTTTGGGCTATAGCTTCTGACATTACTAGGAG
Source organism: Psammomys obesus (assembly GCF_907164565.1). Lineage (NCBI taxonomy): Eukaryota > Metazoa > Chordata > Mammalia > Rodentia > Muridae > Psammomys > Psammomys obesus. The sequence goes on from NW_026596069.1 coordinate 5,183,467, forward strand.
ACACAATCTTATGGGTAACTCCCTGATACTCTGACTCTTACAGTCTTTCCACCCCTGTTTCCTCAATGTTTCCTGAGCCTTAGGTGCAGAAGCAGTACTTTGCAGATGCATCAGGACTAGGCTCCACAACTTCATTTTGATTAGTTTTTTTTTTTTTTTGTGGTGGTGGTTGTCTATGGTAAAGAAGAGTCTCCTAGATGAGGCTTGAAAAAATAAATACGCTTCTCTGTGAATATAAGAGAAATGTTTAGGTTGTTGTTAGGGATTATGATGGTTAACAAAGCAGTAGTTGTAGGTTCTCTTCTAATATCCATGACTTTACCAGCCATAAGTTATGGGCTAGGTTTTCAGTAGCAGGCATGTTTTCCCTCTTGTTGAGAGGGTCCTAAGCCTACCTGGAGATTAGTTGGTTACCATAAAGGTATGCATGTCATCACTGCATCTTCAGAATTATTTTGCCATTCTGGATGTGGCTCATAGGCATCATAGACGTGTAGGACTATTAGACGCTTCCCTCCTCTGGAAGCTTGTAAATGCCTTCTGGTTCCATGAAAGTAAGTCTTCAGTGAGATGGTATTCTGGTCAGGTCTAGCCCTGGGGTCTTCAGGCCCTGTTTCTGAAGTGCTTGTTGTCCTCAGCAATGTCGAAAAACCTTCCATGTCCAGGAGGCTGCTAAGAGCAGTAGTAATAGTTTGTTTTGGGAGTCTCCTGCACAGCCCTGGCTAAGAACCCAAAAGAGGGCTACTCATGTTTAGTTGGGGTATTTGTTAGTTGGCTTTTGGTTCTTAGGGTAGCATTGTCATCCCATAGGAGAAAATTTTACTAAAGTTCACATAAATATTCATTATAATACATAAATTATAAAATTTTATAATATGTATCATGTCATAAATGTAAAAAATATATTTATTAAAATATAATGCATTTATAAGTATATAAAATACATTTATATACTTACATACTAAATACATTTATAAGAATATATATATATATATATATATATATATATATATCTTTCAGGAAAATAATAGAATGATTATTTAAGACTTCTTGAGACATCCTTCTTGTTCTTTTACCCTCATCTCTCTAAAGAGCCTGGCTTCTGCAGTTGCTGCAGGCTGTGGACTCTCTTGTGAAGGTTTGGTGCTACGAGGCTGTGATGGGAGTCATTTGTCTTTCTGTGTCAGGGTTGCCTCACTCAATATGATCTTTTTTACTTCCATCTATTTGCAAAGTTCATGATTTTACTTTTCATTGAGTAGTATTCCATAGTATATATGTACCACATTTTCATTATCTATTTTTTGGGTTGAAGGACATTTAGGCTATTTCAATTACACAGCTATTGTGAAAGAGCAACAATGAGCAAGTATCTGCAAAGTAGAGTGTTGAGTCGTTCTTTGCATAGGCCAAGGAGTGCCATCACTGGGTCATAAAATAGATTTAGTTTTAGCTTTTTGAGAATTCCCCACACTGATTTTCAGAGTGGCTAGACCATTTTACAATCCCCTAACAGTCCATGAGTGTTCTCTTTTTCACATCCCTTCCAACTTCTGTTGTATATTGTTTTGTTATGTTGATCTTTGCCATTTTGACTGGGATAAAATGAAATCTCATGTCCTGGGCTCATTTTTTTCAAATGGCTCCTTTGTTTTATTCAGATTTTTTTTGAGTTCTTTAATATCCTCTGGACATTTAGTCTTCTGTCAGGTTATGGATTCCCTCCCACCCTGTCCTCTTCACTTGGTTTGGTGCTTATTTCTATGAAGGGATGTAAGGTGTTTCGAATTCACATGGAATTTCCTAACTGTGATTATGTGAAATCATGCAATTAACTTTATTTCAGCAGGTACTTCTGTCTGCCTTGAATACATGGACTGTTAATCTGACTTCCCATTTATAGTTGTGATTCTAAGATAGATTTGTGGAAGAAATCCAAGGGCATAATTTTAGTTTAAAAACTCATTATGTGACTAATATTCTCTAATTCCATATTAGGTATGCTAATGGTGCCTTTCATCAACGGGAAGCAGACATTTCCACCAAATAATCCAATATTAAATTGTGTAGAATGAAGAGTGCCTTATTTAAAATAAATGATCTCAGGTTTCTTAATCACTTTTAATTTCGATTGAGACATAAAATGTATATTCTAGGTACTGATTGACATTTAATAATATTACTAGATTTGGCCAGCAATTTAGTTAATTAGTTATGGTGTTTTATTTTCATTAGTTCAATTAATTCAATTTCATTGATTGTTTGAGACAGTGTATTTTAATATTTATTAGACTAGTCTGTTCAATGTTATATGGGAATACATGTTTGGATATGCAAAGTACATAGTACAATGTTAAGACTATATGAACGTTTATGAAAAATTTAAACATGTTAAACTAAATTTTACCTAAGGCTGTATATGTGCCATGCATCCTTATACAATAACCAGGAACCTAAATTATCACAAAAGTCAACTGAAGGCCTAAGTTAGGAGTTTACTTTGTAAAAAAATATCAGGCAATTAGCCAGTCATTCTCTTTATCTTCATGTAAGCACAGAGTACACATTTATAACCTGCAATTCAGGGAATAATGTTTACGGGAAGATTGGGTCTGTTACCTGAAGTCATGATGTTTCAGAACCCCCGCTTCCCCTCCACTACTGATACTTACGGTCATGATTCACGAGTAAGATAGCCACTGATGTTCACATAAAGAAGAAGGAAGGGAATGAGTCTTAGACATCAGGAAGCCCTCTAATGAGCAGGTTTTAGAGGAAAGGTGGTTCAAAGGGGCAAGGCAGAAACAGCAAAGACATGTCTTTGTGGGGTGTGGTGGAGTAGTGTGGATGCCAACATAATAAGAGCTCCTTTGCCTCAAAGAGCATCTTACCACTTTTAAAATATCCCTTCATGCTTTGGAACTCTGTCTTATACTAAGGCAACCATTAATGGAAAATATTTGTAGACATAAGGTTATTGTGTAATCCAAATGCTGATTTCTATATCTCCCCGTATCTGGTTGCACTCCTTGTTCTAAGAATCTCCAGTCTGAGAGGAAACCAGCTCAGTTTAGAGGATTAAAAATAGAGTAATAAATGCTCAGTTATTGTGTTGTAAAGCTTATTATTAAACAAATATAAAAGTCTCAATTATTATGAGATAGCTGGTTAGTTAAGAGAGATACAAAGAAGCAAACACAGTTTTATAAAAATAAGTTTAACATTTTGGCACCTCACAGTGGGCACCACATGCAGGCTTTTTTTAAAATCCTACTTTATTTGTGGTTCCTTAAACCTCTATCTCCCTTCCAAAACCCCAACCCTAAGTAGGAAAGAAAGCAGGTTAGTAGGGACAGGAGATGTAGAGCTCTTTAAACGTAGTTCCTTGGGGTATACTCTGCAGAGGCAGCAGCAACCTTCTTGAAGAGGTCTCTGAAGTGTTCCTCTCTTGGAGCATTTCAAAGTAAAGCATTCTCTCTCTCTCTGGGCTTCTATTTATACCTTCTCAGTGTCCATGCCAGGTGTTTTTCAACTGGCAAAAACCACACCTCCTGCAAGAGGCAGTTTTCAGCTGACAAGGATCACACGCCCTCTCACAAGGCTGTTTATTAGATGTCAAAGATCTTGCACCTCTCAGGAGGCTTTTATCAGCTACGGATAAAGCATTCCTGCATCTCACATTTGGGATTACAACAAAAACATATCTGTATAACATAACCAAAACTTCCCCTATAATTTTAGCTTTTAATTGCATGGAAAGCTATTAAATGTCAGAGGACTTAAAAGTTAATCCAAAGAAAATGTAAAATTTGAATATTTCTGTTCATTACTGTATGGGCTCTAGAATAAACCTCTATGTGTGAATCCATAGAGCTCCAACTGAACTATATACTTCTGCCCATAACTAGCTACCAAGTTATGTTATTGAGTGCTGTTACTTAGTACCCCAGTTGTGCTCTTGGACTGTTTGTCCTTTTCACTACTCAGGAGCTAATTTCTCCCGTTAAGTCTACTGGTCCTTTCTTATTCATCTGCTGCCCACTTAGTTGCCTACTCTTTGCCACTATCTTAGTAGGTTCCGTACTGAACCCACTCTGAATGGCAAATGCCATGTATCCTGCAGAGGCTAGACAAATATCTGTCCACAAGACATACTCAAGTTTTAGTCTCTACAGCTTGGCAGTAGAGGCAGGCCACCCTAGCTACTCTGAGTAACACTGAAGTTTTTCTTTTCCCACTCAGCACCAAATTAAACTCTCTTCCTCAATTATTAACCACCATCCAGTTTGGACATTCCTCAGGCCAAAGTAAGGTTTATTTGGCATCAGGAATGGCATTGACTGGTGTTTGGGGGAGATGAGGTAAACGGTGAGAAAGAAAGAAGGGTATATCCACTGCACCAATATAAAAACTACAAGGGAAACCATGAGAAATGGCAGTGGTCCATTGCTCTCTCTCAGAAACTCTAAAAAGTAACTTCTGCTATGGTATTGTGTCCTGTGATGTGGGGAACAGAAGTCACGGGGCTCTCAAGACAAGAAGGCACACCTGACTTGAGAAACATTACCCAGGACTGAAAGGTTGAGCAATAATAAGCTAGGCATTGAAAGTCAGGTGGGTGAGGCTCAGCTCCCAGACAGATGAGTTTTTCTTGGCTTCAGGGCTGTTATCTGAGCCAAGATTGGACTAAAGGCCCTTCCTTCAGTCGGTATTTTTCCCCATCACATTGTGAAGTATTTATGCAACAAATGGCAGATAAACATTTTTGAGCTTTTTAATCACCAATGACAATTTTAGCTCTCAAAAACTGAGTTAAGGATCTGTGTAATGGCTCAGCCTTAAGAGGAATTTGTGTACAAGCATTGGGACTGGGGTTCATATTCCAGAACTCACCCGACAAGCTGAGTGTAGTAACAAACATTGCCTGTCACTGCAGAACTAGGGAGATGGAGACATTAGGATCACTGGAGTTTGCTGAGTGTCAGCCGGACAAATAATAACTGAGAGCTCCAGCTTAGGGAGGCCAGGGGGAGACCCTCTTCTGGCCTCCACACATAAATGCATTCAGCACACATACATTATATACACTATATACATAGGCACACATGCGCGTACACACACACACACCACACACACACACACACACACCCTTAAAATTCCAGTTAATTGCCTCCCTATTGCTCTAATACTCCTGTTAAAATAAGCCTAAAGTTTTCTCTTTTTTTTGTTATTATCATTTATTGTAATTTATTCAATTTGTATCCCAGCTGTGGCCCCCTCCATTTTCTCCTCCCAATCTCACCCTACTTCCCTCTTCTCCCCCTGTGTCCTTCCCCTAGTCCACTGATAGGGGAGGTCCTCCTCCCTTTCTGTTTGACCCTAGCCTATCAGGTCTCATCAGGACTGACTGCATTGTCTTCCTCTGAGGCCTGGTAAGGCTGCTCCCCCCAGGGGGAGGTGATCAAAGAGCCTGCAACTGAGTTCATGCCAGAGAGAGCCCTTGTTCCCCTTACTAGGGTGCCCGCTTGGATACTGAGTTTATGAGCTACATCTGAGCTGGGGTTTTAAGTCCTCAATGCATTGTCCTTGGTTGGGTTATCATTCTCTTCAGGGCTCCCAGGGCTCAGGATTTTTGGCTCTGTTGGTCTCCTTTTGGAGCTCCTGTCCCCTCTAGGTCTTTCTATCTTCCCCTTCTTTCATAGGGTTCCCTGCATTCTGCCCAAAGTTTGGCTATGTGTTCAGCCTCTGCTTTGATACCTCAATCAGTAGAGTCTCAAGTGTACAACAAGGACATTTGCTCAAGCATATGCATAGCAGCTCTATTTGTAATAGCCGGAATCTGGAAACAACCTAGATATCCCCCAAAGGAGGAATAGATACAGAAACTGTGGTACATTTACACAATGGAATACTACTCAGATATTAAAAACAAGGAAATCATGAAGTTTGCAGGCAAATGGTAGGAACTAGAAAGGATCATCTTGAGTGTGGTAACACAGAAGTAGAAAGACATACATGGTATATACTCAGTTATAAGTGGATATTAGCCATATTATATAGGATAAACATACTCCTAAAGAAGTTATAACAACATGGAAGACCCTAGGGAAGATGCTCAATCCTCATTCAGAAGAACAAATGGGATAGACATTGGAAGCAGAAGAAGATAGGGAACAGGGCAGGAACCTACTACAGAGGGCCTCTGAAAGCCTAGAGTTTTGGTTTTGGTTTTTCAGAAGTATCTTGAGTTTAAGGGTTTGAATTCTTTTGAAGGTCAAGAGGACACAATCAGTTCCAAGAGGAGAAAAAATAAACAAGGGATACATCTCAAAGGCTCAGGCAATATGGAGAGAACTTTCACAGAATGCTATTGTACTCATTAATTTACAGCATACTGGGAGTGGAGAACAAGGTTTAATTGGAAATTGATATGTTAATGCTTTGATTTCGAACCTTTATGCTTCTATAACTCTAAGGAACAAATTCCTATTATCTATAAGTTCCCTAATAATAGAGGCTTAGTCATAGCTCCTGAGTAGACAGAGACTTAGTTCTGAAGGGTGACATAGTTCAGTGTTAGAGCATTTGCCCAGCACATGTAAGGACCTAAGTTCATTCTTAGCACTACACATATGCACACATAAATAAAGCTTTTAATGTGCCTGGTGTAAATTTAATGTCCTCACATGCCCTGAGAATTGGAATTTAGGACGAGCCAACTGTCTACATATAAGAAAATGTTTAAAAACATAACACAGTGCTGTAGCAAAGATTTTTGGCATCTGGTACTGATGGAAGTTGAAGAGAGTCATTTATTACGCAACTTAGGAAACTTAAGAGACCACTTTGAAAATGGAAAATCTAGAGAATTGCTAATACATAGTGTGAATTTGGTTTCCGAATTCACATACATGATTGTATGTCATTTGACTCCACAATCATTTTTGGTGTTCTCTCCAACTATGTTCACAAATGTGCTTTGTGTAGATTCAAAGCAGTTCCTGATTCTCGGCCTTAAATATCAGGCTGCGCAATTGAAAAGAAGATTAACAAGAGCAAATCCCCATAGGAACTCAGATCTCAGCCTCTTAAACAGGATTACTTTTTCTGAAGCAGCCAGATAGTCTAAGAAAAGGCCATTTTTTTTTCCTTTTCTAAGCTGTAGTTTAAGAATCTGTGTAATCCATTAGGCTTCAATTAAGCTAGTATTAAAATATATTAACTCATGAGAATTTCTTATTCACAGTAAGTTTAGCTCTCGGCTGGATTTTAAAAAATATTCATTTAAGATCAGAAAAGAGGAACTACACATACAAAAGAGGAGCCTATGGTGCATATGGAAAATGTTCTTCATGAACCAGTGTTCCAGGCGAAGGGTGCTTCAGAGTTTAGAGTTATACCGAGGATTGGAGGACAAATAGGAGGTGAGTCCTCATCTGCTAGATAGATTTCCTACTGACAGTGTTATTTTTAGGGAAGTTTTAGACTTTCAGAGTAATTGAATAGTTTCCACATATATTCACCACCCCTATTCATTGCATCCTTCACTGTCCATATCTCTAGTCAGGTGGAGATTTGTTAGAATCGTTGAACTGACAATGGCCCATTGTTAGCCAACCTCCATCAATTATATTTGTATCAAGACTTGCTGATATGCTCTGTGTATCAATGTATAGTAACAAGTATCTACCACTAAGGTGTCATACTGAAAACCCTCTGGGCTCCACTTCTTGCTGTCACTGAACATCATCCTGTCTCCGGTTTCGCCTGCGCTAGAATCCATACATTGTAATCAAACTGTTCACCATGAAGCTTTTCCTAGCAGCCTTTTCTCTCAGGAACACACACTTACATATTCTCCATGTCTCTTCATAGCCTGATAGCTCTTTTATATTTAGTGCTGAATAAAATTCCATTGACAGAATGTAGCAGAATTTGCCTCTGAACCTACGGAAAGCTATCTTAGTTGCTTTCAGATTTGACAGCTATGGATATAACTGTTGTAAGCAGCTGCTGGCTGATTCTGCACACTGGGGAGTGTTTGTATGACCCATGGAGGTAAAGCCCAGAGAAGTTCAGTGTTTTTGGTAACTTGCACGTCATAATTGTTTTCATGTTTGCTGAAAGTGAACGGCTATGTAACAGTTCAATGAAAGGATGTGAACATGTGGATGATCTCAAGTATCACCAAGTGTTATGTTTAACATGCAAAGCAGTAACGACTTCCATGGTAAGAAATGGCAAGAGAAAGAACTGAAAAGGCCAGGACTGCTATTCAGCTCTGCCTCGGTAGTGAGATTGCCCAAATGTAAATTTTGTTGCTATGAAGAACTCTTTTGTTCAGTGAACAAATAATAATTTTTTAAGACTATGTATGTCTGTTAGAGAAAGCCTGTCCTTTACCCAGAAGGCTCTTCCAAATATTTCCTCTGACTATATACTGAACAATTCTTCATACAACTTTTGTTAATATAAATTTTTCACTGTGTTTATTCCCAGCAATTTAGCATCCATCTTGTAATTATACAGAGGGCAGTTATTTATACTCAGGATAGCCGTGTTTAGACAAGATTATAAAACAGAGCTGAGTTATCATTATGCTTTAAATTTTATTTGGTCTTTCACATTTCACAGCTGTGCTAGTTAGCTTTAACTGTCAATGTACCCAGTCTAAAAACATCTGGGAAGAGAGTTTCAACTGGGGAATTATTGAAATTAGGCTAACCTGTGAGCATTTCTGTAAAAGGCTGTTTTGATTGTAAATTGACTCAGACCATGTGGGCAGAACCATTTCCTATGCTGTTTGTTGTTGGGATCTTTTATTGCTGCAACAAAAATGAAAGTAGAATAGCAACACAGATGAATATTATCATAATTAATGAACCAAAAATTCAAGGTTACATTAATGTCTTGATCATTATATAGTAAATGTTTAAGGGGTTAAAACTTTGGAACTTTTTTTTGACTCAAAATCAATCTAGCTTCTTTCTTCCATGCCTCTGTCTTTCCTTTCCATTTAAATGTCAACAAGACTATTTCTTGCCAATAAGCCTCAAACTGTCCACTAAGTATTATTAAATGAATATTTCTGTGATATAATCAAAAAATTCTTATTATTGATTATATATTGCATGCTATTGATGCGTTTTACATACTTTAAAGGAGTGTTCTGCTTAAAGATATCTGCAATAATATGACAAGAAAATTTCCAAATAGAGAATGCTTACTTCTTTATAAAGAGCACAAAGAATTGGAAGATGAACTAGTTACAAAACTATTTCATATGCTGAAACTTCTCAGGACTAACACCTGTCCTAAGGGTACGTCACTGACCGTGCTAACTAAATCGTCTGGAATGGTGCACCACCCCTAAAAATATACAGTGTTTAATGACTAGAAGAGTCTGGCTATGAGAACTGCACTCATCCAAGACTTTCTCAGAGGCCTTGATAAAAGGATAAAGGAAATGTTAGTACTTCATCGTGATCCAGGAGCAGACACAGCAAGGTCCAGTATGGACCTGGAGTCAAGATCTTGGAGGAGTCAAGATTGTAGTTATTGTGGATCGAACTCTTTGAGCTGTGGCACTCAGTCCTAAGGCAGCTGTGTCTGAGGTATTCTGTGTTCTCTTTGTCACCACTGTCTGACTCGGCTCTCTCTCAGATGATCTCAGGGGTTCCCCACCCACCCTTCTGCAAATTGTAGGTAAGAAGTGTGCTTCGTAGTGAACTTGCTTGGCCTAAGTTATCAGGGTATGAACAACCTCCCGGTCCCAGCTTTTGCTTTTGTCTTATTTCTCATCTCTTGTCCTTCCCCTCAACAGCTCATCATTTCAGTATCCTTATTCTTATTAGCCAATTGGCCTTTGGGAGGACATGGAAGTATCTTTTGAGGTGCATGTCTTTATGGAAAACAGAGCAAATTCAAGGCACAGGACAATTCTATCAGAGATCCTCTTCTTTGTGAGAATATTCAGTGTGGTGGGGCATAACCACAATAGAAACTGTGATTCCATCTGCATTATTTGGTCCACTTGCTGTCAACACACATGCCTGCTTATGTTCCAGGAGTTCAGCTGTGTGTGTTTATCTTCTGTAATTATACGTATAAATGTTTCATGGCAGTATACATTTTTAAAAGGAAGCTTGTCAGTAATGTGTCCATCACGGATGATTTTCTTTCTAGCTTTAAGGCATGTTTGCTATTCACCAGCCTGTTAAAAATGAAACATGACTGACTTTGCAGCAGTACTGCCAACCAGCACCTTCACTCAGGTTACAGCTTCATGGATTAAAATTTTCAGGAACATAGGTCTCCAACCATGAGAAATATGTTAAGAAATGAAATGTCTTGATAAAATACTATCAATAATGTTTTTGCTTTAATCTTCTGAAAAAAAAATGAAGATAGGGACATTCATTATCATTCAAATGGTATGTATTAATTTAAACATAACAGAAACACTTGGCTACAATATTGTCCGTCACGTTAAAATTTATTTTAATTCTTTAAAATTTAATTCTACAAAATACTTTTGGAGAGATTTTATATATACAGAAACTAGGTTAGATCACAAAAAGTCTGTAAGGGTCTCCTGTCTACACCCATAGTTTCATCTGCTACAGTGTTCCACACCATAGTGGTCCCATGTTACAGCTGCTGAACATCAGTTCTTGAAACACTATTATCACCCAAGAGCGCAATTTACATTAAAACTCACTCTTGCTGGTTGTATACTGTCAGTTTTGGCCCATGTTTAATGATAAATATTCAGCACAGTGGTGTCACACAGAATAATATCCATGCATTAAAAGTCCTCTGTGTTCTTCCTCTTTATTCCTCTTTCTCTAGCTTCTGTCAGTCATGGATCTCCGTGTCTAGTTACTTTTTCCAGCACTCCATGTAATCGGAACTATGTTGTATGTAGCCTTCTGTCAATAAGTCTTTATTAGCAGATGTGTTACTCTAAGTCTTTAGTTACTTTAATAGCTCATTTTTAAATGCCCAATAATATTCTCTTGTTGGGTTTAGTTAAAGACAGTATTATTGCTTTTGGGTTTAGGTAACTGCACATTAAATTTCTATAAATATGCATTTCTAAGTTTTTGTGTGGATATAAGTGTTCAGTTTAGTTGAGATAATGCCAGTTTACTTAATTGAAGAAGTATATGGTGAGGATGTATTAAGTCTATTTTTTTAAATGTCTTAGGTCCTGTAAGGAATTGCCAGAGTAAATCATCAGTGCTTAACTCCTTGCATCTCTATCTCTTTCATCAAAGAAAATCGTTCTTTGCATATTCTCACCAGCATTTGCTATTGTCAGTAGTTAGAATATGTAAATGGCAGTATTTCATTGATAGTCTGAAGTCATCTCATGAAGTCTGTTTAACACATTTGCTTTATTGGCAATAGATGTCTTTTACTGAGGTGGCTGCTCAGCGTCCGATGCTTTGATTTTATTCGGGTTACTAATTTTTTATTGCCGAGTTTTCAAAATCCTTTAGCAAATCTTGCAAACGTGTTCTGTCACTAGTAGATTACTCGTCCTGTTCTCGTGGCTCGCCTTTCTTTGGGTGGTTTACTGTTTTGCTGTCGTTTTTCAAGTCCACGTTGTCACTAATCTACTTGCAGTTGTTCTTTCTACCACAACCCTCGGTGTTGTCATCACTACACCCTCGGTTACTTAGGTGTTCTCCCAAACCGGCTTACTTTCTAAAAATTGTATACATTTGTTACATTTTGTCCATGTTCCATTTTGAATTAATTCTGTGAAAGGTACAAGGTATATTCTAGATTCATTTTGGGGTGTGAGGTTATGGGTTTCTGTTTTCTCCACATAGTTTGTTCAAAAGATGTTCTTTGCTTCATGGCCTGGCATGTTTGTCAAAGATCAACCAACTTCACCTATATACATTGATCTTTGGCCTCTCAATCCTGGTCCATTGATCTGTTTGCCTGATCATCTGTTGATACCTTATTGCATTAATTACTCTAGCTTTATAATATATTGTTTCTGAAATTGGGTAATGTTAACTCCCCTGAGTTTTTTCCTTCTTGGATGTTGAACTGGCTATTTAGGTCTTTTACCTTTTCATATATAAACTCTCCCTATATAAGTTTATTGACACCTTAAAAAAAAACTTGCAGAGATTTTAATTAGTATTAGACTGAATCTCTAGATTTATTTGAGAAGATCCTCATCTTGACAATTTTGGATTTTCAGGGCATGAGCATAGAATGACTGCCATTATATTACTTTTTTGTGTGCATTTTATTAGTTATGTTTTTTCTAATATAGATATTATACATATTTTGTTATATTCATGCCAAGATTTTGTTTTTTTATAAAATATTTATTTATTCTTTATTACAATTTATTCACTTTGTATCCCGGCTATATCCTCTCTTGTCTCCTCCCAATCTGACCCTCCCTCCCTCTTCTCCTCCTATGCCTCTCCCTTAGTCCACTGATAGGGGAGGTCCTCCTCCCCTACTATCTGACCCTAGCCTATCAGGTCTCATCAGGACTGGATGCATTGTCTTCCTCTGTGGCCTGACAAGGCTTCCTCATCCAGGGGTTGGTGACCAAAGAAAACAGAGACTGAGTTCAAGTCAGAGACAGTCCCTGCTCCCCTTAACTAGGGAAAGCACATTGAGACTGAGCTGCCTATGGGCTACATCTGAGCAGGGGATATAAATATTCCATGCCCCAAACTAAATTTATACTAAGGTTTTTCATTTAGAGACTGTTAATATAAATTGTAACAAGTTTGAAATTTCAAATGCCTCTTGCCACTTGTGTCCATTAGATGTTATGCTAACAGTTTTACTATAACTGATTCTAGTTCCCATTTTTATCATTTTGAAAAATTATTTAAGACTTTCTACATAGAAAAGCTTTCCTCAAGCAGAAAATTTTAATTTTTTTATTTTAGAATCTCATTATCATTCAGTTTCTTTGTGTCACGATGTATTAGCTAAGATGTTCAGTGTGATGTTGAATACTGGAGAGAAAGAGAGAGTATGTCTCATCTCTGCCAGGTTCTTGATCATTGTCAAAATCTTCAAGTTTTCTACCTTAATAATATTATCTGGAGATTTGGAGGTTGATTGTTTTGTTTTGTTTTTTTTTTAATGGTTTGAGGAAGTTCCCTTCTAGATTTTCTGTGATTTTTTTTTTAAATAGTAATGGAGCATTTGTCAAATGCTTTTTTCCATTGTTAACAAATTGGAAATTTTTCATTTTATCAAAAAATGAGGTGTAGGCAATGATTTTGGCATTGTGGTGCTCTTGTAGAAAGAGTTGTAGAATGTGTGCTTTCATCCTCTACAGGAGACTATAAAAGATTGCTTAATTGTATCTGTCAAGATTCCCTATCATCTACCCGTGAACTGATCAGTGCTTGAATGCTTTCTGGTTTTAGAAGACCGTTGCTGATTTATTTTCTTTAAAATATGTGAGCATGTTCACAGTGGCTGCTCTTTGCATGTGTCAGAAGATTGTGTTCATGCGAGCGCACCTGTGTGCCAGCGCATGCATGGGTATGTGCGAGTGTGGGCAGGGGCTATCAGCTCGCGTTGTGTCATTCCTCAGGTGCTGCGCAGTGTGTTTTACTAGAACCTGAAGGTCTCCCTTTACACTAGGCTGTCTGAACAAATAAGCCCATGGAGCCCTCTTCTTCTACGTCTCTATCATTTAAATTACAACTGCACATGCAATTTTCAAATTCTGACATATTCTGGGGATCAAACTAAGGTTTGATCAGCCGCTTTGCTGACTGACCTGTCTCCTCAGCTAGCTGTAGACTGGTTCTTCTGAAGGGAACAGAAGATTGGGTCTGGCTGAGGAGTGTCAGTTTTATGGTCGTATCATGGCTTTGTTGGTTTTCTGTCTTAGTTTCTTGTTTTGGAGATTAATGATTTCTGACCTAGTTGTATTTTTATTTTTTATTTATATTAGGTCTTAGTGACTCTACTTTTTCTAGTTTCTTTTTTAAAATTAATTTATTTTTGTTAATTACAGTTTATTCACTTTGTATCCCGGTGTAGATTCCTCCCTTGTCCCCTCCCATGTCCCTCCCCCAATCTACCGATAGGAAAGGTACTCCTCTCCTTCCCTCTGACCCTAGCCTATCTGGTCTCATCAGCACTGTTTTCCTCTGTGGCCTGGTAAGGCTGCTCCCCCATCAGGGGGAGGTGATGAAAGAGCCAGCCACTGAGTTCATGTCAGAGACAGCCCCTGTCCTAGCTTCTTAAGGTAGAAAAATTTTTCATTGATTTTTAGAGACTTCTCTTTCTCTATTATGTTTGTCCAGGCTGCAAATACTTCTTGAAACACTGTGTTTTCTGTGTTCCATAATTTTCTTGTTTTACTCTATTCAGTTAATTTAATCTTCGGAAGTTACTTTGAAGTTAGTTTGTCCTCTCTTATTTCTCCTGCAACATATGTGCCACGCTGAACCAGCATGTCACACAGGCGGGGAGCATTGTAGATCACAGGGTTTGGAGTTGCTCCGGCCTCATGCACGTGAACACTAGTCAGTAGGGGTGAAGTTCTAGTTAGAGACAAGCTTGACTTTTCTATGTGCAGTTGGGATATGTAAGAACTATCTTTAGCAATAGGGCCTTATCTTTGGTTTGTGGGGAACAACCAGTAACCTTGACAAAAGCCTGGTTTGTCTGGGGGTTTCCATGGGCCTATTTATCACCCTGTATAACTCAAAACAGGCAGACATGGAATATATGTTTGATATGTGTTAATGCAGTTTTGAACCTAGGAAACAGGATTATACTCTCTGAATTCTTTTAATATGTAATTTGTTACACACCAGCTAAACTAGTGTACTAAATCTGTGTTGTGTCCATCCTAAGTGGGAGTCCTTGTAGTTGGTTGCCAGCATACTCAGTGTTCAAAAGCATCTGCTTACCATCTGCCAACTTTCCCAAACCTGGTCATCTATTATTTATCTGGACCTGTAGAGGCAGTTCTAACAGGTATCTGAGTTAAGTTATCTTGAACTAAGCAATGTTTTATTTCATCTACTTTTCAAACTCTTGGATAGAACTCATAAAATTATACACATATATTACTAGATATAAAAGCCTGATTCACAGAAATCTTTTTTTCCCCCGAAATGTGAATGTGTGCATGTGCATTTTCATAAGGGCAAATATAGTTATTCACTAAATGTTTTATTTTAAGTACTACTTCTCCATCAAAACCCACTGGTCTATGCTTTTTTCCTTGTTGGTTTTCAAGATAGGGTTTCTCTGTGCAGCTCTAGATGTCCTGGAACTCACTCTGTAGAGACGAGGCTAGCCTTGAACTCAGATATCCCTCCTGTGCTGGGATTAAACACTGCCAGGCCTGTGCTGTTTCTAATGGGCAGAATATCTGCTTAATTATAATTAGTCTTAATTACATTAAATCTTCTTTCTTCACAAATTTAAAATAAATTGTGGGACAAAATATTATTCTTAAGCAGACATATAAAATACTTTTTTACTAA
The DNA here is from genome assembly GCF_907164565.1 of Psammomys obesus. Taxonomy (NCBI): domain Eukaryota; kingdom Metazoa; phylum Chordata; class Mammalia; order Rodentia; family Muridae; genus Psammomys; species Psammomys obesus. The sequence continues at coordinate 5,198,976 of NW_026596069.1, forward strand.
AACATTGATTTACATCATAATTTTATCATGTATAAATGTTTTTGGTGTTTTCCTTGTCTTTCTAGAAATAACCTTGCATGGTCTATGACTTGTATTCCCTGTTCAGAACCCTTCCTGCTCTCACGCAGTGCAGTCTTCAAAGGGAGACATGACAGACCTGTCCTCCACGCTTTCCTGGATAATTTGTTGCTGTTCCATAGTAACTTATGGCGCAGCTAGATATCGTTGCTTTTCACACTTAGAAAACAGCCAGTTTTACTGCATGATAATCTACCTTCCTATCTTTCACCAGTGTTAAATTGCTTCATTGCATTAATGTTATGTACAAAAAAAAATTACATCAACACATGCTGTAAAAAAAATCTGGCAATCTATTTACACAGTAAGATTTCATTAAGTCAAGAAAATTAATAAAGCTCTGTGCTAGCTCTCTTTTCTGTAAGATTCAGAATAGTTTATATAACTTGTCGAGTTCTGGCCTGACCATTCTTTACCATAAAATCTTATTTTAAAAGCTGGCATTGGAATGTGTATGTTCCATAACAGAAAGAAGATAGTTAATAATTAGATCACACAACCAACATCTTCTTTTTTTTTTTGTTAATGGTCTGCTTTTCCTATACTCTTCTCAAGTATGTCATTATTTTTGCTGGTACGATTTAGTCGTATTTTTTGATTGTTATTAAGCTCATTCTATCGCTATTCTGCTTGCAGTGTAATCAGTAAAAATCTGTATAATATTCATCAGTCTGCTGTCTGGTTGTGATTTCTTGATGCTTTGAATGGGAAGTAAGTACTGTGAGCGGTAAAAATGGAAATGTGCTTGAAATTTATTTTCCCAAAACATGTACTTTGAATAGCAGCTTATCCTCAAAAAACACAGGCACCCTCTACTTGGAGTTAGAGTTATCTGGTTGGAGGGTGGCCTCTTCAGTCTCCATTTCCCCGCTAGTAGGGGTCTCCACTAGAGTTGCCCCAAAATTCTGCCAGAAGTCTACCTTGTCATATGTCTCCAGCCCCTCTCAAATATGCCCCAGGCCACAGTTTTTCTTCTCTCTGAAAGACCTTTGTCCTCCTCCCCCTTCTCCACTTTCTGTACATCAAATCTCCACCCTTATTTCCCTCTGCACTCCCTCTCTTATCCTGTTACCTCTCTTTGAGCACTTCCTCTGTCTTTTTTACTTCCCCTTCTCAGTAAGGATTCATGTACCTTCCCTTGGGCCCTCGTTACTTAGCTTCTTTGGTCTGTGAACTGTAGTGTGGTTATCCGGTACTGTATGGCTAATAACTACTTATAAGTGCGTACATGCCATGTGTGTCTCTTAGGGTCTGGGTTACATCACTCAGGATGATCTTTTCTAGTTCCATCTATTTGCCTCCAAATTTCATATTTCCTTGTTTTTAATAGCTGAGTAGTATTCTGTTGTGTAAATATAAAACACAACACTTTCTTTATCTAGTGTTTGGTTAAGAGACATATGGGTTGTTTACAGAATCTGGCTATTACAAATAAAGCTGCTATGAATATATCCTTGTTGTATGATAGATTATCTTTTGGGTGTATGCCCAGGAGTGCCATAGCTGGGTGTTGAAGTAGAGTTATTCCCAGTTTTCTGATAAATCTCCAGATTAATTTCCAAAGTGGTTGTACAAGTTTGCACTCCCACCGGCAATGGCAGGATTTTCCCCTTTCTCCACATCCTCCCTAGAATGTGCTGTTACTTGAGGTTCTTATCTTAGCCATTCAGACAGGTGTAAGATGAAATATCAGAGTAGTTTTGATTTTCATTTCTCTGCAGACTAATGATGCTGAGGATTTCTCTAAGTGCTTCTTGGCTATTCAAGATTCCTCTGCTGAAAATTCTGTTTAGATCTGTACCTTATTTTTAAATTTTGATCATTTGGTTTGTTGGTGTTTAATTTTTTGAGTTCTTTGTATATTTTGGATATTAGCCCTTTGTCAGATGTAGGGTTGGTGAAGATCCTTTCCCAGTCTGTAGGCTGCCATTTTGTTCTGTTAACAGTGTCCTTTGCCTTACATAAGCTTTTCAGTTTCAACAAGTCTCATTTGTTAATTGTTGCTCTTAGAGCCTGAGCTGTTAATATTCTGTTCAGAACATTGTCTCCTGTTTCAATGAGTTCAAGGTCCTTCCACACTTTCTCTTCCAATAGATTTAATCCCTCTGGTTTTATGTTAAGGTCCTTCATCCAGTTGGACTTGAGTTTAGTGAAGGGTTAAACATGGACTTATTTATCTACATTTTTCTACATGTAGACATCTAGTTAGACCAGCACCATTTGTTGAAGATGCTGTCTTTTTTTATTGTATGGTTTTTGGCTTTTTTTTTTTTTTGTCTAAAATCAAGTGTCCATTGATGTGTGGATTTATTTCTGGGTCTTCAATTCGATTCCATTTATTCACCAGTCTGTTTCTATGCCAGTACCATGAAGTTTTTATTTTGTTGCTCTGTAGTACAGTTTGAAATCAGGGATGGAGGTACCTTCAGAAGTTCTCTTATTGTATAGTTTTATTTTAGCTATTCTGGGTTTGTTTTCCTATATGAATTTGAGAATTGTTCTTTCAAGTTCTGTAAAGAATTGTGTTGGTATTTTGATGGGAATTGCATTGAATCTGTAGATTGCTTTTGGAAGGATGGCCATTTTTACTATGTTAATCCTACCAATCTATGAGCATGGGTTATCTTTCCATCTTCTGATTTCTTCTTCAACTTCTTTCTTCATTGACTTGAGATTCTTGTCATTCAGGTCTTTGACTTGCTCGGTTAGAGTTACACCAAGATACTTTATATTATTTGTGGTTATTGTGAAAGGTGTTGTTTCCCTAATTTCTCTCTCAGCCCTTTTATTGCTTGTATACCATTGGGCTACTTATGTGTCTGAGTTAATTTTGTATCCAGCCACTTTGCTGAACGTGTTTATCACTTGTAGACGTTCCCTAGCAGAATTTTTTGGGTCACTTATGTGTATTATTATATCATCTCTCAATAGCAATATTTTGACTTCTTCCTTTTCAATTTGTTTCTTCTTGGTCTCCTTAATGCTGTCATTGCTCTCACTAGGACTTCAAGCACTATATTGAAGTGGTATGGAGAGAGTGGGCAGCCCTGTTTTGTCCTTGATTTTAGTGGGATTGCTTTAATTTTCTCTCCGTTTTGCTTGGTGTTGACTATTAGTTTGTTATATTGCCTTTATTGTGTTTAGGTATGTATCATGTATCTCTAATTTCTCCAAGGCTTTAAACATGAGGGGGTGTTGGAGTTTGTTAAAAGCTTTGTCAGTATCTAATGAGATGATCTTGTGTTTTTTGTTTTTCAGTTTGTTTATATGATGGCTTACATTGGTGTGTTTTTGTATGTTGAACCATCCCTGCATCCCTGGGATGAAGCCTACTTGATCGTGGTAGATTATATTTTTGATGTTCTCCTGGGTTTGGTTTGCAAAGATTTTTATTGACTATTTTTTGCGTTAATGTTCATAAGGGAAATTCTCTTTTTTGTTGGGTCTTTGTGTGGTTTAGGTATTAGAGTAATTGTGGTGATGTTCCTTCTTTTTCTATTTTGAGGACTAGTTTGAGGTGGATTAGTTTTGAAAGTCTGGTAAAATTTTTCACTGAAACCATCTGGCCCTGGGCTTTTTTTTGTTTGGGAGACTTTTAATGACTACATCTCTTTCCTTATGGTTGTAAGTCTATTTAAATTGTTTATCTGATCTTGATTTAATATTGTTAAGTGATAATCACCAAGAAAATTCATTGATTTATTGAGATTTTCAAATGTTGTGGCATACAAGGTTTTGAAGTATGACCTAATGATTATTTGGATTTCCTCAGTGTCTGTTATTATGTCCCCCTTTTCACTTCTAATTTTGTTAATTTAAATACTCTCCCTCTGCGTTTTAGTTAGTTTGGCTAAGAGTTTGTCTATCTTGTTGATTTTCTCTAAGAATCAGCTTTTCATTTTTTTATTTTTTTATATTGTTCTCTTTGTTTCTAATTTATTGATTTCAGCCCTGAATTTGATTATTTCCTGCAGTCTACTCCTTTCAGATGAGCTGTTAAGTTGCCAGTATATGATTTCTCCAGTTTCCTTATGAAGGCACTTTCCTCTTTATGAAGAACTTTCCTCTTAGCAATGCTTTCATTGTGCTTCATAAGTTTGGGTATGAAAATATTCATTTTCAATGAATTTTAGGAAGTCTTTAATTTCTTTTTTTAATGGAAAGAAAGAGATGACTACAAACATACAGAATACCAAATAGATTGGACCAAAAAAGAAAAAAAACCCACTAAATATACAGAGCAAAGCAAAAATATTAGGAGCTACAAGGGTTAAGGGCCAAGTAACATATAAAAGCAGACTCATTAGAATTATACCAAACTTCTCAACAGAAACTTTGTAAGCCAGAAGGGACTGGACAGACTTCCTGCAGACCCTAGTATGTAGTTTTTGCTATATTTTACTATATTTTGCTATATTTTACTAGCAAAATAGTAATGGTAAAACTAACAAGATTACAGCTGTGTTATTTATTGTGTCTTCTCTATTGTATACTGAGTTGACTATTCTCTAATGAACTATTTCCTATATTACTTATGATTATTGCTTTATTAAGGATATAATAGAGTCTAAATTGTTATCTTTGAAATTAATTTACTTGCAAAGTAGCCCTTAGTTTCTGAGCTATTTGTTATTTTCATTGCCCATTTCTGGATTGTCAGTTAGTCTCATGACTACAGGACTCTTAATTATAGCTGCTATCTTATTTACGATGATGTATGAACAGAAGCAATTTTGTATCACTCTAGATTCTGCACAAATCTGGAATCTAATGACCGACAATTCATTCATGTTGGTGACCAGAGTCAGAGGAGATTTGAGGGAATTGTTAATATTAATCTCTGCATTTGGTTGAAAGGTAGTTATATTGCATAAGGTTATACTTATAGATGATGATAATCTATAGTGTATAGACATCCCAAGCCATGTTATCCAAGGGATGCTAGCTATCTTATTTGTTTTAGTGAGAAACCTTTGAAGCAGCTTGATACATAGTGTGAGTAAATCGAAGGGTATCTTTATTTATATCTACTGATTTCACTAAGACTGACCGGCCTCTTATCTAGAACTTTAGAAGTTCTTCTACCTTCTGTAATCATACTTCTATTCTATATTCAAGGCTATCAGTTTCATTTGTTCATCTGATAAGCTATGGATAATAGGAGGCTACTGGATTATTATATGAGAAAGCATAATGATACTGATGAAACTTTTTTTGCTGTTCAAATTAGCACTTTAACAGTGAGTGTAAGAATGAAACATTTGAGATTCAAAACATCTCTGGGTGATAGGTCTTAAGAGGTCTATGTTACATAAATAATGAAAATGAGGAAGAAGCTTTCTAGAGATCTATCAACATGGAAGTTACTTTTTAGGTTCCTTCATTCATCTTGGGATTATATACAGAGATTCCAGAAGTGAATTTAGATGTATGCCATTTTGAATTTCCACATGGATGATCTTAACTCTTGATATCAAGAAAATGAGAGAGAGAGAGAGAGAGAGAGAGAGTGATTTCCTTTGAGAGTCTGTGAGCTGCGCCAGAAGGTTATTCTTCAATGACAGGGTTCTGAGGGAAAGGACCAGCAGAGAAATAAGTAAAGAAGATAGAACAGTTTGGGATCAGAAGCTCTTACACAAGCTGATGGATCATGTAAGCAAGTTTATTAATAAATACAATATCTTTTTTAAAGTGTTTTTTTAAGTTTTATTTTTTTAATATTCGTTACAGTTTGTTAACTTTGTATCCCTGCTGTATCCCGCTCCGTCTTTCCCTCCCAATTCCACCCTCCCACCCTCAACTCCTCCCTGCCCCTTTCCAAGTCCTGATAGGGGAGAACCTCCTCCCCTTTCATCTGATACTGGTTTATCAGGTGTCTTCAGGACTGGCTGCTCTGTGGCCTAGCAGGGCTGCTCCTCCCTGGGGTGGGGGGAGGAAGTCTAAATAAAATATCTTATCTACAACTTAGATGGGCTAAATGGGACATCGTCAGCAGAAAGCCATCATAAAATGAGACAAGTGCAGCAGGAAACTCATCAAGTTATGCCACACAGGAGGGACACAGGACCAAGCACATAGGCCTTGTCTGTTGGGGCGGGGGGGGGGGACCAAGTTCCCAGGAACTGAAACCTTCTTCAAGGCCCTTTCTTCAGCTCCAGCCCAAACCTTGGCAAGTCTGCCCCTAGGCAAAGAGACAGAGCTAGGGTCCCTTTGTTCTTTCATCAGGCTCCAGGAAATGGCCTTGTATTAATCTGATTCTCCACAATGTTTTACCCTGTGATGAGCTATTTCCACAGATGACCGTTGGAGGAGATAAGCTCAAAAGTTGCACACATTCAAGAATCATCAGCTCCCAGAAGATACTGAGTACACGTAGGATTATTCTTATCTTTTTGAGAGTAGCCTGTGAAATCTCTGTGATGTCCGGTCTTCAAACTCACAGAAGTTTTAAGAGCATTTTCCTAAACAGCTATCACTTAAACTATGGCCACCCTTAATGCTGAGACATCCCCAGTTTTGTTTTATTTATAGGATTACATAGAGCTTCATCACCGTGAATGTTTTTAAGGTTGAATAACGCTCAGAACTTCCACAGTGCATTGCACTGTACCCAGTACAGCAAACATTTCTCTGCTAGAAAGAAGATTCATCGTTTTAGAAATGCCATTTGACACCCCTGAGATTCTGTTTAGAAAATACATGGTCTTTGAGGTCCATTTTTTTTTTTTGAAGTAGTACTTATATTAAGTAGAAAAATCAGCCATTGGATAGGGAAACTTGGGAGATCACTCAAGATTTGAATACAGCGTTCTCCTCTATGTAGGCGTTGAATCACAAAGTGTTACATTGAAGTACTTATTTACATATTCACAAAGTCACCTATTCTGAAAATAACATTGTGCCTTCCCACTGAGAGAAAAGATTTGTTATTCCTCTCATATATTAGATAAAGCAAGCAAGAAAGAAGAAACCTGAAGCCTTCACCTGCAGTAAGCAATCTGCAGCAGCACTGTCTGGAATCCGGCTCCCGCTGTGACTGTAATGTCCAATTTCTCAGGCAGAGGATTTACACATGAGGGATGATGATGTTTGGGAAGGAAATTAACATAGCCATAGACGGAACAAATGCAGAGTACCTCAAATTAACTACAGAGCAATTACAACGACATTGTGTGCTGTACAACAGCCCATTAAGCAGTATTAGATCACTACTTTCTTCTGTTTCTGGCTTATTATCAGGGACAAAACTAATTTTAAGCAGCATTTTGTGCAGCATTGAGAACATCAGGTTTGCCTGGCATTCTGAAATTTATTTAGAAAAACAAACAGATTCATACACGTACATACATGCATGCCTCACCCATAAGTACATGAACAAATGCATACATATACCTTCATGTGCAAGAATGCACATACACATAAGCACATCTATACACACTTCTGTACACATTCATATGTGCACATTTGCATAGACATTTACACATGCAAACACATGCATAAAGCTATTCATGCAGTGTTTCAGTTTTCATTGTACCTCTTTAATTATAAATTTTTATTCATGTAATACAGGGCACTTATTACATGTTAACTTAATAACATGTAATTATAAATTTTATATATGCATTAAAAGGCTATTATACTTAGATATTGAATTTATTAATATAAATTTAAAATGTACCAATACATACTTTGACATATGGTCATATCACATATCTAAATATTCTTTCCGTTCTGCTTTGCTTTTCCTTTTAAAAATTAAATTATTTGAGATTTTTATATAATTACATTATTTTTCCCTTTCTTTTTTTTCCTTCCAACCCTTTCCCACGTACTCCTCATTCAAATTCATGCACTCTTATTTTAATTGCTGTCACACACACACACACACACACACACACACACACACACACACACACATACCCAAACACAAACGCACTCTCACACACACTCCTAGATATGTAACTACAACCTGCTTTGCCTTTATCTATAATGTTACTTATAAGTGTGTGCCTTCAGGGCTGGTCCTTTGATATTGGATAGTCACTTGGTGTGCTGTTCCCTGGAAAGTTCTCTTGGACACATGGAGACTGTTACAGAAACCCCAAATGATAAAAAAAAAAACAAAAACGTGGAGTTGTAGAGTGCAGACCCAACGACACGTGTACCAGACAACTCTGGAACTCAGTCTCAAATGATAGATCTACAAGACAATGTAACTCCTGGACCTACATCTCAGACTCTTTGCAGAAGGGGGGACAGAAAGGCTGTAAGAATCATAGGAATGAGAATTTTGCTAAGAGAGAGTGTTTCCTAGCAATGCCAAATGATGCATCTAGGAAGTCTCACCAACACGGCTGCCCAAACATGATCTGAACGAAGATGACATCAGTAGTTCTGCTAGTATAGACGCAGGAAAGCATCCAAGACCTCAGCACTAGACAGTGAGCCACAGGCAACTTAGGGGGGTCGAAAACAGGAAGCATAGTCTCCCCATATTTGCTTTTTATCCAGTCAGGGTTTCATTTACCTTATTCTGTAGCACAGGCTTTCCTAGGACTCACTATGTTACAATAATTGGTCTCAAACTTGTAGAGATTCTCCTATTTCAAACTCATGATGGAATTATAAGCATGTGTCATCATGTTAGGCTTTATACTGTATACTTTTCTTTAAAAATCATAGAGGTTCTTTTTAAACAAGAAGACCTCATGCCATAAAATTCTTTACTATCACATTGCCTGTGGATAGTCTCGGGCACTCTTTAATTTCATTTAAAAATACTACATGAAAATCAAACTTGTAGCTTTTCCTTGTGGCAAGAAGGAAGCGGTATCTTTGGAATAATATGATAGGAAAATACTTAGGCTTAAATGAACCGTATGCTTTCAGATATCCCATTCTTATGTCTAAAATACTGTTAGAGTTTTAATATAGCTATCTCTAATTTAATTACCATCCCTATCCATTATTTCAAGATATATTTTGAGTCGTGACTATTATACAGCCTGGGCCTTGGTAAACTCTAAATCTAATGGGCCATCATGGACATGCCATTGTAGGTTTGGAGACAAAGTTATAGAGGAGCAAAATGGCCTATCTTTCTAGCCTCACTTAATTGAGTATGCTACTTAGATCTGAGCTGAGATTTCAGGAAAGAGATGGCATCGTTAAGGAAAAGGGTACAAGGAGCTGAACAATCAGAGGGTAACTTGAAGAATTTCAAGTTATATTTTGGGACAGTGCACAGCATAGAGGGTAGAAGGAAGCTCATTGACCAACACAGTGATAGCCAGTATTATAAACATCCCTGAAGTAGATCTCAATGTCTGATTATGCAACTTGCTGATATGTGTATATGTACGTACACATATCACACAGACCTGCACACTATCTACATAAACAGACACTCGTGTAGCGATATCTGCATGTGTATATGCCTGTGACTATATATTTTGTACATATATATATATATATATACACACTGATAAATAAGCATTTTTGCATAATTATTTCCTTACATGTGGTCAGCATGTAAATCAGAACTTGCTATGTGGTAGCAGTTAAAATTTATTCATTTAAGAAAAATTTATAGTAACAAGAAAAAAAGAGTTACCATCATAGAGGTAACGATAGAAATACAATAATATTTGCTATTTCAGTGTCATCTCAGAGAGCATAGATCTCTGAGGTCAAACTCAAAGTAAGAACAAAGCATTAGTACCAACCTAAATGAGCACTAAATCATGTTAACTCTGTCTATATGCAGCTATATCCCCTCTCTTCTATGTTGTCTGAGTTGTCTTTATGTTTTTAGTAATTTATCAATTTTATTTTATTTTATTTTTTTTTGGCTTCAAAAATTTCTATCTCTGTCATAGAAAGTAGGCCTCTCACACTTATATTTTCTGTCAGAAGTGAAAGAGAAGATGCAGAGGTTGCTCATTTCTTGGGTGCCTTGACAAAGGCCCCTAAGACAATCTGTAAAAGAAAAAAGAACATTGTAAACTCGAAGACATTTCCTCCATGGTTAGAGTTCCAAATATTTCTTTAATACAGTGCGTTGTCCACCTAAGGAATGTGAGCTTTGAAACTATGAGCTGGGTACTTCAAAGGGCTTGCATTTTCTTGTACTATTGCCAGAAATGACAGGATGTTATGAAAACTCAGTGTCTGAATTCTCTAAGACTGTCCCTTTGATGTTATAATGCATGTGATGCAGCTAACTTACCTAGGTATGATCGTTTGTAACCAGGATTTAAATACGGTTTGTTAAAAGCACATCTTCATATTTTCACTTGACAATGCCATACCACTATTACTCAATACAAAAATCTATTTAAATATATAATCTCTGTCATTTCTCAAAAATACCTACTTACACAGGTTTTCCAGGATGTCTTATAACCATCACAATGTTTAGTAATATTGCCACTTGAGCTTTTCTCTTTCTCTCTTCACTTTGTAATTATAGTTATCATAATGGTGGAAACCAAGGATAGCAAAGAGTCATGAAATTGAAAACAAACTTAAGACCTCATTTTTCTTCTACCTCAACTGTTCTCTTATATCCTCCCCAAAACATACTTACAAGAATGTGCTTTCAACAAATCTTTGAAACATTCTTTCAAAATGTCATATGTTATGTCTGATTTCAAAATGGATTCTGATTGTTAGAATACATGACAAGAGTACCTGTGGTGGGGCTAGAAGACCTAACATGCAGTCTTGGCTGTCTTGCAGAAAAGTGTATCAGTAGCCTCATTTCTTGGGCATCTGACTTTATGCTAACTACAAAATGTTGTGCAAGGTCGTTCCCAGCTTTAAACTTTTTGATCCAAATATGATTTAGTAACTAATGAACTCTTTTTGCTTTTCAACTTGATCCTCAGCCATCTGTTGGTGCATCGAGAGGAGCACAGGTTTAGGGAACCCTTGCCCAAATGGCTGTGTCCTAAAGTTCATTATGGTTAAGCTAGGATCAAACCCTTCCTATAATGCCTTTTCCTTCTTTTCATGGTTTTTTTAAATACACCCAGTAGAGTCAATCTGCATTGTCTCCTTAGAACTCTGTTGATACTGAGTTAGCAAGATCACTCTCTCTTCACCAAAAGGAAGGATAGAAACACACACACACACACTTATGTTCACAATCACACAGACATACATTCAAATGTACACACACAGATGTTAAGATTATGTAGGTGGAAGCAGCTGAAGAAAACCAAAAACTGTGGACTCAGAAATACTATATTTTACTTTTCCCTGTTTTTGAAACTAACAAAAGGACTAATAAAACAATACTGTTGTCTAGCTGTACACTTTTTACAAGACTTCTTAAACAGGAGTCTAAGGAGCAATGGAACTGCACGTCACCATCTTCATTTCTACATAGTTGAAGATCTCATTCACAGAGAAATAAAAGCATCAGCCACAAGTGTAACATGCTTCACTAAAACATAATGGTATGTCGAGGACAGTACCTTTTATAAGTCTTCTCATTAAAACATCACAAGGGCCCCTTGATACAGGCATACTACCTTTAATAGAAGTATAGAAAGGAAGAAACTCAGAGCATCAGGGGAATTACTTTTTATGTCCAAAGAAGAAAGTCAAACTTTGAAACAAAATGGAAGACAAGACTATTTGTCAGTTTCCTAAAAGGGCAAAATGCTGTACCAAAACAGCATAGAGAAGAAAAAGTTTGAGACAAGGTAAGAATTTAAATGGAAAAGACTGTGAAGAGGTATCAGGCAGTAGGGCATGGCAACGGCCATGAAAGGAAAAAACAAGTGTGGGACATTTTAGGTTGTGTTTCTTGGGTACCAATCATGGTGGAACATTGATGATTGTGTTCAAGCATGTTTTAGAGCCAACCTATGTGATCAAATTCAATACAGGCAGCCTAGGAATAGTCAGCTTGATATCAGAGGAATAGATTACTGGCTGTGGAGCACAATTCTCTGGCACTATACTGTGCTTTTCTATATTCCTTGCAAATGATAACTCACATCTTCTTTCTTTTTTCCAGTCATGGGTATATATGAAAATTCATATCACCAGATAAGTGAATTCTCCAGCAAAAATTTCTCTTTCAAATATTTTCATGAGTCATGGCATAGCATGGTGGAGATTCTGAGACCAGAACCCCATATCAAGGAGAATTGCATTGCAGATTAAAATGAAAAAAAAAAATGACACCTCTACCATCACAAAGCTACTGCAATGAGGTAGGCACATACCCTGATAAAACTGAGTGTCCAACCAAATCTTTGTTTTCAGTTAAAACCTAATGTTTCAGTTCTGAGTTTGAACAAGTTTAAAAGTTTCTTCTGTTGTGCACATTTTTATTTTGGTCACACACAGATGTTACTTGTGTTTATATGAAACAGTTTGTTTAAAACATGGCTCCCAAAGAACCTACAATCATACATATTAAAACAGAACGAAATTTCTTTAACGGAGATCTCAATTAAATGACAATATTAAGCAGGCTACTACAGGAGTCCATTAAAGATTTAGTTACCTTCTGTGGTGAACATTAAGAAGCTATTACTCAAATTCTACTTAAAGTGTTAAAAGGAATTAAAATGTGTAAGAAAGGCCATTACACATCTTGAGCTGATTTTTCTAATGAAAGCTTAGCAGCTGATAGATTGTTTAAGCATCTCTGAGGTTTCAGTTTTATACTCAATAATTCAGAGACAGAGTGGGGTTATGTTGATTCCTAATTTGCACTCATCCTGAGAGAGGAATGAAGTATGATGGAGAATAGCCTGTATCTCTCATTCTGCATCTAATGTGTTCTCTAAGGAAAACACAACAGTCACCAGAGAGAAAGTGGCACTGAGTTCACCTGGGATCAGTGCACTGTCCATTGCGTTCTCCGTTGCTGACACTCGTTGCACAGTACCATGAAATCTTATCCTATTTTGCCACATTGCCAAGGGTAAAGAATTTAACTTTCTTACATTATCTTTGAAGACTTGTCCCCTCATTTCTGTTAAAGAGCTATGGCCGGGAGGTAGGGCTCTGTACTTTTAATTCTGAAGAAAGAGAGAGAGAGAGAGAGAGAGAGAGAGAGAGAGAGAAAGAAAGTAAGAAAGAAAAGAAAGAAAGCTTGTTATGCAGACTTTTTTTTATCTCTGCTTTCCTTATCTTGAATATTATGTTTGCTCAATGGAAGAGCAGTGTTCTTTCTCTTTAATGGGATTTCAATGTTTTTAAATTAAAACATCATCAGGGAATAACTAGAAGAAGATCAAAATAATGGAAAATCTCTATAAGTGTAAGAAAACTACAAAAAAGCTTATTGAAGATATTGGAACATACTGTGTAGGATGAATATATTCCCTGACTTGTTTCTGTGTTTCTTATTATTTTCATCTCGCACAGACAGCTACTGGAAAGACCAGACTTTCTCTCTTACTACTGGAATCCAGGAATACAAACTTTATACATACTAATGCATTGAAAATATAGACTTTAAATATACTTGTTTTGGTGACAGAAGTCTTTCTTTGGATAGCCCTTCCCACCAGCAGCTGAATAATACTTATATTCCATAACAAAGAAAAACACATTGAATACTATGGACAGCTCAGTGCCCAGAATAGAGAACCTTGAAGTTGGCTCAAGACACCTCAAGATCAAGTTCTCATCACAAAGGAAATTTATTTGTCCTAGAGGGACAGAGGCCAAGGGAACAAGAGACAAGGACAGAAGATAGAGGGTGAAGTAGAAGGGAACAGTGATATTTGTCCAGAAGAGACAAAGAACTGCCTCTGGATAGATGTGGCACATAGATAAATTGCAGTTTAGAAAGAAAAAAGGGAAGACTCTAGTTAGAAGGAGGTGTTTAATTTTAATTGGACATGATAATTAGATGAGCCAAAGGGGACTTTTTGATTGCTGGACTTCAATGCTTTGATCGTTTGACCTTGGTAGTAAGCCTCAGGAGCAGAAAATGGCCACATAAAAGAAAAGACCTTGGCGGGTAGCTTTAGGAGTGTAATCTAATGGTTTTTAGCAAGGCAGAGGAAATGGAGGAGAAGCCTGCTTTTGGATCACTTTCCCCCAGCTGGGTTACCTTGTCAGGACTCAACAGAGGAGGATATATTAAATATTGCTAGAACTTGAATGGCCAGGGTGAATTTGTAAGGGGGGGCTCCCCTTTTAAGAGGAGGGAGAAAGCAAGAGGGTGGGAGAGTATGAACAGGAGAAGAGGAGGGAGGGGCCCCTGATCAGAATATAAAAATGAATAATTTTATTAAAAAAATAAAAGCAACATGCTGCAATAAATAAATAAATAAATAAACAAATAAATAGATATTATTGAGTTGTATGGGTTTAGTTACTTAACATACAGCACTGTTTTTTTTCTTTTTTTTTTTTACACTTTATTCACTTTGTATCCTCCCCATAAGCACCTCCCTCCTCCCCTCCCATCCCACCCTCCCTCACCCTTCTTCACGCATGCCCCTCCCCAAGTCCATTGATAGGGGTGGTCCTCCTCTCCTTCCTTCTGATCTTAGTCTATCAGATCACATTAGGAGTGGCTGCATTGCCATGTTCTGTGGCCTGGTAAGGCTGCTCCCCCATCAGGAGGAGGTGATCAAAGAGCAGGCCAATCAGATTATGTCAGAGGCAGTCCCTGTTCCCATTACTATGGAACCCACTTAGACACTAAACTGCCATGGATTACATCTGCACAGGGGTTCTAGGTTATCTCTATGCCTGGTACTTGGTTGGAGTATGGGTCTCTGGGAAGACCCCTGTGTTCAAATTTTCTGGTTCTGTTGCTCTCCTTGGGGTTTCCTGTCCTCTCCATAACCTACTATTTCCCACTTCTTACATAAGATTCCATGCACACTGCCCAACACTTGTCCTTAAAGTCTCAGCATCTGCTTTGATAGTCTGCAGGGCAGAGTCTTTCAGAGGCCCTCTGTGGCAGGTTCCTAGGTTGTTTCCTGCTTTCTCCTTCTTCTGATGTCCATTCTCTTTGCCTTTTGGGATGGGAATTGAGCGTTTTAGTCAGGGTCCTCTCTCTTGATTAGTTTCTTTAGATGTACAAATTTTAGTAGGTTTATCCTATAAGTCTATATGAGTGAATATATACCCTGTGTGTCTTTCTGCTTCTGGGACAGCTCACTCAGGATGATCCTTTCTAGGTTCCACCATTTACCTGCGAATTTCATGATTTCCTTATTTTTCATTGCAGAGTAATACTCCATTGTGTAGATGTACCACAATTTCTGCATCCATTCTTCAGTTGAGGGGCATCTGGGCTGTTTCCAGCTTCTGGCTATTACAAATAAGGCTGCTACAAACATGGTTGAGCAAAAGTCCTTATTGTGTACTTGAGCCTCTTTTGGATATATGCCTAGGAGTGGTATGGCTGGATCTTGAGGAAGCGCTATTCTTATTTGTCTGAGAAAGTGCCAAATTGTTATCCAGAGTGGTTGTACAAGTTTACATTCCCACCAGCAGTGGAGGAGGGTTCCCCTTTCTCCACAACCTCTCCAACATGTATTGTCTCCTGAGTTTTTCATCTTGGCCATTTTGATGGGTGTAAGGTGAAATTTCAGGGTTGTTTTGATTTGCATTTCCCTGATGGCTAATGAGGTTGAGCATTTCTTTAAGTGTTTCTCTGCCATTCGAAATTCCTCTACAGAGAATTCTCTGTTTAGCTCTATTCACCATTTTTTTAATTGGATTACTTGGTTTGCTGCTTTTCAGCTTCTCTAGTTCTTTATATATGCTAGATATTAGACCTCTGTCAGATAAAGGGTTAGTGAAGATTCTTTTCCAATCTGTAGGCAGTCGTTTTGTTTTGATGACGGTGTCCTTTACTTTACAGAAGCTTTTCAGTTTCATGAGGTCCCATTTATTGATTGTTGATCTTAGAGCCTGTGCTGTTGGTGTTCTGTTCAGGAAGTTGTCCCCTGTGCCAATGAGTTCTAGGGTATTCCCCACTTTTTTTCTAGCCGATTTAATGTGTCTGGTTTTGTGTTGAGGTCTTTGATCCATTTTTGGACTTCATTTTTGTACAGGGTGATAAGTACAAATCTATTTTCATTTTTCTACATGTAGACATCCAGTTGGACCTCACCATTTATTGAAGATGCTATCTTTTTTCCATTGTATGATTTTGGCATCTTTGTTAAAAATCAGGTGTCCATAAGTGTGTGGGTTTATTTCTGGGTCTTCTGTTCGATTCCATTGATCCACCATTCTGTTTCTATGCCAGTACCATGCAGTTTTTATAACTGTTGCTCTATAGTACAGCTTGAGATCAGGGATGGAGATACCTCCAGAAGATCTTTTATTGTAGAGGATTGTTTTTAGCAATTCTCGGTTTCTTGTTATTCCATATGAAGTTGAGAATTTTTCTTTCCAGGTCTGTAAAGAATTGTGTTGGCAATTTGATGGGAAATGCATTGAATCTGTAGATTGCTTTTGGTAAAATGGCCATTTTTACTATGTTAATCCTGCCAAGCCATGAGCATGGGAGATCTTTCCATCTTCTCATATCTTCCTCTAATTCTTTCTTCAGAGACTTGAAATTTTTTTCATACAAGTTTTTGACTTGCTTGGTTAGAGTTATACCAAGGTACTTTATGTCATTTGTGGCTATTGTGAATGGTGTTGTTTCCCTAATTTCTTTCTCAGCCCTTTTGTCTTTTGTGTACAGGAGTGCTACTGATTTTTTTGAGTTAATTTTGTATCCGGCCACTTTGCTGAAGGTGTTTATCAGCTGTAGGAGTTCCCTGGTAGAGTTTTTGGGGTCACTCATATATACTATCATATCATCTGCAAATAG
>NW_026596069.1:5215972-5259211 GCF_907164565.1 Psammomys obesus
CCTGGTAGAGTTTTTGGGGTCACTCATGTATACTATCATATCAGCTGCAAATAGTGATAATTTGACTTCTTCCTTTCCCATATGTATCCCCTTGATCTCCTTCAACTGTCTTATTGCTGTAGCAAGGACTTCCAGCACTATGTTGAAGAGATATGGAGACAGTGGGCAGCCTTGTCTTGTCCCTGATTTCAGTGGGATTGCTTTAAGTTTCTCTCCATTCAGTTTGATGTTGGCTATAGGCTTGCTGTATATCGTCTTTACTATGTTTAGATATGTGCCTTGTATCCCTGATCTCTCCAGTACTTTAAACATGAATGGATGTTGGATTTTGTCAAATGCTTTTTCAGCATCTAGGGAGATTATCATGTGTTTTTTTCTTTCAGTTTGTTAATATGGTGGATCACATTGATGGATTTCCATATATTTAACCACCCCTGCATACCTGGGATGAAGCCTACTTGGTCACAGTGAATAATATCTTTGATGTGTTCTTGTATTTTTTTGCAAGTATTTTGTTGAGTATTTTTGCATCAATGTTCATAAGGGATATTAGCCTGAAATTCTCTTTCTTTGTTGAGTCTTTGTGAGGTTTAGGTACTAAGGTGACTGTGGCTTCATAGAATGAGTTTGGTAATGTTCCTTCTGTTTCTATTTTGTGGAATAGTTTGAAGAGAATTGGAGTTAGCTCTTCTTTGAATGTCTGGTAGAATTCTGCGCTGAAACCATCTGGTCCTGGGCTTTTTTTGGATGGGAGACTTTTGATGACTGCTTCTATTTCTTTGGGGGATACAGGACTATTTAGTTGATTTACCTGGTCCTGATTCAGCTTTGGAAACAATCAAGAAAATTGTTCATTTCATTTAGATTTTCAAATTTGTGGCATATAGACTTTTGAATTAAGCCCTAATGATTGGATTTCCTCAGTGTCTGTAGCTATGTCCCCCTTTTCATTTCTGATTTTGTTGATTTGGATGGTGTCTCTCTGCCTTTTAGTTAGCTTGGCTAAGGGTTTGTCGATCTTGTTGATTTTCTCAAAGAACCAGTTCTTGGTTTCATTGATTCTTTGAATTGTTTTATTTGTTTCTAATTGGTTGATTTCAGCCTTGAGTTTGATTATTTCCAGCTGTCTACTCCTTTTTGGTGTGTCTGCTTCTTCTTTTTCTAGGGTTTTTAAGTGAGCCATTAAGCTGCTTGAATGAGCTGTCTTGAATTTCTTCTTGAAGGCACTTAGTGCTATGAACTTTCCTCTTAGCACTGCTTTCATTATGTTCCACAAGTTTGGGTGTGTTGCGTCATCATTTTCATTGAGTTCTAGGAAGACTTTAATTTCTTTCTTTGTTTCTTCCCTGACCCAGCTGTCATTTAGTAACAAGTTGTTCAGTTTCCATGTGTGTGTAGGCTTTTTGCTATTTCTGTTGTTGTTGAAGTCCAGCTTTATTCCATGGTGATCAGACAAGATACAAGGGATTATTTTAATCTTCTTGTATCTGTTGAGGCTTGCTTTATGACCAACTATATAGTCTATTTTTGAGAAGGTTCCATGAGGTGCTGAGAAGAAGGTAAATTCTTTTGTGTTTGGGTGTAAGGTTCTGTAAATGTCTGTTAGGTCCATTTGATTCATGACCTCTGTTAGAGACATTGTTTCTTTGTTTAATTTCTGTTTTGTTGACCTCTCCTTTATTGAGAGTGGGTGTTGAGGTCTCCCACTATTCATATGTAGTTTAAGTTTTATCAATGTTTCTTTTACAAATGTGGGTGCTCTTGTATTTGGAGCGTAGATGTTCAGGATTGTGATGTCTTCCTGTTGGAATTTTCCCTTGATGAGTATGAAGTGTCCTTCCCCATCTCTTTTTATTAATTTTGGTTGAAAGTCTATTTTATCAGATATTAGAATGGCTACTCCTGCTTGCTTCTTGGGTCCATTTGCTTGGAAAGTCGTCTTCCAACCCTTTACCCTCAGGTAATGTCCATCTTTGTGCCTTAGGTGTGTTTCTTGTATGCAACATATTGCTGGATTTTGTTTACCTATCCATTCTGTTAATGTGTGTCTTTTTATTGGAGAGTTGAGTCCATTGATGTTGAGAGAGATTAATGACCAGTGGCTGTTAGATCCTTTGATTTTGATTTTGGCTGTGGTCATAAGGTTGTGTGCTTGGTTGCTTTTTGTTTTACTGTAGTAAGGTTAATCTTTTCCTGTGTTTTCTTGACAGAAGCTAATTTTCTTGGGCTGTATTTTCCCTTCCAGTGTCTTCTGTAATGCTGGATTCGTGTGTAGGTATTGTTGAAATTTGTTTTTGCCATTGAATATCTTGTTGTCTCCATCTATGAGTACTGAGAGTTTTGTGGGGTATAATAGCCTGGGCTGACATCTGTGTTCTTTTTGTGTTTGCATGATATCCGTCCAGGCCCTTCTGGCTTTCATAGTTTCTGCTGAAAAGTCAGGTGTGATTCTAATGGTTTTGCCATTATATGTTACTTGGCCTTTTTCCCTTGAAGCTTTTAGTATTTTTTCTTTGTTCTGTATACTTACTGTTTTGATTATTATGTGGCAGGAGGATTTTCTTTTCTGGTCAAATTTGTTGGGTGTTCTGTAGGCCTCATGTATTCTTATTGGCCTCTCCTTTAACTTGGGGAAATTTTCTTCAATGATTTTGTTGAAAATATTTTCTGGGCTTCGGAGAAGGGAATCTTCTTTTTCCTCTATCCCTATTATTCTTAGGTTTTGTCTTTTCATATTGTCTTGGATTTCTTGGACGGTCTGTGTCAGGAATTTTTTGGACTTAACATTTTCTTTGACAGATACATCGATTTCTTCCATTGTATCTTCTACACCTGAGATTCTTTCTTCCATCTCTTGTAGTCTGTTGGTTATGCTTACCTCTGTAGTTCCTGTTTTCTTCCCTAAATTCTTCCTCTCCATTATTTCCTCCATTTGTGTTTTCTTTAATTTTTCCAGTTCTATCTTCAGGTCTTGAGTTGTTTTGTTTACTTCCTTCACCTGTCTGCTTGTATTTTCCTCTTTTTCTTTTAGTTCCTTCAACTCTGTTTCTTTTATTTCTTTCAGTGATTTCATTATTTCTTCTCTGAAGGCTGCAGATTGTTTGGCTGCATCTTCCCATATTTCTTCATGGATGGCCATAATCTGCTTGTCTTTAACTTCCTCCATTTCTTTATGGATAGCCATGATCTGTTTGGTTTTATCTTCCTCTAATTCTTTACGTATGTTTTTTTTCCTTTATTATCCTCTTCATCAGCATAGATGTAAGGTCATCTTCTTGATTTTCTATTATGCTTGGTTGTTCAGGCCTGCTCACTCCTGGATGGCTGGGTTCTGGTGATGCCATATTGCTCTGTCTTTTGTTGGTTGAACTTTTATGCTGACCTCTACCCATTGGGCTGATTTAGGTTTTGGCTGTTAGTTTCTGTGCTTTCTGGAGTCCTGAGGTAGAAAGAATCTCCTTGGCCAGAAGATGATTTTTCCTGAAGGAGGCCTCCTCTGGTTTTTGGGTCTGGTCATTGTATGGCCAGTGTTTCTAAGGAATTGCCACTGCTTACCTCAGGTGTATAGACCTGAGTAGTAGCTGTGGTCTTTGTTAGGCAGGGGGGCTCTCCTCTTACCCATAGAAGTTCTCAAGACAGCTGCCCCGCTGCTGGGTTTCTCGTTTTGAATTTAGTGAGCTGCTGCTATTGTTACAGTTTTCCAGGTACAGCCCTCTTGAAGAACCTGCTGATTCCCTAGCTGTGGGGTTTTCTCCCAACAGGGAAACTCAGTCTGTTATCCTGGAGCACACAGTTCTGTCCGGGAAAGTGTGAGGAGTGCCCATCAAGTCTCTGGGTCAGAGGCTGAGTGCTCCACTCTGGGCCTGGAGAATGTGCACCTAGGTTGAGTTGCCGCTTAGGAGCGCTCTAGGGGCGCTTCTCTGGTCTGGAGGCTCTGCACTCCTGTCTAGGCTGGCAACTGAGGGCTCCACTCTGGTCTGGAGGCTGGGCGCCTCACTCTGGACTGGAAGCTATGTGCCCCTGTCTGGGATGGCAGCTCCGGGCACCGCACTGGTCTGGACGCGGTGCACCCTGGTCTGGGATGGTGGCTGGGGGTGCCGCTTTGGATCAGGAGCTGTGCACTTTTCTCTTGGATTGCAATTGAGGGCTCCACTCTGGTCTGGAGGCTGGGTGCCTCACTCTTGGCTAGAAGCTGTGTGTCACTGTCTGGGATGGTGGCTGTGGGCGCTGCTTTGGTCCAGAGGTTCTACACTCTGACCTGGGCTGGCAGTGTGTGTCCCTTCCTGGGCCAGAGGCTATGCACGCCTCTCTGGGCTGGCACTACGGGCTCTGCTGTGGGTCGGAGGCTTGGCACCTCACTCTGGGCCAGAGGCTGTGTGTCTGGGTCCTGGATTGTGGCTGGACTGCAGGAGGCTGTGTGCGCTGATCTCAGGCAGCGGGTGTGCCTGCTGGTCCGCAGTACCTTTATCAGTTATTGACTGGGTGACCTGAGGTCGGTCCCAATTAATTTCCACACCGTAGGCTTTCCTCTCACCTGGCAATCACAAACGCTGGTGTTTTAGGTCCCTGTTTCAGTCTCCTGGTCACTGTGCCAACACTGCTATCCAGTTCCTCAGACACAGTGTCCTCCCGACGCCGCCATCTTCCCGTTTCCTACAGCACTCATATATAATTTTAGTCTAAATTTCCATGAAGAACTTATGAAATACAATTATTTGAAAATAGAAATTTGGGGATTTCATGTAACATGGCAATTTATTCAAGGCTAGGTTCAAGATGACAATCTAGTCATTGAGTCCATCTAACTGTTAGAGGGTATATTTTCCTCCTTAACAACGCTTTATAATACTCGACAAAGTATTGAGGTGACGAGGCACTGAACTAACATCATCTGAAAAACTATGAATTAAGTAACAAATAAAAGACAGAATAGATTAGTTCCCCAAATAAAACCAAGGTTGAATCAAAAACCAAATCAAACCAAACCAAAATCTTTCCTGTCAAATATTTGTGCTCCATTTTGAAGATAATTAGCCAGCTTTAAGCAATAAAAGCAGTGTGTGGAAAGGTAGGAGAATTCCTTGATGTAAATTGTCCATAGGACTAGATTATCACCCATCACAGATGTTTTACTATGAACATACTAAATTAAGACAAAAAATGACAGAACGGTTCTTACAATTCCTGAGAATGATTCTGTAATATAATTTCTTAGTGATTCTGACCAAATTAACTCATGAATTCCTTCTGTACACTAACCTCTATCTCCCTGCTCCCGTCCTGTAACTTTTTGATTTGATATTAATATATAGAGAGTTGCTTCTTCAAGAATTTCACATATATTCTATATCCATAGAGTCACGTATTACTCAAAACATTTGTAGATTCAGTAAAGTTAAGAGCATCTACATTGCCCATCTGATTCTATAGCATAGAAGAAGAGCTTATTAAGTAGCATTTCTAAAAAAAAGACTAAGATGAGAAACAGCATTTGTTATGCACCCACCTGCTACTTGTAAGACTTTAATCAGCTTCTGTTGCTTCTTTAAAGCAGCCTCACTCTGGGTTTTCACAGTGGAATCATCCCTTTCCACTTCCCCTCTAAATCTGTTAGCATGTGATCTACAATTTTGAAAAATTCGTTGCACATGGAAGTAAAATTTGAGTCAACTGTTAGAGATATGACCATAAAGAAAAGGAAGGAGCACACAACTAAATCAAGATCAATTTAAACAACCCAGTTTAGTTGATTGATTGGGTATGAGACTTGTGAACTTTGTCAGCCAATGCTTTAGAGACTGTTACATGAAAAAATCTGCTAGTGTTCATGTTAGGGGCAAGAAAGTCATGTAGTATAAATCAATAATAAAAATGTTATCCATCTCTAAAATTTTCAGGCTAATTTTCACTTAGGATGGGAGACATACTCAGTGTTGCCTATAGTGGAATTTCTTGTGGGATTGTACAACTTCCAATACCTCAGCGCCAATGTTAGAAATTTTTCCTTTACTGATGCAACCTTTCAAAGATGTAAGAACCCCACAGAGAACTCTAGTTTGCAACCCTATGAATATCCACAAACACACCCATGGCCCCTTCACCTTCTCTGGTTAGTGTCTCTTGGAATAAGTATCTAGCACAAAATGGTATTGCATTCCGTCAACTTTGGTTCTCAAAGTGTGATATTTTAGAAATGCAGATGGAGAAACTCTAAGCTGAAACAGCTTTGGACTTTGGATTTTCGGATTATGGGTATTCAGTTGGGAATTCTATGCCAGTACGACAAAACTAAAAACATAATAATCTAAAATATTCTCAAATAAGAAGGCTTCTGGCCTTAAGTGCTTTTGATAAATGTACTTGTACAACTTTTAGAACCAACCAAGGCTTACTGAATCAGAATTCTGAATGCACTGTAATTTGTAGGCTCTGGACATAGGACTTTGGAATTTCAGAGAATCTCCACAAAGCTACTTGTCTTTAGCCACATTTTGTCTTTTAGCTACTTTGTCTTTTAGCCACATTGATGTTCTCATGTTATCAGAATTTCCAGTGCTGAAAATAGAAAAAAAATGGCTGCTCAGTGGGAGACCATAACTAAATACCTGATTCACTCAAACCATAAAACAGCCTATGGGAGTCCTTTCAACATATGGAGCAATTTATTGTTAAATTAAGCTAAATAATATCACAAACAAATACGCAAAACAAAAAGAATCAGGGACCCCAGGAGCAAAGGCTATACTTTCGTCCCTTTGCTGACAAAACAACTAATCCTGAAGTTATTACCAATTCAATCTCATATTTTTCAAACGAACAAGAACTATGTAATTCCCAATGTTGGAATCAGGGCAAGAGCTACCTGGTTTAGACAGGAGACTGACAGAAGATGTGGGGACAGGTAAGAAAGCTAAAGTTGAATGAGTGTGTCCATTTGAAGAGAATCCAGCTGACTTAACAAAGAATGTTCATCCTTGTCCTGCTCTTAACTCATTAAGATCCCCAGTCTGCCTCCCTCCTGTGAGGCTCCAACTGCCTTTTAGAGCACCCCAGAGTGTGGAGTATGTATGGCAATACTAATCACTCTAGTCTTGATAAAAATAGCAAAAGGACCTGGGTAATTAAGTGATAACTTTGTATAGGGTATCATGTGGATTTGTAATTTATAAAACTTTATTTTCCAATTATTCCGAAGCATAATGTAGAAAATGAGGAAACTGAGAAGCGATTTGAAAAATTTCATTATTGGTGTGAATTCTGCAATTGTTCATAGCAGGTTACGTTTCTTCACTGTTTTTTTTTTGTTTGTTTGTTTGTTTGTCTGTTTAAGTCTTTTCGAGTCGGAAGAAGATGGGAGGGACAACCAACAGGCAGGCACAAGTGATGGAGAGGGAGTGCTCAGTACGCACTGGGTCTGGAAGTTACTGAAAGGGCTTATTGACCCTGCTAAGCAGTACCACCCTTGCACCGTTCCTCCATTTCCTTCAACAATCTGTTAGGTAATCCAAAACCACAGTTCCCAGGTCTGTAGCACAATGCTTAACGTCGTTTCAATTGTTTGTGCCTTTTCTTCGGGTCTAGAATCTGATTCTATTAGTTTATCTTAGGTTTCCAATTCATAGAGCAATTATTCACTCTTTTTTTTTTTGCCCCTGCACTTCTCTGTTTTTATTTGCAACATGCATATTGTCTGGTTGGATTTGAGAAGATTTTTAGAGAATTTTCTGCAGCATTCTATGAGATGAGGGTTGAAGTATTCTTTAACTATAGTCTGAGTTTTTTGTTTTATTTTGTTTACCTCACCCCCTGCATTCACTCGCTGAATGTTAGTGAGTTGAGTCTGAGAAAATGGAGTAGACCAATGAATTTCCTGGGAATTAATTTAGGGAAAGTACTTACTGTAAGGTCTGTTTCTTGGCTTTTCCGAGTGTGTTAGCTATGTTTCTCATTAATTTGATCACACACCTGATAGAGAAAAGCAAGGGCAAGATTATTTTATCTCATCCTATGTGGGTAGAGCCTATCATGGTGGGAAGGAGTAGAGAGCAGCTGAGCATCTTACAGTCACAATGGAGACCTCGAGGCTTCCTGTTCACATATTATCTCACAGAAACCGAGGAGACTAAGGCTGGGGTCCATCTAGCTTCCTCCTCTTTCCTCTTTTTTAAAAATCTGGTCCTTTGTTTCACAGAATGTTTGATTTACATTGCCAGAAGTCTTCTCTCCATAGTTAAAGCTCCCTGGACAGATAGACAGACACACAGACAGACACAAACTGAATTGTGTATACTAAGTCAAATCACAGTTACAATAAAGATTAACCTTCATTCAGGTATTAAACCAGATTTTAGGTCCCCAGCACCCACATGTCTTCTCAAAATCATCTGTAACTCCATTTCCAGGGGATCTGAGGTCTCTTCTCTCCTCCACAGGCTCCTGCAAACACACAGTAGACACACATACATGTGAAATCAATATACATTTAGGTTGGGGATAATTTGAAGGCTCAGGGAAGCGTAATGAGGAACTTGATAATACTTAAGAGTCTGAGAGTTTCTACGCAGAAAGATATTTGATACTCATTTTGCTTTCTGTTTCTCTTGTTTAGGTGAAAAGGTGTAATGTTTAAAAATTAGATACTTCTTCCAATTGAGTTCAGAAGAAGCGTCATTCTAGGAAAGTGTGTGTTAATGTTTACAGATCTGAATCGCACTCAGTGCAGAAATATAGAACTCACTGTATGGCACAAACTCTTCTTTACAGTTGGTGTCTTTCTGAGTTAATACTCTTAGACTTCCACCTGCTGCCTTTTGGAATTCTAGAGAATGAATATTTCCATGTGTACTTTGCATACATTCAGAGTCCCACTTTAAAAACATTTGTTATGAATTGGCAATGGGTAGAGTGACTTTTAACCATGGATACAATTCAATATTCTCAGGAGTCCTCGTCTAAAATGTACAGCCTTACAACACAGCCTATGTGTACAGAACAGACCGAATAGCAGGAAATCCAGTCTGTTTCTAAAAATCGAACACGTCTTCATGGTGTGTTTTGGACCAAAGGTATTTTCTAGACCATTAATTTAAATCTTGTTTGGCCATCTGTCACTGGCATGGATTCTGGACATGCTAAGAGAATGTAAAGTCCCATAAGAGTCGAATCACCTTCACTGAATGTAAACCAGCACTGCTTTCTCCACCTTTACTCCCACATTAAATGCCAACCTTTAATCATTTCTGGTTTTCTTTTTGATACATTTAAATCATTATTAAACTTTATTCCTTCCCTTTAATTCTCTTCACACAGAAGTATTATCTAACTGAAAATAATAAATTATTTCACCAGATCTTTTACAGCACAATAAAGGAAATAGCTTCTGAATTAAGTGAAAAAAATTATTCCCCCTTGGTGTGATGGCTAACTAGTCTTTAAAAATATTTATTTGGTTGATTGTTTGATTGGTGGATGGATTTTTTATGTGTGTGTACCTGTGCTTCTTCAAAAACAAAAACAAAACAAACAAACAAAAACGTTCATGCCACATAGTGAATTCTCTATTTCTGTCTTGAGAGCTATCCAAATCTGTAAAACATTAAAACACACTTTCCTAGAATGAGGCTTCTTTTGAACTTATTGTCAGAAGAATCTAATTTTAAAACATTAAAGCTTTTTGCCTAAACAAGAGAAACAGAAGGTAAAATGATTCTCAAATATATCTGTCTATCTAGAAACTCTCAGATTAAGTATTATCAGATTCCTCATGCTTTCCCGATCCTTCAAATTATTTCAGACATAAATGTATACTTTTTCAAAATGTGAAGAAGTAGAAGCTTTGCCTTTGTTCACACAGGTTTCACAGTCTTGTTAGGAAAATTAGAAAAAAATCTGCAAGTAAATGACAATGGAAAGAGGAATTTGGAGGTTGTCATGGTATAGACATGTCATGGTATAGACACAGTTGAAGCAGTTTGGATCCTCGTCTAGAGAGCAGGACCCAGCATATAACATCCAGGAAATGACATCCATGAACATGTGTGAAACATCTTTGAAGAGACACACCAAGTTTCATAAAATATTAAACTTGTGCAAGTTTACAGATAAAATATAACTGTTCAGTCATGTTTCAAGTTCCAGCAATATTTTTATCTACAGAAGCAGTATTTCTTTGTTTCCCTGTATGTATTATAAATGCATATAGTTGTACTATGATGCCAGGAGAGGGGAGGGTTGAAGAGGGAGGGAGGGAGGAAGAGAGAGAGAGAAAGAGAGAGAGAGAGAGAGAGAGAATGTGCAATTTTCCAAGATGTAAAAATTTCTACCACATCAGATATAAATATTTAACTTCTCAGTGTGAAATGGATGAGGGATACAGTAGTGGGAATAGGGATATAAGTAAGGCACTTTCGTAGTTCAAAATAATATTATCTTTTGAGATGATAAGATTATAAGCCAGATTTTAAAATAAAAAAATACAGCATTCTCTAATTTCTTTTAGCGTGGCAAGGATAGAGGAGGACCACTGGATGTGCTGATGGAGGTAAGATAGAGATTCTCTATTTTTAGGTCTAGGACAAGGTTTCCCATCAGGACCCCTCAGTAAAAATGATAGAGGAAGAGTGTCAACACCTTATTCATGAGGTGTACATGCCCAGACAGTATTTTTTGTGTTTCTGAGCTTTAATCTGTGCTAAGATACCTGTGTTTCACTGAGAGCCAGACAGCATGTAGCAGACACACTGGTAGGGACAGTAGGTGATGGCAGCAGAGATGACTTTATGGCAGCAATGAAGACTTTGAAGTGAGTACCTACAAAGAACCTGGCTGAATCCGCTAAAATGCTAGGCAATTGAAAATAATATTGTTACTATCCAAATTATCATCCTTTAGTACTAAAAACAAAGGATCATATTGAAGATCAGGTGAAGGCATTCTGGAAGAAGGGGGAGGATCTTCTTTACCTAGCCATTGTTAGAGTATCTGAACTACCTTTCCACCCTGATGTGCCATTTGAGATTAGCTGGTGGTAGAGATAAATGAGAAATCCCATGTATGTGATATATCTGTGTGGATGGGGTGAATTACTGAATCATAACACCCTGTAAAGCAAACTTCCCAAATATAGTTGCTGTGTTCACTTCCTCATAGCTCATAATTATAAATATAATCATAGAAATCATCTATGACTGCCATTTCTCTGTTGCTACGAGGACAAAGTCAATTGGTAAGGCAGAAACTCGTATGCATCTTGCATAAAGATTAATTTGCAGAGACAAATAATTTGAATGAAGAACTATTATCCCTTACATAAAGTATAATCCTTATAACTTTTTCTCTCTAGGGAATATTTTAATACTGGTTGTTGCAGACCAGGGTCACTTTTGTGTGTGGTTTTTCTTCCATCATTGTTCACACCATGCCCAAGGTTTTTCATAAAGAACATATAAAATATAGGTTTTATTTATTTATTTTTAATTAAATTATTATTTTTATATTAATTTCAGTTTATTCACTTTGTATCCCAGCTGTAGCCCCCTTCCTCACTCCCTCCCAATCCCACCCTCCTTCCCTCATTGCCTACCATGGCCCTCTCCAAGTTCACGGCTAGGGGAGGTCCTCCTCCCCTTCCATCTGACCTTAGCTTATCAGGACTGGCTGCATTGTCTTCCTTTGTGGCCTGGCAAGGCTGCTCCTCCCTCGGGGGGAGATGATCAAAGAGCCAGCCACTGAGTTCATGTCAGAGACAGTCCCTGTTCCTCTTACTAGGGAACCCACTTGGACAATGAGCACTCATGGGCTACATCTGATATAACCTAGAACCCCTGCTCAGATGCAATCTATAGGGTTTATTTTAAAGCCCTTTGCATCTTGTTGAGAGGAAGGAAGACTGGCTGAAACTTTGCTGCACCTCAGAATAGGTGGCTCTCCTGCAGGAACAGTATCCTCACACTGTCCCTTTCAACGCCTTCCCAGCTAGAAACGAACAGAAGCCCATGGTGTCTGTTGGTCAAATTCTAAAGCACTTCTGGAATGTGAAATAAGCACATTTAAATATATCTGTCTCCCACACAGGGGGATATCTGAAAAAATTAGTCAGATTCAACATTTTCAGAACAACAACAAAATAAAATCAGTCTACTTGGGATGATAGTAATTTTATTAACCTTATTAACTAAAAATATCTGAATCTTAGTAAAACCAATTAAGTTGTGTGGCCATTTAACTTGTACCACTCATGTCTTCCCCTTTCAGCCACAAGAGCATTGAAAGATGGCCTTAGAACCATTGCACACATTTTCCAAGAGATCTCAAGAGAAGCATTGTTCACATGGTTTCCTGGGATTTGTTATCGGAGCCACTCAGTGTGAAACGATGCATCCCTAGGGCATTTGCCAATAATAATAATTAATTGCAATTTTTACTTGTGCATTTGCCTTAGTCACACAGATGGAACAAACAAGACCAAAGGCTATGAAAACCTCTGAAAGACTGATAGGAATGTGGGAAGCCATAACACCTGTCCCAGGGATATATAACTAGACTATGATCTCAAAAAATGACTGTTAAGGAAGTTCTGCCCAAGCAAGGATTAAAGATTAAAGCAAAATTGCAAACTTATCAGTGGCTTCTAGACAAGCCGCAAACTCACAATTTCCCTTAGTTAAAGCCAGGCAAGTATTGACAAAGATGCTTAAAGAAATTTATAGCCCATTTTCATGTCTAATTCAGGTTATCACTGACTGCTGGCAGAAGCTCTACCTTAACCAAAAGGTTAACATAAAAACTAAAATGGATATTGATTACATCATTACTTAGTTTTCCTTAGGACACCTAACTCTACGAAGTACCAGCATCTTGAGCATCACCACATCCTGTTCCTCCTTCACACATATCTTTTGCTCATGATCTGCCTTAGACCAAAGCATTTCATGAATTCTACTTATCGAAGAAGATACTGAGACTCCTAGCCAAATTTGGGCAGAGTGCAAGGAACCTTATGGAAGAAGAGGGTGATAGAATGATCTAGAGGAGACAAGAGCTCTACAAGAAGATGAACAGAGCCAAAATATCTGGGCTCATGGGGTCCTGCAGAGACTGATGAATAAACCAAGGTCCATGCATGGAGAGGACCTAAGCCCCCTGCTGAGATGTAGTCCATGGGCAAATGGGTCTCCATGTGGGTTCCCTAGTAAGGAGAGCAGGGGCTGTCTCTGACATGGACTCAGTGGCCAGCTGGCTCTTTGATCACCTCCGCCTGGCCAAGTGACCTAAGTAGGCCACAAAGAAGTAAGATCCAGACAGTCCTGAAGAGACCGGATAGGCTGGGTCAGATAATAGGGAAGGAGGACTTCCCTATCAGTTGATTAGGGGAGGAGCATATTAGGGGATAGAGAGGGAGGGTGGGACTGGGTGGAGATGAAGGAGAGGGCTACAGGCAGGATACAAAGTGAATAAAATGTAATAATAAAGGAAATTGTAATGATAAAGAAAAAAATTAAAAAAAAAAAAAAACCACGAAGAATCAATTCACATCAATGATGTGAGAACCTCCTGAAGTATTTTTCAGCAGTGGTGCTGATATCTTGGGACTAATGATTCTGTTTTGGAGAAGGTGGTCCTGTGCATTGCAGGCTGTGAAGTACCTTTTATGTATTCTCTTCAGTAAGTGCTGACAAGTACCATGACTATGTGGAAATAAAAAGTATCTACCAACACTGATAATGGTCTTTGAGGCGAACAGAAAGTTCCTTTTTCTACTAACTAAAACAATTTTAGTCAAATCCCTTCATGCTCACACTGGAGATATAGGATCATTGATTTTTAATTGGTTGTTTTTGGTGAATGAAATTTAAAGTAAATGTTAATTAAGAGGATGTCATAAATTTTTATCTAGTTCTTGATATCAGCCTGAATAAAAACAGCAAAGTGTTGCTTGATCTTGAAAGAAGTACCTGAATTTCACTGATTATACTATTTGTATAGAATAATTATCTATCATCACTCAGTATTTATCAAATGCTTGCATGTCATCTTGCTTTGGATGTAACAAATAACTCTGAAGCAAGTTTGAAAACAATATGTTATGAACTAGAAAAATCTAATTTGATACATATTATAGGCTAAGCTCTCTACCTGTTTTCTATGCTGCTCATTAGAATTTGTCCACTTTTATTTTAAGTGAAAGAGAAGATTTTTCAACAAATTTATTGTTAAGTTATCCAAGGAAAAACATCCTGAGATTATAGCTAATGATGACATTCAGAGGGCATAAGTAGAATTCTCTTACCTTCTGTTTGCACACTGGGTCAAGTGAATAGATAGATTCATTTCATTTTCTGTTCTCATTACAGGTTTTGTCAGGAAATATGAATTACCACAGAGTTTCATTATGTGATACATTTACTGAATTATGGCAGCGAGCAAAGGATGGTTAACCTTCTCATAACTGTATATCCTGAGTGACGATCCTGCCCTTTCTCTGTGCCTCCAGAATAAAAATTTACCTCTTAATTGCTACATAAATTTCAACATGATAATGCTTAAATTAAACTAATAGAATGATAGAAAGTATCTCCCTGATAAAAATGTCTCTATATAATGGTCTAGCTTCAATCAAAAGTAAGATCCCACCATACTTTACTATCCAACAAATATAAAAATTATTCCAAAATCTCATAAAATTACATTTGATAAAGTTTGACATGTCTTACCTTCTGTAGAACATTCTCTCGGCTTCCAGTAATGATAGTGGCTGTGATATGAAAGTCTGATGGCAGATTCCTTTTCTTTTCTTCGTTTTGTTTTAATTTTGAGATTTACATTCCTTCTTTAAAATTTTATTTATTTATTTATTCAATTTATTCACTTTGTATCCCTGCTACAGCCCCCTCCCTCATCTCCTCCCAGTCCTACCAACCCTTCCTCTACTTCACCTATGCCCTTTCCCTAGTACCCTGATAGGAGAGTACCTCCTCCCCTTCCACCTGATCCTAGTCTATAAGGTCTCATCTGGACTGTCTGCACTGTCTTCCTCTGTGGCCTGGTAAGGCTGTCCCCCCTTCAAAGAGGTGATCAAAGAGCCGGCCACTGAGTTCATGTCAGTGACAGCCCCTGTACTCCTTAATAGGAAACCTACTTGGAGACTGAGCTGCCTATGGGCTTCCTCTGAGCAGGGGTCTAGGTCCTCTCCATGCAAAGTCCTTGGTTAGAGTATTCGTGTCTGCAGCTTCCCCACCCCCTGGAGAAGAAATACAGGTTCTGTGAGTGTGAGAGGGATAACAGAAGATAACGGTCGGTATAAACCAATTACATTGTGTGTGTGCATGCATGTGTGTGAAAGCATTTAAAATATAAAAAAATAGAAAATCCTGATAAAAAAAATCTTTCTTTAATTTAGGTGGTTTGTATGAAAAAATTTAGTCGTTATTTACTCTCACAATGGTAACTAATGGGTAGTCTCACCCCAGAGACATACCACTTCTCTCCAGCAGCAACCATGAACAGCCTATGTTCCTCCATGGCTTAGCCTGACAAGTTACATTTTTAGAGAGCCAGATGTACTAGAAATCCTCTGAGTGACTGATGAACATACACAGAATGCTGTAGCCACCTCAGTAGAAGCCTGTAAGAGAGCATCTTCAAGTGCCCTGAAATGCTACTACAGAGCAGGAATTAAAATAATCACTTAAAATATGAGAACAGAGACCAAAAATATGAAGTTACTGGTGAAAGTAGATTCTATCATATGGACAATTTATATACAAGTTTCTAGGTTTTCTTTTTGTTTGACTTTTTTTTTTAACATGAAAAGGTGAATAATATAAATTCTCATGAAACAAAAACAAAAGCTTAGAGAAGAAAAGACTTTATTAATTTATTTTGAATTACGTGTTTGATTTCCGTGTCCAAACTGTCCACATTTACTGCAATGACCAGAACAGGAGCTGACTTGCAAATGGCCTGGTTCACACGTACTTAAAATAGTGTTAAATGTGGCAGCTCCATGTGAGTTCTTTTAGACACGCTCAACTGGCATAGCAGAAAGCTCTATCTTGGTCTCAATTATAGTAATAGTGGAGGTACAGGTAGCTAAGTTAGAGCAAACGTGCAAGACAAGTGCCACAGATTTATTTCAAGTCGCTGCAAGACTCTCACAAGAAGACTCAAGACTATTATGTTTATTTTCTGAAAATATATATTAATGCCGCTGTACGTGTGTGGGTGCGTATTGTATGTGTCTGTGTCCATAGTATATGTATGTGAGAGTATGTGCACATGTGTATGCAAGTATGGCTGTGACAGTGGAGGCCGTAGGTGTAGGTAGAGAACACTGTGTCTTCCTCAGTCTTTTTTTTTCTTTTGAGAAAAGATTTATTACAGAACCTGGCACTCATTTATTATCTTAGGCTGGCCAGTAAGCTCCCAGAATCTGCCTGTCTGTGCACAAGGATTACAGACTCAAGTCCTTTGGTTTAGCTTCTTCTATGGATGTTTAACCTCTGAACTCAGGAAAAAATATTCAGAGACTTCCTACTACCTGGTTTTGTTTCATTGTCTTTGCTTAGTGTTACTTCCAAAAAATTTGATCTCACATTGTCTTATCATATATTACTCAGCTCTTATAAAATCCTACAAACAAAATTAGGATTTTAAGTATAGCTTATTATTGAGATGAAATATCAGTTAATATTAGAAAGAATGCTCCCTGTAAGGCTGAAGAAATCTCACAGAGGAAGGAGTATAACGAATATTCCAGTAAGAATACTCCAGTTGGGCAATAGAAAGAAGGGTTGTAAAAATGCCGTATTCTGGGCAAGACACAGGCACGACAGTCATGAACTCATAGCTGCTGTTCTCAGTACCGGGCCTGCACAAGCCTGTGTAACCCTGGGAAGCTCACCAAATTCAAAGGGATAGTTCCAAAGCCACGATCAAACAGATAACTCTGGTTAAACTCGCTGTTAAAAACACAACAAAAAGACATAAAGGTGGGGAAAAGATTTGTAGGGAAGCAGCAGGTTTAACGGGGGTGAGGCTTAGAGTAATTAGAATGAATTATATATGCATGAAATCATAGAACAAATGTAATTAATAAAACTATAATTTGTATCAGTTTTTGAGATGAGAGAAGAATACTTTACATAGTAAGCAAAGCACCAATAAAAAATAATAGAGTGGTTTTGCAGAGGCAGAATAGAGAAAACACACTTCAATTATGATGTTTCTGAGAAGAAGCAGTGTCATTTGAATAGAGTTTTGAGCATTCTGAATACAACCATGAAGTCTATCAATATTAGATAAAGTCTGAATTTGTCTCTGATACTACCAGTTAGCCTTTTGATACATTCTTTCATTTATTTTCTCCATTTCCTAACTGGAGTACAAGTCTGTAACACTACTGTCATAGATGGTGTAAAGGGAATAAGAGACTGTACCATCTGATTCCTAACAACTGAAAGAGAAACAGCAGTTAAGAAAGTGAGGCTGAAATGGTGACAGAGAAAAACCACAGAACAGTCCCACTGTGTGGCTATTGACAATCTCTTCAAATGATATCACTGTGTATCAGATCAGGGAAGAAAGATTTGGTGTGGCCAGAAGACACTTGCAAGTCAGTTTGGAAATTAGGCAGGGACGTACACCTCGCCATCAAGGAAACGTTAATTAATTTTCATATAATTCTATTGAAAAAATAATTCAAGGTACATTTTGAGTTTTCTACAAGTGAGAATTCTATCCATAGTCATACCTGCACTTTCAACTTCTAGAAGCATTGACTTTTTTTTCATTTCACTCTTTATTTTATTATTATTATTATTATTATTATTATTATTATTATTATTATTATTATTTTACACTTTATTCACTTTGTATCCCCCCATAAGCCTCTCCCTCCTCCCCTCCCGGACCTACCCTCCCTCCCCTTCTTCATGCATGCCCCTCTATTTTTGATAGAAGACGGATATGTAACTATTTTCACCTGTTCCCTGTGATCATCACCAAAAGTTTGAAATGGATCTCTTAGGGATCTTTGCTAGTATTTCTGCTTGATGTGTCAAAGGAATTCATGTGTAAAGGCTGCTATTACAGTCATGAAGCACAGTCTGCAATAGCTCTACATCCAGACCAACCTTATTCCTTACAACACAGCCCATTAACTCTGCATAAACACATCCTAGCAATTGACATAATGTGGGTAATGGTGAAAATGAGTGATGGATAGTCTTGCCCTAGGGCAGAATGATTCAAAATTGGTGGCATTTTGAATGTCTTAGCCAGATGTTAACTGATTGTTTTGATAGCAAATCAAACATGGAGGAGGAGAAAGGGAGAGCAATCCAAGGAATTATCCATGCCAAATACCTTTCTTCCCTAAATGTCCCTTTGAGGCACCAAATGGTTTCATACCATATTACTGAACCTGCTAGGTTTACTCATGTGTGATATGAGCAGGACACACACACACACGAAATTAATTTTTTTCTAAAGAGAAAAAGTTTTAAAAAATTAAGCAAAATACCATTTACGTCCCTTCTTGTGTGATCTTCATTGAACCTTAAAGAGAGTAATATTCAGCTCTGTTTTTTTTTCTCTCTCTCTCTCCTTTATGGCTGAGCTCTGAGTTACCATATTACAGCATCTACTTATAATATTTAAGGGATAGAAAGAGAAAAACTTAAAGCCTTAAATACAGGGTTATTGGCATCACAATCATGATCTGCTTTGTATTACAGGTAATTTAGCTTGTGGTGTATTATTTTCTATATGTTGTTGAGTTTTTAATAATATATTTAAACTTTTTAGCATTTGGGTTTGTTTGGAGGAGTAGTTTGTATTTTCTCAGCATAATACCAGTTAGGTTTTATTACAAAAACTCATATACTTAGGACAAACTAACAATACTATAAAAATTGTCTCCTAAGTATATGTTGAAAATATTGTGACAAAAACACTCATTTGATAAAAATTCTTTGTTATGGATAGCTTTATAAAAGTAAAAAAATAAATGGAGATTTTAAAATATATTTTCTCCCAGGATATCTCCTATATACTGTGAACTTTGTACCTGATTGGGGTGATATTATGACCCACTTTCCCTCTTCATTTTATTTTATGTTTTATCTCTTCTCTTTCAATATATTCAGGGACTGAGGCAGTTTTATCAGTTTTCTCTGTAGTTTTTCTTCTGGGCTTTATTTTTTTATTAGATAATTTTTGCTCTTATGTTTGTAATTTCTTTTCTATTTATACACCTTCTACTTTGGGAGTTTTGTTCCTTAAGTCTAATTTCTTAAAATGAATATTTAAGTAGATTTTTTTAAAAAAGCTTTATTTCTTATATATTTATTTATTTATTTATTTATTTATAAAAGATGAAGTTTTAAATTTCTCTCTGGGCTCATCTTTAGCTGTATATGAGAAATCTTAAATATATATATATATATATATATATATATTTTAATTTTAAAGTCTTTTCTGAATTCTGTTGCAATTTCCTCTTTATTCTTTGGATATGTGCTTGAAAAATTGTTACAATATCGTTATGAATAATTTCCCAATTTGCTTTTGCTTGTAATTACCTCTAGCTTAATTGCCTGAATATAAGGTGATAGGAATTTGGATCATGCAAACATTTGGCCTATATTTCTGTTTCAGGTATATTAAAATGCATGTTCTATAGTTACAAAATGCAATGTTTTATATACCAATTAGATTAAATTGGTGAATACTATTCCTTAAGTCTTATCTTTTTATTCACATATTTGCTTTTTTATCTGGCAGTTGTTAAAAGCAATATATACAACTCCTATTATGATTGTGGATTTGTTAAGTTCTCTTTGCTAATGAGGCCAGGCTATATTACTAAGATTATCTATATTTTAAGTATATTTCTCTTACCATATGAAGTGTTCTTTGGGTTTTAGATTATCTCTTTAATCATAATTTAAACATAGCGGTCTTTTACTGGCCTTTGTGATCTCTCTCTTTTTAAGCTAACATTTCTTTTCCCTTTTAGGCAGAGTTTTTCTATTTTATCTTGGAACTCACTGTGTAGACCAGGCCAGCCTTGAACTCACAAGATACTCGTTTGCTTCTGCTTCTCAAATACTTAAGATTAAAGACATGTATCACCATGCTTGGCTTTTTTCTAACTTCTTAATGTATTAATCATATTCTTGTTGTCTAACTTTTTCATTATCATATGATTATTATAATACATATTTAAAAATCAGAATAAATTGCTGGGAGTGGTGATGAACGCCTGTAATCCCAGCACTCTGGGAAGCAGAGGAAGGCAGATCTATGGTCTATGTGAGTTTGATGCCAGCCTGGTCCACAAAACGAGTCCAGGACAGCCAAGGGCTACACAGAGAAACACTGTCTTGGGAAAAAAAAAAGAAGAATTTTTTTTTACATATTTTTTCTTGGTAGAGAAAAAAAATTATCATCAGTCTGATGTAACTTCAGTGCAGCTTCCATAGTTAAAACCATTTCAATCTTGGTTCAGCACTATTTTTGAAAGTACATTTCTATTGAAAGTACATTTTTCATATGTAATATTCTGCTTATCATTTCCGTTTTCTATACTTTTCCCATAGCCTTCCTAACTCTCTAACCTACTCCAGGGCCTTTCTTTCTCTTTCACTTTAAGCAACAAATAGGAAAACAAAACAAAACAAACAAATAAACAAAAACCCAATCAAATAAGAATTTAAAGAAAAAAACACAACACACACACACAATTGGAAACATTTATATAAAAGCAACAGACCAATAAAAAAGAAAATGCTTAAACAAAGCAATATAAGACAAAATGTCTACAGAACCACCACTGAGCTGATTTTGTGTTCGCATTTGTAAAATACAGATTAATTCTCATTCTTCACAATGGTGGAGATTTTTAGCGTCTCAACCTACAGAATCTGGATTTGCCCAAACACATCTCTAGAAGGTCCAAGATTGTGTCTTGTAGATGGCATGAGAACTTCTTTTCACCCTCATAAGCTCTTCCTTGGGTTTTCAGAATCGGTATAATGTACCCACAGAGAGAAGGAAAGTAGTACAATTATTTTACGCTAATGTCTCCATATTT
The DNA here is from genome assembly GCF_907164565.1 of Psammomys obesus. NCBI lineage: Eukaryota > Metazoa > Chordata > Mammalia > Rodentia > Muridae > Psammomys > Psammomys obesus. The sequence continues at coordinate 5,237,067 of NW_026596069.1, forward strand.
TCATATTTTTAGCTCTTTATTTAATGTCTCTGTAGCACTCTGATGTTCTTAAGCCCCTGATTTTGATTTTTATTTACCTATGTATATGTTTGTATTTAACAAACACATAACACATGCTTTATGTAACGCATACTTTGTTACATAAATATATATACACTTTTTCCTAAGATTCTTGTGCCATTATCATCACTTAAAATAAAATAGCAATTGTTATATTATCAACCTTCAGTGTGTACCTTTTAATTCATTCTATGCATAGAATAATTTCTTTTCTGCTCAGAAAAATTTTCAGGGTCAAATTTCAAATATATATCTGAAACATATATATGAATATATGATAATGCAGAGTTCTGACAAGTATTAAAATTTCAGACACTATACATAAGGATAAATACAGAAGACAGTTTCAGATGAGAAGAATGTCATATTATAGAATGCTCCAGAGCCTTTGCTTCACATGGTCCCATACCTGAGGACAAGCCCTAAAGGCACTTTCCTGTAGGCATTAGCAGAAGGAAGACACATCATCGGGACTGGAAGTGTAGTTGCTCTTGAGACTGAAGTGCCTTATCTGAAGGCATATGGCCTGCCTTCTGACACAGAGAACTGGCCCTCTTTAACAGCCAGCAAAATGGGTGAATCAGACCTAGAAACATAACAGCCAGGATCTGCAAACCAACTATCGAGATTTAAAAGGCCTTCTCTCCAGGGACTCCACCTCAGTCAGCACCTTGATTTTAGCCTTACTGAAACTACCAGATTTGATATGTAAAACTGAGCACACCTGGGTGTTTTTTTCTACAGAGCTCTCAATAAGTATTTATTTATTTCACCATAAACAAGTGAATATTCAATACAGGTACATTCTTTATTATGTAAATGAGAGAGACATCATATATACAAGAGAAGCTATGGAAGGAACTCTGAAAATCTGTTGATTCTGATGTTTATTATCAGAAAGACTAATGCCATTGTCTCCAGTTCTTGATCATTTCTGCTGCAATGTAGTTTTTATTCTCAATACCACATACAAGTCACTCTTGTGAGTGTTATCAGTAACTTGTCTGTAGCCAAACATGATAGACTGTCTTTATTTGAAATCTAGTTCAACTTTCTTTCCCTGTTCATAAAGGGTTGAGTCACTACTTCCTAGATTCTATAATCTCCTTTTACCTTGACCTTTAGTTTCTACTGCCTATGGGGTTTTATTTTTTCTCTCTCTTCTACTTTCATTTTCAGATAGTCCCTTTAAAATTTCTTTCATTTTTTTTCAACCGTGTCTGCTATACTAATAACTATGAGTCTATGTCACCATAAAATTTGTTGAAAATCCCATATTTCTTGCTTCCTAAATTTGATGTATACCATTCTGTCAAAACTTTTGGCTTTTAAGCCTAAAGGTAGAACTCATCTGAACTCAAATACTGTAATTTTTATTTCATAATGAATGTTCCTCAAACCTTATTATCCCCTTCATTCTTTAAGTGTCCATACATGCAACGAATGATCACATGCTTACTGGATACCTCCAAGGCATTTAACACGGTTTTAATTATTACTTATATTTTCTCCCTTTAATATTCCTGAATCAACTTTTGTTCTTCTGTCTCTAATATTTAATATGTTGGTCCTCCCGCAATGAAGAGCCTCTTTTATGACTGTCTTTGGAGTACTGACTACACATCTCAACAATTTCCCAATATTCTAGTCTCAGTTATATACCTTCAAAGTTCTATAGAAGTAGGTCACAATAACTTTCTAAACTGGGAAAGTCCTGTGCTTTCTGGCTTCATTCCAATGTCACTGAAGCCAATACAATGATAAATGAGCAAAATTTTTCTCTGTCTTTCTCTCTCTCGCTATATATATATACATGTTCTTAATTCAGCTCTTTTTGATTGTGGCTTTATGTTTCTGAGTTCTGACCACTGAGTTTCCTAACAGGTAGTCACACCCATGTCCTACATACAGTCTCAATCACCACTGTATCAAGGAGTTTCATAAAACTTTACCCCATAACTTCCAAATTATTGCCCTTATATTAATAGTTCATCATTTTTATTTGCTATTTTATTAGTGGGGAAATAGGAGAGGCCACAGGGGAATGGAATCTAGCTTGGGGTTTTGGAAAAGCTGAAGTAACAGATTTTAATGTGTGCGGCTCTGATGATTGCTTTTTATGTCAGTTTGAATTTAATTCACAGAAGCCAGGAAAGTAAAAATGAACCACGGGAGAGGCAGAAGCTCTGAATAGGAGGATAGAGAATGCTGATGTTATGAAGGGGGATGAGAGAAAATTGAAAGGGCAATGCACAGGGAGAGGAAAAGGGAGGCTAAATAACACTAAGATTGCCTGAAAAAGCTATAGAACACAATTTAGTTGACTTAAAACACACAGATACTCACTCACACATTCCCTCACACAGAGATGCACACACAAACTCTCACACACAAACATGCATACAAACGTAAACACACACTCTCACACACATGCACACACAGATGCGCACACACAGATGCACGCACACACACACATACGCACACACTCTCACACACAAACACTCACACATATACACATGCATACACACACAGACACACACTCACACAGACACACATACACACACACACACTCTCACACAAACACATGTGTGTTTGTTAATATGTGAATGTATTGTTTGAATGAAGTCACACCACTTGTGTTGCTAATGTTCTCCAAAAGCCGGAGTGTTTAACAACAACAACAACAACAAAAACAAAACCCAAACAACAACAACAACAAAAACCCTAGTGCAAGGCACGGGAAACTTTCCTACAAGTTCTTCTCCCAAACATAATGTTTTTTGTTAATCATTTGAGAATTCTGTATAATGTACCCTGATCATACTTCCTTTCCATTCCTCCCCAGCAAAACAAAACAAAACAACAAAACAGAACAAAACCCCACCAAGGCCAATTTGTCTTGCCCATAAACTCATTGGAGCATAGTTAAACTTCCAGTGGCCAACCCCTTAAAGAAAACTTGAGTGTCTGCCCACTGCATTTCCCACCGGAAGCCATCAACTGTGAAGAGCTACACTTTAGCATCATTATCACAGTTTTAAGGACTCTCTTTATTAGCTTCCTCTCTGGACTGTTTCTGTTTTGAGGGTGGAAGGTTGTTGTTACAGAATGTCTCCTACAAGTTTTAATTTACAGAAGTTGAAGAGCTCCCCAAAGCAGTATAGGTTATTGCTAAAACCATTGATTGCCTTCCAGATCTTGAAGGTAAGACTCTATTGCTGAAGAGACAACATGCTTTGGACACAGGGCTTGCAGGAATTAAGTTGGAAATGACCTGGCAGTCTCCTCAATGAGGCCTCATTCTCATACTATCTGAAGGTGTCATGAGAGAAACAGTTGTTCTACCCATCTGTAAAGCCTGTGACCCACAACAATGACCAGCATGGAAAGATTTCCCTGATGATACACTAATGACACTTATATCTTGAGCATATCCAGCAACATAATTGGACTTAAGGCCAGTTTGGTTGGAGGGAGGTTATACCTGGTACTGTAAGTCAAGGACAAGGGACTTTTCCAGGCACAAGATCCCTGATAGGCTATCTGGTTCCAAATGGTCATCCCTAAATACATAAACATATGAATAATATTAAATGGATAAGAATGTCATATTCATGCATATATAATTAAAAAGAACATGTCATGAATTTGAGAGGGAGAGAGGAGGAGGAGGACATGGAAGGAGATGGAGTGAAAAACAGAGGGGTAAAAGTGACATAAATTAGTACTCATACATGAAATTCTAAAAAAAAAAAAAAAACAGTGAAGAAAATTAAGTGACAAGAATTCAGCTATGAGGTACAGGAGAGAGGGGATCTGCCCTCAAAATAAACTGCATTTTCCAAGAGAAAATCCAGATATTAAATACTCAAGAAAAAGCAGCACGTGTTTGCCTCCCCTTCTTTCTGAGTCTGTTGCTGTTGTTTCCATGCATCAGAGAAGTCAGACTTCAGCATCTCCGGCCTTTCAGAGTGGACTGAATACCAGTAATTCTCAGAAAAGTTCTAGCTTTTCAGTGTCAAATTGAGACTGTTGAGGAATCTAAGTGCACAGACTGACAAGCTAGCAGGAAGTTTCCTTTACAGAAGTCAAAAGTCCCTTGGACTACTCACCTTCTATGTACAAGCCAATCTAATACTGGCAGGTGCTCTATTGTTCTGCCCCTCAAAGAACCGTGCAGGATACAGTGGGTGTCAGTGATGAGCTCATAGTTAAAAACATCTTCATGCGTTATGTCTCCATTTCAACGGTGTTCCTTTGCGACTGCCCCTGATCAGACAGTTGTTTCTCCCTGTGGGTCTCCACAGTGCTGTGTTCCCAATGTAGCACTCTTCACACTCTCTCTCTCGAGCTGCTTTTTATCAGACTGTTCTGAACTGTGGCCACAGCTATTTCCGCTCAGCCTTAACATCTTTCAGTATTAAATCTCTACCTCTGTTAATAACTCTTGCTAACTCTCCTGACCAACCCCCGCCCCACCTCTGTCTTCCTGGCCACCCGAGCAGTATCAGGGGTGGGCTCCCTCTCATGCTACGAATCTCAAGCTAACCAGTCATTGGTCGGCCACGCTCACAATTCCTGCACCGCCTTTACCCTAGCACATCTTGTAGGCAGGACAAATTGTTGTTTTGTGATTGGGTTGGTGTCTTTCAGTGATATGCATAAGTTACTGGTTTGTGTCATCATAACTTTTTATGATTCCTCAATAACCTTAAAGAAAACACTGGACATTTCCCAAGTACTAACAACAGAATCACTGATTATTTTTTTTTGATTGACCTTTAAAAGAACTATTTGTTGGAAATTTAGTTTTATCTTACTGAAAGTAACCAAGACAGGATTTTTCATCAAATCATAGAACATTTCTTTTTAAAATTAATAACAAAGTTTATCTAGGGGAAATTGGCATTCTCATAAACTGTTTCTGTGTGTGGTATTTGATAAACATCAACAAATATATTTACAACCTGCCTTCCATAATATACATATGTAAATTAATCATTTTATATATAGAAATACATGGATAAATGGATAATTAACAATTAAACTACAGTTTTGGGGTAAATCAGTTGTTTTATACTAATCATTTACATTTCAATCTTCTGTTTCTGACTGAATAGTTTATATTATTTTGATAGAGGATGACAGTCATTGGTAATGGAAGGCCCAAGGCTATTTTATTTCCAAGACAGTTTGATAACGCCCTATATTCTTTCCACCAGATGGAAATAAAATTAAGCTATGACAGATCTATACTAACAGATCATTAAATGAAAATAAAATTAACAAATGACAATCACAGTTGCATCACAGCAGAAGGTGAATCTGGCTAAGGTCCTGAAGGATTAATTTGCCTTGGGGAGCAATGTCATGCACAAGCAATATTTGTGTGGCAGACTCCAGCAAAGATGTACCAGCGCCTGGAAATGGCCTGAACAACAGGAATAAATATAGAAATGAGATTTAGCAGAAATAAATGTGAAGTGTTAAATTTATGTTAAAAGGAATTCACCAGACGAATAAAATATGCAGGGTATTTTGTCTGGGGTGACATGAGATTTCTAAGAAAGCTGTGGAGGGTTGAGAGAGAAAAGCCTCACTGTGACTTCTGAAAAAATAAACTGCTTCCACACATGAGAAAATTGGGACTAGATTACGAGAAAAACAGTTATTCTTCCACAAAATAGCATACTTATTTCATAACATCAAAAGTGAGAGTTTGAATCGACAAATAAGAAGGACAAACAGCATGACTAAATAATATTCATATACTTCTGCCATGAACATAATTTATTGCAAGAGAGCTATGGAAACACATAAAGACAGTCAGATTCTGATGAAACCTGAGGATATAGAAGCTGAAATCCTGAAGTTACCCATCTCAAGGTTGATTATAATTTCAGTACTCTAGATAAAGGAATTATATTTTAAAAAAATATAAATCACAACCCTTTTTACAGAAAAAATATTTTAAAATACGATTTTGTAACTTAAAAATTGTACATTACCTTTAAAAAGCCTCGAGATTTTTTTGTTTTGTTTTGTTTTGTTTGTTTGGCTTTGTATTTATAAAAAAAGAAGCTGTGATAGCACCAACTGGAGGCAATTTTCCATAAACCTACGGGGAAAGGAACATATATCATGGACGAGCTTCTCTAACATGATATTCTGAAATGATTATGCATGTTACCTGGGATTTTCTAATGTGCTTGTTTGTTTTGGCTTACTTTTCTGCCATCCTGGGTATTGAACCCAGAACTTTATGCATGCTGGGCAACTGCTCGACCACTGAGCTACACTCCAGCAGATGAAGTATTTTAATGAGGGCGTGGTCAGAGCACACGTGGAAATGAATTGAGGTCATGCATTTACTCCTATGCCCTGCCTAATCTGCGGAACCATCTGTTAATTCAGAGGAAGGAAGTCATCCGGGATCAATGGCGTTTTGTCAGAGTCCAGGGCAAGCAGACTAATGGCACAACTTTATAGCAGGGCATGAGAAGATGGCTTGAGGTGTGCTTCTTTGAAAGCTGTTGGCATAAGGAGGTGCAGGGGCAATTTGGTTTACCTACAGCTGCTCTATGTGATTACAGAATGGCACCCTGCCTTTTTTAGGTTGATCCTAAGTTTTAAGCACAGACAAAATTGAGGCAATTTTGAGTTATTAATCCAGTTTGCTTGGGGCTGAGAATTTATTGTATATGGGATTGTTACTGGAGATAGAAGTCTGGCTTCCTACACGTTGGAGTTTAGCAGACCAGCTTGTTAAAGGGAGGATCGAGCATATGCATCTTGTTTGTTTCCCAGCAAGATTTCTTCAGGAGCAAGTTAGTTATGTTTTCATGCGTGGTCTGGCTGCTTCCTGTTCGTACATTCAATCTCTTTGCCCCAGATATTGTGCATTCTCAAGAGTATCTCCAGCACTATTAATTGCTAAATGATAGATGTAATGCAACTAATGCTATAATGACTTGGTTCCTCAGCCTCCTGAGGGAACTTCCTTCTTGTAAGACCAACAAAAACCCAATGCTTTATAAGCCGGTGTTAAGGTTCACTACAGACTGTGGAGTTTTCTTAAAGAAATTTTTAGGTTAATCAAGATCTCCAGTTATACTATGATACTTTTATCTGCATTTGATATTAATTGTATCCAACATGAGCTTTTCCAGTTTCGAGGAAATAATTTAGATTAGTGTAACAGAAAGAACTTGCAAGCAGCTCCCAGCCTCTCATTCAAGCAAAATCCTACACAACATTCTCACTGGATTTGTCTTTTTTTCACTCTCTGTTGTCTTTCTAATGCTTATTGATTCTGTTTCCTTTATCACTTTCCATTGATTGCTGGGTCTCCATAGTCAGGCATTAATGGTATTGATCCTGAAGGAATAACCCTTTAATGGGGGTCAGCTGAAGTAAGACATGAGCTTGGCCCTCTTTTGACTTTTGTTAATTTGGTTTGTTTGTATTTTGACCATTTTCCAGCATATAAGAAGAAAATGGTTTGGGATAAGGGAAGATTTTTTTTAAAGCTGAGATTCTGTTTGTCATGTTAGAATATCACTTGCCACAGCTCCAGGACTCGCCTGTTCTGAGCCTGTTTTTTTATGGGAAGTTATTCCCAAGGCGCAGCATGTGAGTTCTGGTTAGCTCATTTCCAAGTGAGAGGACCATGTGTTTGCCAGTTATGATACCGTGCAGTCATCCTTAAAGCACATTCTTTCTGTTATAAATAACAGCTAATTCAGACTCTGGAGTGCTTTAGCAGAACTCTTCCATTTTTTTTTAAATGCAATTTTTTTATTTATTACAATTTATTCACTTTGTATCCCAGCTGTAGCCCCGTCCCTTGTCCTCTCCCTATCCTTCCCTCCCTCTCTTCATCCCTCCCTCCCTCATCTCCCATGTCCCTTCCCCAGTCCACTGACAGGAGAGGACTACCTCCCCTTCCATCTGATCCTAGCCTATCAGGTCTCATCAGGACTGTCTTTCATATTCTTCCTCTGTGGCCTGGTAAGGCTGAACTCTTCCATTTTTTTAATTAAATTTTTATTTTTTAATATTAGTTTCAGTTTATTAACTTTGTATCCCAGTTGTAGCCCCCTCCCTTAATCCCTTCCAATCCCACCCTCCCTCCCTCATCTCCTCCCTGCCCTTCTCTAAGTCCACTGATACGGGAGGTCCTCCTCCCCTTCCATTTTTAAGGTATGAAATAAGCTGATAAGTTTTAGCTTTTGAATTCTGATTATTTTAAATGGTTTAATAAACTTAGAAAGGTGAACTCTCGTGTAGTAAAGCCAAGCAGTCTGAAAAAAAGGATCTTCGATCTGTGACAAAGCTCTTTTGAGATTTTGCCCTGACATTGCCATTGAGAACCAGTGTGAACTTCAACAAATAATTCAAACTCATTGTAGTTCAGTTTTTTCTTCCATAAACATCATCCTAATTCCTGTGAGGCTCAGGCGTGGTATTGTATAACACATTTCGTAGTATGTTGGCACCAACATTAACATTAAGAATAATAGAAAAAAAGCAATTTCCACAAATCAATTTTAAAAATTCCAGGGTATTAGCTTCATGTTAATGAACCCAAAAATGTTATTACAGAATAAATTGTTTTGGTGGAACTATTTCCAAAGGGAAGTAAAGGAAGGAGTTTCTGAGAACTCCATTTTTATTGTTGTATGAAAGCATTGCAAAAAGACAAGGCTATAGCACACGTACCTACTTACTGGCAAGGTTCTACTCTGCTTGAAGAAATGAAAAGTAATTGAACTATGCACAATAAAGGGTGACACCATGGAATGATAGATAGTGCAGGATTGCGTTTGGTTGTATCACTCAGCACTTCCGAGAACAAGTTACCTGTCACATCAGGCTTTGGAGCCACCACATTGTCTTTGTCCCTCTTCATAACACACACACACACACACACACACACACACACACACACACACAAAGAATTGCTACAGTGTTTTTTTTTTCTGTAAATTACTTAGGGGCACATTGCATTCAGTTTTTTATTTAATGGTTACTGATCTAAATGGCTCTGATGGTGACAAGCATAGCCAGAGCCCTTTTCATCAGGTTCCAATAAGTCCTATGCAAATCAACAGCATCTTACAAATTATGAAGAGTTCAAATTCATGATTTCCTTTTGTGGAGTTTGAGAAATACAAAACAATACAATACATCATCTCAGACCATTCTGACAATCTCAAAGCAAAGCAACTACTACCAGCATATTGGAAGAGTAAAATGAGTCCATCCCAAACTTCTTCGTTATCACCATTCATATTACTCCTCTGGAGAAACTTGTCTTTGCTGTCTATAATCTTGATGTCTATGGGGAAAGGTTATTTTTACCATAAAATTATCTTCTCAGTGATATTTAGAAATAAAACTCATGAGAGTGGAATTTGCCTAGGTTGTGTCCCTACTTCATCTTTATCTTACTGATTTGGCTATCCTTCCTTACACAGGACTCCTATACTGCCATTGCCTGTCCTGACTATTCCCCAGGTTCTACATCCTAAGGCAGAGTACAGGATTTTAGTTATGATCTACCTCCATTGTGTAGTTTCGATCACTCTCTTACACTGATAAATTCATACCTAAAACACTGATGTTTGTGTCATAGCATACATGAGATACTAAGATCTGAAATCTCAAAGCTAAAGGCGTTGAAACGTGTTCTTGGGGGACATAAATATCAAGTAGAAAGACAGGTTTGCTAATTTTCTTTTGTTTACTTTATGTTCCCCAAGCCCTTGTTTAACTTCATTTTTGCCATAAATTTTGAAAGAAATCAGTAATATCTTAAATAAAGAGTAAAGGATTATGGATGGAAGATAGGATGGCTAAGGAGGATGGCATTGGATGGGGGCTGGGAGATGGATGGTGCAGTGATTCAGGCAGTGTAGGTAGGAGTATCTGTCCAGCCCAAGGTAAACAAGGCAATTAGAAAATCTGAAAAAAAAATGAGTAAAGGACCTAAAACGGACAGTTAAGGAGTACCTAGTTTTCCACCATTTTATAAAGTACAAAGAAATGAATTCCTTAAAGGACGACATGATTCACACTATTTTATTTATTTTTGACTGTCCTAAATTGTTAATTGGGTATGGATTTACAAGTGTTTAACGGTAGAGCTGGAGAGTGTTGCACATTCTCCAGGCTGCACAGCGAGAGCCACCAAGAGTGTGGTGGAACTTGGGCCCCTTTCCAAGGTCAAGACACTTCTGGCCAAAAGATGTCAACTCACAGTTCTGTGTTTGTGGACTGGTTTGGTGATCCGCCGGGTGTCAGGATTTCTTTTGACAGCTTTATGGAATTGATCAATGAGGATAACCTCAAAAAATTTATATGTGGAATTTTCACCAACCCAGTAAGAATAATTCAGGATTCTCATAGTCCTACAATGGCGTCCAGCTCACTCCTAGGCAACAGACTGAAGGCAAATTTTAACTGGTTAACACCAAGGTGGACAAGCTTGCCTAAACACCCTTAGGAACTGGGTATTTGTGGCCACCATGACGGACATGAATCCTGTAAATGTCATAACCTTGCTTGGCCTTGTATCCCAGCCTTCAGGGCCTTATCAAGGAGCCCTGTACAGTGCAGAGAGCAGAGCTGGGGGTACCAGCTGCGTACCTTTAAGAAAGCTCGACGCATGGATTGCTTCTTCCTTCATAGCTCCTAGAAGTATTTGTACACACCCATCCTGGCTCACCTGCCTACCTGATGGCTTGATTCACATTCTTTTCATACAAATCAATGCATTATCACTAATAATGAGAAAAATGACTTCACTCTTGACCAAACAAAAATTCATACATTTTGTTTAAACAACATTATCTTGAGCAAAAACATACATTATGTCTGGGTGGTATGCATTAATTTAAAGTTAACTTATTGATTGATTGATTGATTCTCACTTTTATTACATTCTCTCTCTCTCTCTCTCTCTCTCTCTGTGTGTGTGTGTGTGTGTATGTGCATGCTTATGGACCCATTTACATCACAGCATGAATGTAGGACTCAACCCACAACTTTGAGGAGGAGTTGGCTCTCTCCTTCCACCATGTGAGTGCCAGAGATCAAACTTGTCATCAAGTTTGGCTGCAAGCATTTTTATTAAATGGTGTAATCAGCCATCTTGCCAGTGTTTTCATCTGCAATCATTCTTTCTTTTCTTTTTTTACTTGTTTGTTTTCTAGAAAGGATTTCTCTGTTTAGCCTTGGCTGTCCTGGCCTTGCTTTGTAGACCAGGACAACTTTGAACTCCCATCTGCCTGTCTCTGCCTTCCCGTGTGCTGGGATTACTAGCGTTTGCCACTGTGCCCAGCTTCCAATTACTCTTGAATTAATTTTTTCACACTGAATACTGTTATTATGCACAGATGCTATTCTCTATGTGTTTCTTTAAATGTTTTTATATATTTATTGTGTGTATGGATTTTGGGTAGAAAAATACTGATGAAGAAGTATGAATGAAAAATTTCAGAAAAGAATGCCAAATGACTAGTGTGGACTAAAAATCTGTGGGCATTAAAAATCTGTCTTTAGATAGGCACTGAGTGTGGCTAACATAGGAGATGGATTTACATGCACATTTGACTTGAAATTCCTAGTAAGAAAGAGTAAAACTTAAAATATTTTTATAACGGTCCTTTCTCCGGACTGCCAGCTCCCAAAATGACATGGAGACTTTATTAATTATAAAAGCTTGACCTAAGCTTAGGCTCATTTCCAACTCGCTCTTATAACTTATTAACCCATTTATACTAATATATGTTTTACCACGTGGCCTGTTACCTCCTCTCAGTTCCAGTACCTTGTTTCTTCCTCCGCATCTGGCTGGTGAACTCCCTGTGTCTGATTATTTCCCAGAGATCCTGTTTCTCCTGGAAGTCCTACCTTTTCTATCCTACCTCAGTTATTGGTTCTTGAGCTCTTGATTAAACCAATCAGAAGGTATTGAAGAGAATGTTAATGAAATATGACGGAGTCATAAGAATTACAATATGAAGCATTCAGACCTCTGCCACAGAAATCAGCATTTGAATAATACTAAGTCAACCTTTTTCTTTTTATATTATTATCTTTTATTACAGTTTATTCAATTTGTATCCCAGCTGTGCCCCCTCCTTCATATCCTCCCAATCTCATCATCCCTCTCTCTTCTCCCCCTATACTCCTCCCCTAGTCCACTAATAGATGAGGACTTTCTTCCCTTCTATTTGACCCTAGCCTATCAGGTCTCATCAGAACTGGCTGTATCATCTTCCTCTGCAGCCTGGCAAAGCTGTACCACCCAGGGGGAGGAGCTCAGAAAGCCTGTCACTGAGTTCAGCCAGAGAAAGCCCTGCTCCCCTTTATTAGGGGACCCACTTGGAGACAACCTTTATACAGTGCACAAAACATCATCCCAACAGATTTTTTTAAGTGAAACTGCCCAGACTATGACTTCATGATTCTTGAAGCAGAGTGATCTTAATTCTTGTGCACAGTGATAGAGTGAGAACAGTTTTAGGGTTCCAGCTTGAACCAGCTCATTCAGCAAAATTCAGTGAATTTTGTTTTGTCCTTAGGTAGCTTAACAGTAATGTCTGTTATGGGACTAATTTATGTCAAGCATGGCAAGACCATTCTATAGAACTGAGTGAATTCAAGATGGCCTGGAGTTATACTTTAAGATAATAATTATAGTTCTCAGTGTACAATTACAAATATTAATGCTTTTAAATTGTTTTAATTGATATAATTTCTACTAATTTATTAATTAGTAGAAAATAATCCATATGTATAACACAATCTATACTTTTACAAATTACCATAATATGAAATAAATCTTTAGTAGATGTATGTATGTATGTACATGTGTGTGAGAAATAGATAACAAGTTCCAATTCTGTCTTTCAACTGCAGAAATGATGGCAGAATCCATTTAATAAGTACTTTAGACAAGTCAATGTCAATTAAACTATTGTTTTATAAATAAGACATAGATAGAATTCTTTTTGCCCAGTTCAACCTACACATTTGTAGATGAAGGAATATAGTTGCAAGGGGTTTATGGGCACTGTTCAAGTTCATATAATGTCTAAAATAGATACAAATCCAGATGTTTCAACTATCCATTTTCAGCTGTACTGTGAAGAACCCAAACAAGAAACTTTGACAAAACCATGGATGCTTTTTTTGTACATCTTGGACCTTTCTTGATAACAACAACAAAAAAATGACTTTCATCCATTTTTAATCACCAAGAAAGAGCAAAGTATGACATGGTGTAATCTACCAAATACATAGTCACCAGCATCAGATACACTGATTGTTGAAAGGCTAAAACACTGCCATCCCTAGCCTTCAGTAAGAGCATTGTGACTTCTCTCTTTTCTTTTCCTTAAGGCATGCTTATATTGAAAAAGAAAAAGAGAAAAATTACGTGTGTGACCTTATATTTCTTCTTTTCAATATTTACCAAAATCTTAGACACAGAGCTCGCGTTCAATAACGGTTTGTGTGACTGAATTGTATGCTATTGACTTACTTGAACCTAGTCAGTCAATGAGAATACATTGACTGTGTCTCATATTTACTTTAATTTGACATTGAGATAATGGGGAATTTTGACTAAAATGAACTGATATGAGCCATTTTGTGACTTTGAAGCTGGATGATTTTAGGTGAAAGTTTTACATTTATTTAAGTTACATGAAATACCATACACACATAGAGTAAAAGTTTGTACCTCTTAAAGTAGCATGCATTGTTTCTGACTGGGATTATATTTTATTTTATAAGAACATTTGAATTTGTTTGAATTTGAATGTTTTTTACAGCTTTGTTTATTAACAATGTGTATAAATCAAGATGTGACTTGAGAATCATTATTGGTGAGATCCCTGAAGACAAGGAATGCCTACTTTTATCATTTTGTTGGTAGAGTACAGGTGGTTCTGACATAGTTTATTTTATTAATATTTTCAAGTTGATATTTACATTGTTTTAAAGCTATGTGGTGATGCTATGACATGGATACAATTTGGATTTATTTTCACTAGTTTCCTGTGCTGGAATCTTGGTCCTGTGTGTGGTAGTGTTTGTGTGATAGAACCTATAGTGGGATACATTGGTAGCCTTCCCATAAGAATGGATCAGTGGAGGAGGGTGAATGGGGAAACGAAATAATTCCTTCCAGAACAGGTTGTGACAAATTGTCATGAGTCTGATCCTTACGTGACATCTAGCTTCCTGTATCATCTTGTCATTCTATATTAGCTTTGACTCGGATCTACTTATAAAGGTGTGCTATAGCCAAACAGTGCTCATCAGAATCCAACAAGCGCTGACACTATGTTTTCAGCCGTCTAAAATGGTGAACCAGATAAGTATGTCCTCTCTATACAGTAGCCAGTTTCTGTTGCGACAACAAAAAATGAGATAAGAGCATTAGTTTATTTACACATATGAACAACGGCTGTCTGCTGTTGCTTTAGTGTAAGAACTGAACTTCATAGTCAGTTGAATGATAAAGCATTGAATCTAATGGTGGTAACACCTCATTGTTCCTTCTAGATGCCTCATCGTTTTTCTTTTTTCCTACTGTCAACATTTCCCAAACACACATTTCTTGGGTGATAGTGTGCCTTCAGGGCTTCTCCTTCGAATCTACTTTTGACTCAGGAGGGATATGGCAACCACAAAAAAGGAAGCTATAAACATGAGGCCTGAGCTTGTCTAAATGTGCTAAGGATCAGCAGGAAAACGTGTGCTTAAGTTCATTTTTTATGCACATGGTCTCAAAGCTAGGTGACTACCAGGGGTCACAGCATTTCAGGCTGGACACAAGGCAGGACAGGAGAGGAGTAGGTTAACCAGCAAGATGACATTCCTGACAAGGATGCCTGTGTGGACCTGCGGATATCAGGGGAGAGAATATAGAACCTCCTTGAATATATCTAGTTTGTGTTTCCTGTATCTACGGTTTATGTTTGCAATCATAACCAGGAAAGAAAGACATACTGTTTACATGTGTAACCAACCCCTATTAGAATCCCCTTTTCTTGTTCTAATTCTCTCTTCTCTTCTTGATCCTCGTCATATTTTCTGCTCTGTGGGTTGGTCTTCTAGTGTCTCCAGTTGACTCCATCTGTGTGCCCCCAGAGCATACTCCTGTATTATTTCTGTTAGAAGAACTGATGCAACAAATCTTCCATAACAGAGCAATATGCCCCAATTTTCAGTGGAGTTCAGTTTAAAAAAATAATGATGAGTAATATTTATTGACTCCAAAGAATAAATCTAAGAAAAAAGAAAAGCAAAGAATGGAAGCTTCAACTGTACATAAAGCCACTATTATTTTTTCAAAGTATTTTCTTGTTTAGGCATCAGAATAGCTTTCTACAAAAGACAGTGTTTTAGCACTGAGATGATTCTGATCCTTATCACTGATACTTAATTCATTTCACTGGAGAACATATTCCAAGCTTTCTTAGTATATACCAAGTTAGGGACAAACTAGCAAGCATGAACATTTACATAATCTTCTCAGTTTAAAATGATAATCAGTTACTCCCAGGCTAGAACATACAACTCAGCAGGCCAAAGTAATTTTAAAATCATTACACTTCTACATCACAGTCAGAAGGTCAGTGCACTTGAATTTCATTAGGCGACATGGAAAAGCACTTTCAGTCCCTACCCCCATTGTCCTATGCCCTTATTTAGAAGACTAAATTAGAACACTACGGAGAGAAGCATCCATTTCTACCAATTACTCTCCATAAAGAAGTAAAATTAGCGACCTCTAATTCTACTTTTAAGTAGAGAGTGTGTCGAATGTGCACTCATAATCCTGCAAAGTGGAAAAGCAGGCAAGCAATTTCATTACTATAAACTCACTGATGTAGAGTTTGTTCCTTGTCTTGACTCAACTTTCTGCAGAATCTCTGCTTTTCACATTTGAGAGCAGTCAGATAGAGGAGCAAAGTAGCCTTTGGGTTAGGGTTGTTTGGGCATCCTTGTTTCTGGCTATCTATGTTTGTCATATTCCTGTTTTATATGTCATGTCTGCAAGTTGGGGTCATATACTTAACAGCTGCAATATTTACTCTTATTAAAAATAATTTTGCTTAACAGACAGGATGTAATTCTTCTGGGCCACTCATGGATCCTCTACTTAGAAAACAAAAAACAAAAAACTTTAACAACTTGGTGAAGCTAGCACAGACAGAGTGTTCATCGCTATTCAAAGATTTTCTATTAGTGAAAAAAAATTATCACACAGACTATCCTACAGTGCAAAGAGATGATCTCTTTTACCTTAGCAAATTTACAAGATGCTGAAAATATTGGTATATATAATAGTTTATAGAGAACAGAAGAGAAAAGAGGACTTAAAAGCACTTGCTGCTCTTGCAGAACACCAGAGTTCAGATACAAGAAAATTCATAACTTCCAGTAACTGCAAATTCAAGAGATCTAAGCCCTTTTCTTGTCTCTGTAGGCACCCGCACAACACTAAGCAAATTCACACACACACACACACACACACACACAAACTCACACACACACACACATACACACGACCCTTTATATTATTTATGTAAGTCAGACATTAATAACCAATCATAAAAATGTATTTTAAGATAACCCTTTACAAGAATATGAGATTAGATAGGTCATAAGCCTACAGGAAGACTACTACTATTATCCTGCTAAAGAAGCATAGCAATAAAATGACATATTGCTGTGCCCATAGATCAGTAAATCACTGAACTCACTAGAGAGGTTTACTCTTGAAGTAGATCATAATTAGCACAAAGAGCCACTCCTTGACAATGTGCAGTGAGAGACTATCAGCACTCAATCCTAAATAAGATTTTCTATATCAAACTTCTCTCTTCAAGGCTAGAGATGTATGGCAAAGATGAGGTGTGACGATTGTAAGAGCCACAGGTGGCTGAAAACTCTAAGGGAATAGCATCTTCTAGACACAAAATGACACAAAAAATGAACTCAGAGACTGTTACAGCACCCACATGACCCGCAGACATTCAGATTGGGCAATATAAATAGGGGGAGTGGACGCCAAGTTCTGATCCTAATCAAGAAGCTATTTATGATTGATACCTGCTGGGAAAGGGAAAATCAATTTTCTCTCATGGAGTGTTACCAGGTATACCAACCACAGCCAGGGCAAGCTCCATGCACAGGAATAGTTCATCAACACAAAACATTCTCTGTGGTTTTAATTTGGCATTGCTTGTCTTATTTGATTTCCATTCATTTTGCCTGTTTTAATTTTTTGTTGTTTTTTCTTTTTGTGTGTTTGGGTGAAAGACATTAGATAGACAAATAGATATGATGTTGGGTAGGTATGGAGGTGAGCAGGATGTAAGCAAAGTTGGGGTAGAGGAAAGTAGATGATCAAAATATATTACATGAGAAAAAATAATTAGGAAGTAATTCTTTGTTGTACACATTACTTTACTATTTCTTAAAACCAAAAACTAATGAAATGGGAGAAGTTGATTATTTTTATAGAGAGTTAATTCAGTGTTTTATAATCTATACTGCAGGTTATAGAGCATTTCCCACATTTTTAATAAATTATTAATATTTTGACTTGATTTTGCTAATCCTCAGGCTAAACATGCCACATCTCATAACACACATGATACAAAATGTTGAAAATGTTTAAGGCCATTTCAGAAATGGTTAGTACTTCTGTCCTTACCTCAAGCCAACGATATTAAATATTTTTAATATTCATGATATTAAAATAGAATATAAAATATTATAATATTTAAGTCAATAATTTAATAACAAAGGTTTAAATTTAAAAATTTTAATAAAAGCCCAAATATAGTAATTTGATACTTACATGGCAAGGAATGAGCATAGGAATTGATCGTTGCTTTTGTAATTAAACCATGTCATGTTTTTATAAGAGCAGAAAACTTTGCGTGTAAAATTTAAACACTGTAATTGGTAATAGACAATAGTGTTGACCGGAGCCCAGTTTTTGGGACAAGGCTTTTGGCTTTGGGTGCTTTGATGACACACGTGGCATAAAGCACACAGTTGTATATTCAGAACCAAGGCTTCCGTGAACGTTCAAATATAGCATGGGTAAGCAAAGCCAGAAACATCCCACTGCTTCAGATCATGGCTCTGTAAGCCTGGCCCTTCAATGAGAACTGAATGAATCCAGGTACTTAGACATGGCCATTCCACATGTCTGTTCACACATGGCATGGGACTGTGAAGGGTGAAGCTGGACAGAATCCAGAATTTTGTGAGCACTCAGTTTTTGTGACTAGGCATTTTCCCCTACCCCAAGATTTTCTTTACCTTCCTATGATCTTGTTCTCAAACCTCTTCATTTCTGTTACTTTTTAATTATGCTAATTGATCTTTAAATCCATCTAATTTTATGTTGAAAGATTTTATTTTCATTTTTGCTTAAATTTGTCTTCTGGTCTTTTAAACCTCTAAATTACTGTCAGTGTTTATGTTTTACTTTCTTTGCATTTCTTTATACCTATTCCTATTAATTTTTAATGTACACCTCATGCATGCTCCTCTTTAGTCTGCTTTCTCCCATAGTTTTCTTTGCTCTCCTCTAAGGTTAAAGCGCCTGCATGGCTGCTTACTTGTTCATTTGCTAAAATGGTGCTGATTTGAGAGACAATCCCAACATGAGTCAGATATTGCATACTCCTTAGAACACTGGGATTTCCTTTTCTCAAAGAGATAGAAATCAGAGATTTCAATCATCCCATAACAATACATTTCTATATGTGTACAGAATTTGACTTTGTAGAAGTCTTATTCCTTGTAATAGTGTAGACTCCATATGAGAACATAAATGTTCCATAGTTAATATTATATTACTTCTGTTTGTAGCTGTAGTTTTAAAAAGAGGGTTTTAAAAGTCACAGACATTCAGTTTCTGATAATCAGACTCTGTATGAGCTGTGAAAATGGGAGCAATAAATAGTAAAACAAAAGCAAAACAGAAGAGGGGGAGGCTTTCCTCAGACCACAGCACTCTTTGATCTCTGCCACACTTTCTTGCTTTGACTAATTGTTTTAAGAAACAAATGCCATTTGAACCCCAGTGAAGAAATCCTGCATGACTCATCTGCCTATCATAGCTATTTCCAGATGATTCCTTCAACAATATCCAAAAGGGATGCTAATCTCACTAATAGAATATTAATTTAGTTCTGAGAGAACATGAGGGGAATGGCAAATACCTCATTTGTTTCCAGTGGGAGGAGAGGGAGCCATCTATCTTAAGCTGTAGGCCAGGATGACAGTGCTGTGACTCTTCTGGACCTCCTTCCTTGCTGCTGATTGGAGTCTCCTTTCAAAATACTGCCGAGCCTTAACTTTAATTTCTTAAGGATTTGGGGTACTCATTGTCTACCCTATCAGATTTTCATATACTGCCTGACTATACCACTGAAATTCTGGAAATAATTATGAACCAAGTGTCAGCCCATGTAACACCAAAGCCATCATTTTAAACAAGCCAGTAGTTGAAAAAAAAAGTCTTCTGGAAAGATTAATAATTTAGTATTTTGGTGTCAAGAAATGTTTAACGTGATACATTCTATTAGTTACTATATAATTTTTTTGAATGACTAATATTTTTGATGATAATTGTACTAAGTAGTCCCTAAGCTATTTTGAGAGTTCATGATGCACATGGAATATACTGAATAGTAACACACCATTTTATAATATTTAGATTACTTAATTTTATAGTGTTAGCATTTTCAAGTCTGTCTCAATTTCCTATAAATTCACCCCATCTGACAGTGTCATTGTCAAGCTTCTCCCCCCCCCACTTTTTAACCTGATAGTGGATGAAATGCATCTCATTATGATTTTCATTTTACATTTTTGGATCAATGGTCAAATCTTTTATCTGCATATTTGTATTAGCTGTTCCATTTTCTCTTCTCTGAATTTTTTTGTTCATGAATTGCATTTAACTTTCTTGTGTTTCCTGTTTGTTGTTGTTGTTGTTGTTGTTTTCCCCCTAAAACTAAAAAAGAATAATTTTGTGCCTCCTCTTCTACAGGGTTCCCTGAGGCCTGAGGAAAGGGATTTGATAAAGACTGCCCATTTCATTTGAGTGCTCCAAGTTCTCTTACTCTCTTCAGATTGTTCATCTGTGTGTCTGTCTTAGTTCCCATCTCATCCTTAAGGATACTTCTTTGATGATGGCTGAGCAAGACACTGATCTATGCTTATAGCAGAATGCCTTTAGGAGTCATTTTATTGCTATGTTCCTTCAGCAGAACAATAGTATTTCATTTTCCCCTAGGTCCCTGGCTATTCTGGGCTAAGGTTCTTGACCATCCAAGCAATGTTAAGGATGGGTTCCATCTTATGGAGTAGGCTTTAATACCAGTTACTTATAGCTGGATATTAGCCATATAATATAGAATAAACATACTAAATTCTATAGTCCTAAAGAAGCAAAACAAGGAGGAACCTAGGGAAGAAGCTTAATATCCATTCAGAAGGGCAAACAGGATAGACATCAGATGTAGGAGAAGGAAAAGGGCAGGAGCCTTGCACAGAGGGCCTCTGAAAGACTCTACCCAGCAGAGCATCAAAACAGATGCTAAGACTCATAGCCATACTTTGGGCAGAGCGCAGGGAATCTTATGGAAGAAGGAGGAGACAGAAAGACCTAGAGAAGACAGGATCTCCACAGAACTAAAAGATCTGAGCCCTGAGGACCCTGAAGAGACTAATGAATGAGCCAAGGACCATGCATGGAGAGGATGTAGAACCTCTGCTCATCTGTAGACCACGGACAGCTCAGTCTCCATGGGGGGGGGATCTCTAGTAAGGTGAGTAGGGCAGTCACTGGCATGAACTTGATTGCCTGTCTTTGATCACCTCCTCCTGGTGAGGTGGCCTTACTTGACCACAAAGAAAGAGGATGCAGCCAGTCATGATGAGTCCTGATAGGCTAGAGTCAGATAATAGTGGAGGAGGACCTTCCATATCAGTGGATTAGGGGAGGGACATGGGGGAGGAGAGAAGAAGGAGGCAGAATAGGACTGGAAGGAGATGAGGAAGGGGCTACAGCTGAGACACAAACTGAATTAATAATAATAATAATAATAATAATAATAATAATAACAAACAAACAAATAGAAAACCCAGTTAGATATTGGTTGGTTATTCCCCCCAAATCTGCCACTATTACTAAATATGTGTTTGTACTAGCATATCTTGCAGGCCAGTTATCACTGTAGAGCTAAAGATTTGTAGCCGTGATTATGTTTAACTTTCTCCTCAGTAGGTGTGAAGGCTGTAGGTAGGCACCACCTCAACTTTTCTATGTTCAATGAGTTGTATAGGTGTTGTCTTAGCAAAAGAGTCTTATGAGCAGTTTTTGAAGAGTAACCAAAAGCTTTTGCAATTGCCTGGGTTATTACGGGTTTCCCATGAGGCCCCTTTGGCCAGCAACTTGATTAGATATAAATAATTACTGGAACTGAAGAATTCATTTTGTGACAAAAGATGCCCAGTTGGGGCTCAATATCTTCTGTTATTTGGAGGTTTCATTTAGATCACTCACACGTGCATGCGACACACACACACACACACACACACACAGAAAGAGAAAGAGAGAGAGAGAGAGAGAGAGAGAGAGAGAGAAACTTAAGGGACAGAGGACACCAATAAATCAAATATTTCTAAACACAGCAGGACCGATGAACATATGGCAGAGACTGACAGCGTGCATAAAAGTAGTCACAAACCTCCATCCCTCCCAGATGCTATCTCCACTTGATAACCATTCACAAATGAAAGATCATTTTTCTCCAACAGTCTCACTTAGTATATAAGACTCTCTTAAGGATAGGTCTGCATCATAATGCTTTGTCAGGGTTTTCTTTTTTTCTTTTTTCTCTTCTCTTCTCTTCTCTTCTCTTCCTTTCTTTCTCTCTCTTTCTCTTATTCTTTCTCCTTCCTTCCTTCCTTCCTTCCTTTCTTTCTTTCTTTCTTTCTTTCTTTCTTTCTTTCTTTCTTTCTTTCTTTCT